>NW_020950062.1:18683372-18992367 GCF_900497805.2 Vombatus ursinus
CTCTGGTTATGGGGTTTAGCTGCTTACTTGCTCCAGGAGTAGGGCCTTGCTGCTGGGTTGCTATGGAAACAGGGTCTCTGTCCTGGTAGGCCACAGGGACAGGGTCTCCCTGTTCACAGGCCCTGGGGTGGGGCTTCACTACTGGTCAGCAATGCGGTTATGGCCTCACTGGTTGCTTGTGCTGGGGATGGGGTTGCATGGGTGGGGCCTTGCTGTGCAGCGCAAGACTGCTCACATGCCTAGGGGGCTGCTAGTTTACAGGAGGGAGAGGCCTTACTGGTGAATTGCCCCAGCTTGGTGCCTTGCTACAGGCCCCTTGCTGCAAGGCTCCCTGCTGCTGTGGCTGCTCCTCTTAGACAGAGCTCCCCTCCCACCCCAGTGAGACAGACCTTTCCTGGTGCTGGTTAGCTGCTTACCTGCTTCCAGATCAGTTCTGAGGTAGATTTTGTAGTTGTTTGGAAGGGACAATTTGTGAGGGCTTCAGAGGGTTTCTTCCTCACTCCCCCTTCTTAGCACCAGAAGCCCCTATTTACATTGTTGTAGTCATTGTACATATTGTTTTCTCAGCTCTGCTTACTTCACTTTTCATCCGTTCATGACGGTCTTTCCACACTTCCTGTATTTATCATACTTATCCTTTATCACAGTACCATGATATTCCATTACATACATATACCACAATTTGTTTAGCCATTCTCCAATCAATGGGAATCTACTTTGTTTCTAGGTCTTTGCCACCAAAAATGTTCTGTTGTTAACTTTCAACAAATTGAGGGACTGGGTCATTGAATCTACAATATAATAAATGATAAAAAAAATAGGTTTTCGGTACAACTATTACACCTCTGATCATTGTTATACTGTTCTTTCTCCTTAAAAGAAGAGCTAAAAAAAAAACAGCATAAGACTTTGATAAAGCTCTCATCAGCTTTTAGCAATATAAATAGGAACCAGTAAGGACCAAACTATAATCCTATTCAAGACCCCCATTAACATGTCATTGTATCTATGTATCTATTAATGATATCATAATACTGTTGCTAAAATCAGAGGATGTGCAAATAGCCTTATGATAGATGAAATTTCCATCTTAAGGAGTATAAAGCAGGTCATCTTTAAAATTTTTTATTTAAAATTCTTAGCTATTATATGATTTGCGTGTATGTCATCCAACTGTATTATACTTGTTGATGAGTTAGAACATCTAGCTCAAGCATGTGAAGACTTCCCCCAGCAGAATGGATGGATGAATACAATTTGTTCCAAAGGCCAGAAAAGCAGCTGAAGAAGGCTTTGTAGAGTGTTTAGAGCTTGGTTGGACATGGAAGATACCAAGGTTATCTAATGTATCCCAGGCCATTGCCAATTGTCCTAACTTTTATCTTGTCCCTGGACTTCAATGACTCTGGAAGAGGGAGTAAGACTGATGACTTTGTGCAATTTTGCCTCATTTAAATCCAATTCACTTGCAAATCAAGATATAACCCATGACGTCATTCATCCTCTTCAAAAAGGATGGGTAAGGGGCAGCTAGGTGGCACAGTGAATAGAGCACCGGCCCTGAAGTCAGGAGGACCTGAGTTCAAATCCAGCCTCAGACCAAACACTTGACACTTACTAGCTGTGTGACCCTGGGCAAGTCAATTAACCCCAATTGCCTTAAAAAAAGAGTTAAAAAAATAAAAGATGGTTAAACAACAGCAAGCCAATGGCATGAATTTGTCATCTCAAACCAGAAGTGTGCATGCAAGAAGCAGCTGAATCTACTAATTATTGCCAGAAAGTGCAGCTTAACTAAGCTAATTATATTTATATAAATTTAACATTGCATTTGTCAGACAATCTCCATCATTTAAATTGACGATACTAAAAAAAAATCTCATTCAAGAGCTAATCCCATGTTAGCTACATATAATAGCTAACATGTTCTCAGCCATTCAGAAAGTCCAACCCAAAGCCAGACATTCTAGTATGGTCAAAGTAAACACTTGGTAACATGACTTTTTTTTTTTTTTACATCAAAACCACCACTTTCATGGGATTTGGCAAAAAATTCTAGAATCTTTATTGAATACTTGTCCAAATGCTTGGGGGACATTTCAAAATTTCTTTTTGATGACAGATTTCCATTATTTGAAAGCTCCCTTATGGCTCAACATCTGTGTGAAAATAGCATAGTCATCTGTTTGAGCCAGAATACCAGCTCAACCTCTCACACATCTGATATATAAAATATTTTGGTCCCTCCTTCATCAACAATGCAGAATGGAATTTCTGGATTGCAATGGAGAATCCAACTATGAATTGATAATAATCTGATACTTGCCAAAAACTTGCTTTAGGCAGTTCATAGTTGAGAGAGGATACTCTAGGTTTAATTTTTTAAAACTCATAGAATTAATG
Source organism: Vombatus ursinus (assembly GCF_900497805.2). Taxonomy (NCBI): domain Eukaryota; kingdom Metazoa; phylum Chordata; class Mammalia; order Diprotodontia; family Vombatidae; genus Vombatus; species Vombatus ursinus. The sequence continues at coordinate 18,685,776 of NW_020950062.1, forward strand.
AAAATGAGTGAGTGTTCATCTGAGGAAGGAAAGACATAAAAACAAGATGATGTTGAATGCTTGTTTAAAAATAGCATTCAATACTGTCAGATAGGGAAGAGACTGCAGAGGACAACCAGTCCAAATGGTACTTGAAAAGGAATACCCTTTACAGTATCCCCAAAGAGTGAATGTTCACCTTTTGCCTCCTCTTTTTTCACCCTGGCCACACTACTTTGGGATTTCTCTGATTTTTCCATCCTGTTTCAGAAAGATCTTTATTGGGAAAACCTCATCACCCTTCAAGATCTGATTAGCCTTGGCATTCCACCTTATCACCACCTTATGTCCCTCTGATTAGAAGGTGAAGCCATGGACTCCAGAACTTCCATTCACATGGGAGCTCAGCTTAGAACATTTCACTTCTCACCTGGCTTCACTACTTTGGTACTTCTCTGATTTTTCTATCATGGCTTGAGTAGGGTACTTCCCCGGCTCCCTCTTCTCCCCCTTGCTTTTAAGGTTCTTTTTGTTTTTTGGGAGCTACTTGACTATACCTTTAAACCCAAATAACACTGGCTCTCACTGATTGGCCAATAATAGGTCCCAGCCTGAACCTCATTTGCTCATTGTTTGGGTCTTGATGGCTCAGAGGGAGTGTATAATAGCAATTGTTTCTGTTCTGTCCAGAATCTCTGAGGGTCTTCCCCTCCCAGACCTATTATTGTACGAAGGCAAACTAGGCCATCTTTGGCCTCAATTCTTACCTAGCTTTTAACTACTGAATGGGTGTTGTCTCAGACAAACTGAGACTTGGAAAAGACCTTAGCTTAAAAAGGTCAAAGTCTTTGTGAAATCATCCAACCATTTTGGAGAGCAATTTGGAACTATGCCCAAAGGGCTATAAAAATGTGCATACCCTTTGACCCAGCAATAGCACTTCTAGAGCTGTATCCCAAGAGATCATACAAATGGGAAAAGGACCCACATGTACAAAAATATTTATAGCAGTTGAATTGGAAATTGAAAGGATGCCCATCAATTGGGGAATGGCTGAACAAGTTGTGGTATATGAATGTAATGGAATACTATTGTGCTATAGAAATGATAAACAGGCTGACTTCAGAAAAATCTGGAAAGACTTGTATGGTCTGATGCTGAGTGAAGTGAGCAGGATGAGGAGAACGTTGTACACAGTAACAGCCACGTTGTGCGATGACTAATATTGATAGACTTAACCCTTCTCAGCAATACAAGGATCTAAGACATCTCCAAAGGCCTCATGATGGAAAATGCTATAAACAAAGAAGAAAGAACTATGGAGTTTGAATGCAGATTGAAGCATACAATTTGCTATTTTTTTTCTTCTGTTGTGTTTCATTTCCTCTTTCTGGTGGTTTCTCCTATTGGCTCTAATTCTTACTTACAACATCACTAATGTGAAAATATGTTTAATAGGAATGTATATGTATAGCCTATATCAGATTGTGTGCCGTCTTAGGGAGGTAGGTGGGGAGGGAGGGGGAGAAAAATTTGAAGCTCAGAAGCTTATGGAAGTGATTGTTGGTAATTCAAAATAAATTAATTAAATCAAAAAATGAAAAATAAAATAAAAAGGTCAAGGTCTCCCACTGCATCTGAGGCCATCACCACTCATCCTGACCTTTGTCTTGCCATTAAAATCCGATGACTCTGGAGGAGAGTGAGGCTGATGACTTTGTACAGTTCTGTCTCACTTAAATCTAATTCACTTGCAAGTCCAGACATCACCATCCTGATGTCACTGGTCCTCTTCAGGAAGGACGAACAACAATTGGTTTTTCCATCATTAGATTGTAAACTCTTGGAGGACAGGGACTGTCTTCCTTTTTTGAATTGTATCTTCAGCACTTAACACAGTGCCTGGCACATAGGAGGTGCTTAATAAATGTTTATTGATTTATTGAATAATTTTGCCTTAAGACCTCAAATGAAGGGGAATCCTCTACCTACTTAGGTAACACATTTTACTTTTGAGAAGTTTCAGTTGAAAATAAATGTTTGCCTTACACTGAACCTAAATTTGCCTTTCTTCAAATTCCATCCATTGTTCCCATTTCTGTTCTCTGGGGCCAAAAATAAAATATGACAACCCTTCAAATTTCTGAAGATATCTATCATATCTCTCTTAAGTTTTCTCTTTTCCTCATCAAATGTGCTCAACTCCTTTGAATGATATTGAATGTATTTGAGGCTTTTCACCAACCTGGTTGCTCCCCTCTGTATACTTTCTAGTTTATTAATACACTTTTTAAACTATTGCATCCCAAATTGGATTTCAGATGTCATCTGACTATGGCAGAAAGAAGTGAGACTATTAAGTCTCTAGTTTTGAATACCATATTTATTTTAACATAAACTAAGATCTCATTAGATCTCCTAGTTGCCATATCACACTGTTGACTCATTGTACTTGAAATGCCTTGAAAGCTCCAGATCTTGTTCAGACAAAGTGCTGCCTATCCATACCTCTCCCATCTTGTAATTATGAAGTTTATTTTTTAACCCAAATGTTTATCTTGATTACATTTTATTTTATTAGATTTGGTCCAATGTACTTGACCAATTGAAATGCTTTCAACCATGATTTTGTCATCCAGGTTAGTTATCCCTCATAGATTTATGTCATCTTCAAATTTGATAAGAATGTCGTTCACTTCTCCTACTCCAGCTCATGTGCTACTAAACAGTGCTAGAGGAAGTTTGCCATCCTATTGACTAGGTCTACATTCATTGACTCCATTACCTCTCCTCTCATTTCAACCCTTTGCAATCTGACTTATGACATCATTACTCAATTGAAATGGAACATCTTGAATTCTCTCTCCCTCGCTCCCTTCTTCATTCTCTCTCTCTCTCCCTCTCTCTCTCTCTCTCTCTCTGACCACTCCTTAGTCATATCACATCTCCTAACTGAGTGATTCCCCAAAGTTCTGTCCTGGGACTTCTATTTTGTTTTTACATGCTTGGTTACCTCATCAACTCTCATTGGATCAATTGTAACCTTTATGAAGATGACTTGCAAATTTATATATCCAGTACTATTCTTTCATGATTTCCAGTTCTATATTACAAATTGCCTGTCAGACATTTGAATTGGATATCTTGTAGGCATCTGAAACTCAACATATCAGAAACAAGATTCGTTATTTTTTCTTAAAACTCACCCCTTTCCCATATTTCTCTTTTTTTGTTTGATTGTTTGTTTTGTTTTTTTTGCAAGGCAATTGGGGTTAAGTGACTTGCCCAGGGTCACACAGCTAGTAAGTGTTAAGTGTCTGAGGCCAGATTTGAACTCATCTCCTCCTGACCTCAAGGCTGGGAGCTCTATCCACTGCACCACCTAGCTGCCCCGCCCTTTCCATATTTCTATTGAGAGCAGCATAGGATATCAGATACAATATATATATTAACTTATTGAACTTCCTCCCCTCTTTCATTTTTGTAACAAGAGAAGATTTGCTGGGTAGAGAGGAAAGAGAGGTTTATTAATCAATCAGTAAGTATTTACTAAGCACTTGCTATGTACTAAGCATGGTACTAAGTGCTAGGGGTCCAAAGAAAGGAAAAAAAAACCCCATAGTCCCTTACATCAAGGAGCTTACATTTTAAAAAGGAAGACATCGTGTGTATATTTGCATGTATGTATTTACATACACGTATTCATACATATATGCAGTATAAATGGAAGATAATCTCAGAAGTAAGGTATTAGCAGAATGAGTAGATGGGTTTATTCAGAAATTAGTGTGATTAAAAAAAATTAAAACTTTAAAAATGTGATCCAATTGCTTTGAGAGTCATAGAATCTGAGTTTTAGAAGGTACCTGAGAAGTAATTTATTCCAACTGGCACTTAGAGCAGGAATTTCCTCTACAATATTTCCAACTAATCTAGTACAGTGGAAAGAGCAGTGAAATCAAAGAAGAATTTATTGTGTGTATCTTTATGGAAGGGAAATTGGAGTCAGAGAACTTGGATTCAAATCCCATATCTGATGCTTCCTACCCATATAACGCTGGACAAGTCACCTAACCTGTCTTGACCTCAATTTTCTCAACCTTAAAAATGAAGGCATTGGACCAGATGGACTCTGAAGTCCTTTTGAATCTCCAGACCCATGATCCTATGATTCAGTAATGCTTTATCTAAAGTCCTCCAGTGATAGGTAGCTCGTTATTTTCTAAGGAAGCTCATTCTTGTGTTCAGCTCCTATTTTTTAGCAAGTTTTTCTTACACTGTGGCAAGATCTGAGTCTCTCTAACTTCTAGCTAAGGGACTAGGGGGCAAGAAGATGTCTAATTATCTTCCACATAACAACACTTCAACTATTTTAATGCAATACTCCCTAATACATGTCCCCTAAATCTTTTTTTCTACATGCTAAACATGACCAGTTCCTGAAACCAATACTCATGGAGCCTGATTTTGTCATTATCATTGTTAAGCTTATTAATTCAGGTCATGTAGGACTGTAATTTCTAGGGCACTTTTCTAAAGTTTTGGTCTCATTTTTCAGATCTTTCCATTGAGTTACACTATGATATGCTTCTATGTGATGGGAATTACCTTCCTTCAATCTGTAAGCAAGCACACCAAAATGTCGGTAGTCAAAGATTACTTGTGCTTCTTGTCAGTTGGTGCTCTAAGGTGACCTAGTTACCATTTTGGCTCCTTTGCTGTGACTATCTGTCACATTGACGTTGTTTAGGGAAAATATTTGTTGTTACAGTTACTAACTGAAGATGCAGCTGTGATTTTACAAAAGTCAAGAGAACCTTTGTAATTTACTATAGCACTTCTCCAGCAACTTAAGTTCATAGGATTTCATAATAACTGACATTTAATTATATAATCTCATTTAAGTCTCATAACCTCATGAGATTAGAAATACAGGCATTATCTCCATTTTACAGATGAAGAAACTGAGACTTAGAAAGGTTAAGTCATTTGCACATGGTCACACAGTAACTAGTAAGACCCACTAAGTGTCAAAAGCAGACTCTGAATCCAGTTCTTCCTGAATCAAGACCAGCACTCAAGTCCAGCACAACTTTCTGCCTTTAGAGTTCAGAGAGATATTAGAGATCACCTAGTTCAACCCTGTTTTACCAGATGTGGCAACTGAGACCCACAGATGTTAAGTGACTTGCTCAAGGTCATGCAGGTTAGTAAAATACCAGAGATGGAATTAAAATAGATGTCTTCCAGCTGCACACCCAGCATTCTTTCTACTTTTCCAGTGTTTATCCATGGAATAGATATAATTGGCATAATTTTATGAGTCTGGGGTTCTCTAACTACACAAAAGCAAACACACTTGTGCATTCCTATAGAAAAAACACAATGACAACACTTCTTTACTCATAACAAATGCATAATGTAAAATCTGAAAAATGTCAAAGAAACATATCCTAATAGAGAAAATTGATCTGTCAGTGAACCCTGCAAGCTTGAATTTTCTGTGCTTCGATATTTTGTACTTGAAGATAGCAGTTTTACATTTGAAGAAGCATCTGGGTGATGTAATACATAGGCACTGAACTTGGCATTAGGATGTTCTGAGTTCTGATCCAGACTCAGATATTTACTAGCTGTGTGTCCCAGGGCAAGTCACTTAACCTCTTTACCTCAGTTTTCTCTTCTGTAAAATGGAGATAATAACACCTAAGATCCTGGATTGTTGTGAGGATCAAATGAAGTAATATTTATAGAACACTTTGTAAACCTTAGAGTGTCAGCTAAACGCTATGATGATGATGATGGTGATGGTGATGATGATGATGATGATGATGATGATGATATTGTTATTGTTCTTGGTAGTAGCATCTGTGTGTAAGAAACTAATTTTAAACCTGAGGTATGACTCACAATCTTTTCACCATAAGGAATTGTCCTACTTCCAAAAATCATTTGACAAGACCTACAAAATTAAATGCAACATAAAAGGAGAAAGTCTTGCATCTTCCACATACTAGCTGTGTGGCCCTGAGCAAGCCGCTTAACCTTTGAGTGTCACAAGCTACTGTCTCTAAAACTGTATGTTGGGAGCAGCTAGGTGGTGCAGTGGATAGAGCACTGGCCCTGGAGTCAGGAGGAGCTCAGTTCAACAGTGGCCTCACACATAACACTTACTAGCTGTGTGACCCTGGGCAGGCCAATTAACCCATTGCCAAACAAAAAAATAAAATAAAACTATATTTTGTAGAGAAGTTGTCATGTGATTTGGTAATGAAAATTCCTCACTGGGAGCTCTATATACTGATAAAATCATATTTCCCGTAAAAAAAAAAGGAAATTCAAAATAAGAATGGTACACACACACACAACAACAACAATAACAACAACAACAACCAACAGCTAAAAGGAATGGAAGAATGGGTGTTAAAAAATGAGCAATGAATTTAACTCTGAGTTTCTTGGCAGCCGAAGCCTAAAGGGAAATGCATTGGGTTACAGAGTCTGATTGAAGACTTTAGCACTAAAATCCAGGCAGAATTTACTGTATGCATCCTCATATAAGAGACCCTGGGCAACATAACAGCCAATGTCTTCCATGATCATTCTGCAAAAGACATAGAAGAGCTTCTTAAATGAACCTTAAAAAATAACAGCCCTCCATAGCAGTTGAGGGCATCACATTAAATCTTAATGTAGTTGAGGTTGAGTTCTTGGGAGAGCTGGGATAACATGGGTTGGTCAGATTGCTTTTTGATGATCTAACCATAGAAGCTCAGAGACTCTAGCTTGGGAATAACAAGACAGGCTGAAAGGGGAAGAAATGCTCCCTATCAGTTCCTTCTGGTGTTTCAGGATAAGTGATCTCCCATCTCAGGCTCAGAGCCAAAAATAGATATCCACAAAGAGATGTATTTGTGGATGTGGTAGAATCTCCTCTAAGGGGTTACGTATGCCTTTGGGGTAATGTCTTAATAGCATGCATTTAGGTATTTAGGACATGATATATGTCAATTTTAATCTGGTTATCAATTTTTATCTCTTACCTACACATAGGCTGTCTTTTCCCCTGTGACCAAAAACTGAGACTCATGGAGTATCTGCAGGATATTCATTAATTGCAAGCTACCACATTGTACTCTACTTAAAATCATCATTATCTATCATTGATACAGTTCTTTAAGATTTTCAAAGCACTTTACATATGTTAACTAATTGGATCCTCACAACAACCCTGGGAGGTAGGTTCTATTATTATTTCCATTTCACAAATGAGGAGGCCAAGGCAGACAGAGGTTCAGTGACTTTATACTGTATGTCAAAGTCATACAACTAGTAAGGATCCGAGACTGGATTTGAACTCAGACCTACCTGGCTCCAGTGCTCTATCCACTGCACCACTTCCATTTGGACTTTGAATATCATAAGAAAGAAGACAAAATCTTATTGATTATTATCATCTTTTGGAGTTACTCCTTGGATGACTCCATATCTGAGATAGAATATTTGAAGGAAGAAGGATATAAAATGTTCTGTTTTTATTTTATTAATAATTCACTATTTTTCTCAATAATAATAGCATTTATATAGTGCTTTAAGGTTTGTAAAGTGCTTTACAAATATTATATCATTTGTTCTCACAACAACCCTGGGAGGTTTCTGTTGTTCTGTTGTTTTTCAGTCATGTCTGACTCTTCGTGACACTATTTGGGATTTTCTTGGCAGAAATACTGGAGTGGTTTGCCATTTCCTTCACTAGTTTATTTTACAGGTGAGGAAACTGAAGCAAACAGGGTTAAGTGACTTGTGTCTGAGGCCAGATTTGAACTCAGGAAGAAGAGTCTTCCTGACTCCATGTGGGACACTTGATCTACTCTGCTACCTAGCTGCCCACTCTGGGAGGTAGGTGCTATAATTATCTCCATTTTACAGACAAGGAAACTAAGGCAGAGATTGAGTGATTTGTCCAGGGTCACATAACTAACAAATTATGAGGTTGGATTTGAATTTGTTTTCTTGACTCCAGATCCAACACTGTATGCACTAGGTTGTCCTAAACCAGCTGTCCTAATCATAAAAGGTTAGAATCAAAGGACTTAGCTTAAAGATCATTGGATTCCTTTTAGAGTTGGCATTGTAAAAAACAAAAACAAAAACAAAAACAAAACATTTCAATAGCAGCTACTCCCATTTAAAGCAACTCCCATTTAAATGCCAACATTTCCTGAAAGGCAGATTAACATTATCAGATCCATTTTGCAGATGAAGAAATTAAGGGAGAGGGATTGTATCTTACTTGGCAATTCAGAGCTGGGGACTAGAAACTAGAATTTCCGGATGCCTGTAACACAGGAGTTCTGCTCCTGGCAGGTTCACACTAGATTCAGCCAGACCAGAAAATGGCAGTGGAGCATTTAGATAAGGAGTTCACAGAACTTTATTCTCACAGCAGCAGGTCAAGATGAGGTGCTCACTTGATATGTAGAGAAACAGACAAAGAAGGTAACATGCCAACAATAATTTAATTCAACAGATCTGAATGGATGAGTTGAATTACCTTTTTTGGAGGGGGAGCAGGGTCTGGTTAACACAAACATCAAAATATGTTGCTTAGTCCTTCAGATTTACAGTGAATACCATCAGAAATCCCCAAATTAGACCTGAATTCAATTACTCCTTCATCTTGAAAGAGATAATTGAGCAGAACTGAAAAAAGGGGAGTACAATTTGCTTTCCCCATATAGCAGCTAGCTCCAGAGGGCCATAAGAAAGGCTCCAGGTGCTCCCTGCTGGCTAATAACAAGAACAGCTAGATAGCCATTTGAATTTTGGAAAAAGCATACATGCTGTCAATTAATCCACATGTTTATTGAATACTTGGTGGGTTAATAGCCACAGCTTTGTACTTTGAAGGATATACAGAACTACTAGATATGCTTAAACAGCTCTCTCTCTTGCCTGAGTAGAACTTGTCCTTCTGCTCTGTACCATTTGTATTCACAGTGCTTTTAGCCAAATCTCTTTAGACATCTTTTATGTGATTGTTCATGATCATGTGATTAGTGTTTGTCAAAAGCAGGCCTTCCTGGCACAACGGTTGGCCTCTATATGTGACCTTGATCCTGTTTGATATTTGTTATCCAATTCAAAATTCAACATGATGTCAATTCAACAATTATTGCAGGCAACAATATTATCTTTAACATTTCTGAAATTAAAATTCCAGGGAAATGAATTCAACTCAATAAACATTTATTCAGCTCACCTATGTGCTAGTGACTGTGCTATGCACAGCGGGTATAAAAAATAAAAACTGTGGAGGGATCATCGGGATTGATGATGAAGGTAATTTCTTTCAGGCAAAATCCCTTTGCTCTCCTAAATTCTGGAAAGTCTATACTCCTTGCCATGAAAGAGGTCCTTCACATACTCATAGATTTTCACAGGATCTCAAGCTAGAAAAGTCCAGCCCCTTCATTTTGTAAATAAGGAAACTGAGGTTCCAAGAGATGATTTTGACTAAGGTCATACAAGTAGTAAACAGCAAGCTGGAATTTGAACCAATCTTCTGACTCTAAATTCAGTTTTCTCTTCTTTATACCACTTTGCCTTTCTCTAGTCAAGTTAGCATTTATTAAGCACCTATTATTTGCACAAAGCATATCAGAAACTCCACACCTGCTCTTTTGCTCATTCCAGTCTTAGTCATCTAACATTTCCTGAAAGACAAATTAACATTATCAGATCCATTTTGCAGATGAAGAAATTAAGGGAGAGGGATTGTATCTTACTTGGAAATTCAGAGCTGGGGACTAGAAACTAGAATTTCCAGATGCCTGTAACACAGGAGTTCTGCTCCTGGCAGGTTCACACTAGATTCAGTCAGACCAGAAAATGGCAGTGGAGCATTTAGATAAGGAGTTCACAGCACTTTATTCTCACAGCAGCAGGTCAAGATGAGGTGCTCACTTGATATGTAGAGAAACAGACAAAGAAGGCAACATGCCAACAATAAACTCCTAAGTTTACATTATCTATGTGTAAGTAAGGTGAATTTTAGTGTGTGTAAAGTGTATTTTTTGTTATTCTTTCTTAGAGTTTTCTTCCCAGGATCCATAGCCACAACAATCTCTGCTTCCCAAGTGTTAGATATGAGTTCTCATGATCATGGTTCAAAACATCTGTAGCACGTTTGCGCAGTAGATGTAGGGATGAAGTGATGTAAAATTGTCAGGACCCCCTGAGTACCTCAAGTGAGGGTGGGGGAACCAGTAGATACCAGCTTGCAAAACACCAGGTGCCTCAGCATTCTACAGCAACGGCTCTCCCAGTGCCTCAGCAAAACTAAGAGAGGCAGCACTCCAAGGGGCCCCAGGTGGATAAACATCCTGCAATATCCATCTGAAAGCAGCTGAAGAAAGCAAAAGGAAGGAAAGGCACAGGTGAGCAGGAAATCTCCAGGAGCCACACTATCCAATCCTACCCCTAGAGTTCCAGTGTTGCTGATTCCAGGCCAACACCAGGTAAGCTGCCAGAACCTTACAGCCTCCAACTGCCAGCATTGGAGACCCCAGCACACAAAGCCAGTGACCAGGCCCTAGGCTCCCAACACAAGAAACTTGGTTCAGTGCCCCCTGCTCCCCAGCAGGAGAGCACAATCTCTTTAAAGACCAGGAAATAAGCGAACACCATGAGCAAAGAGAAACATACCATAGATTGTTATTATAGGAAGAGGAAAGATCAAGGCAGAAATTCTGAAGAGGACAACATTGTCAACAAACACACATCTGAAACCTCAAAAGGGAATATGAACTGGTCTGAAGCCCAAAAAACCTTCTTAGAAGAGCTCAAGAAGGATTTTAAAAGTCAAATGCGAGAGGTAGAAGAAAAAATGGGAAAAGAAATGAGAGGTATGCAAGAGAGAGTCAATAGTTTGGAAAAGGAAGGACAAAAATTAACTGTAGAAAACAAGTCCTTAAAAAATACAATTGACTAACTGGAAAAAAAGTACACTGAAAAAAACAAATCCCTAAAAAACACAATTGGCCGAATGGGGAAGGAGGTACAAAATCTAATAGAAGAAAACAATTTGTTCAAAATTAGAATTGGGCAAATGGAAGCTAACGATTCTATGAGAGAGCAAGAATCAGTCAAACAAAAACAAAAGAATGAAAAAAATAGATGAAAATGTAAAATACCTCATTGATGAAACAACTGACCTGGAAAATCAATCCAGGAGAGACAATTTTAAAATTATTGGCCTACCTGAAAATCACAATGAAAAAAAGAGCCTGGACAGCATCTTTTAGGAAATCATAAAAGAAAACTGCCCTGAGAAACTAGAACAAGAAGGTAAAATAGCCATAGAAAGAATCCACCTATCACCTCCTGAAAGAGATCCCAAATTGAAAACACCAAGTAATATAGTAGCCAAATTCTGAAATTACCAAGTCAAAGAGAAAATACTGCAAGCAGTCAGAAAGAAACAATTTAAATATCATGGAATCACAGTCAGGATTACACAGGACCTTGCAGCTTCCACATTAAAAGACCATAGGGCGTGGAGTATGATATTCCATAAGGCAAAGGAGCTTAGATTACAACCAAGGATCAACTACCAGTGAAAATGAGCATGTCCTTTCAGGGGAGGAAATGGATATTCAATGAAATAGGGGACTTCCAAATCTTCCTGATAAAAAGACCAGAGCTCGACAGAAAAGTTATCTTCAAATACAAGACTCAAGAGAGACATAAAAAGGTAAATGGAACAGAAAGAAACATGTTATTAACAAGGGCAAACTGTTTACATCCCTATAAGGGAAGATGACACTTGTAATCCTTAAGAACTGTATTGTTATTACAGTATGTTAAAGGGGTATACATAAAGGGGGTGGGTATAAATTGACTTTGATGTAATGATAAAAAAACTGTAATCAAGTGGGTCAAATGGATCAAAGTAAGTGAATTAATCTGATCTAAGAAAATGTACTGAGAGAAAAGGAAAGGAGGAGGCAGACAAGGGTAATATATTATAGGAAAAGGCACAAAAAACTATTACAGCAGATGGAAAGAAGGGAGGGAGATGAGCATTGTTTGAACCTTACTTTCATTGGATTTGGCTCAAGAAGAGAATAACATAATCAGTTAGGTACTAATATTGATAGACTTAACCCTTCTCAGCAATATAAGGATCTAAGACATCTCCAAAGCCCTCATGATGGAAAATGCTATCCACATCCAAAGAAAGAACTATGGAGTTTGAATGCAGATCAAAGCATACTATTTGTTATTTTTTTTCCTTCTCTTTTGTTTTGTTTTCTCTTTCTTGTGGTTCCTCCTATTGGTTCTAATTCTTCCTTACAACATCACTAACGTGAAAATATGTTTAATAGGAATATATATGTATAGCCTATATCAGATTGCGTGCCGACTTGGGGAAGGAGATGGGAGGGAGGAGGAGAAAAATTTAAAGCTCATAACAAATAAACTGGAATCATTTCTCAAGTTGGTTGGTGAGCAGCTGTAACAATTCTCTTGAATTGGAATGAGGCCATTCACGAAGTTATGAAAAATGCAATACCTAATTACTTACCACTCCTCCAAATCATCTGGTTCTTGCTTTGGCATTGCTGGATAAAATGATATATTTGCTATATCAAAGCAAAGGGACAATTTGAATAATTTAGTTTGAACTCCTTTTACTCTATAATACAGAAGCATACAGGAGTTGTAATTACTGCATTTACTTATGCAATAAATAGGAATCATTTTATAATCATTTCTAACACAGCTGACAGTCCAGTGGAAATAACACTAGCTCTGGAGTCAGAGGTTCAGCTATCTCTCCCTGGATACAATGACAGGACACATGGCAAGATGACCAGGTGGGATGAACATTAAAAAAATAGGGCGGCAGCTAGGTGGCACAGTGGATAGAGCACTGGCCCTGGAGTCAGGAAGACCTGAGTTCAAATCTGGCCTCAGATACTTGACATTTCCTAGCTGTGTGACCCTGGGCAAGTCACTTAACCCCGACTGCCTCACCAAAAAAACAAAACAAAAGGGGAATTATTGATTTAAAAAAATTGTCTGGATTTCCCTCATTATAATGAAGAATTCAATTTATGGCAAAAAAACATTTAAAGAGAAAAAAAATCAGCGAAATCAATCAACACATTGGAAAAATCTGACATTTTATACAATGTTCCATACCTGTGGACCCTTACTTCTGGAGAGGAGCAGGGGGAGGGGGCTTCTCATGTCTCTTCTTTGGGGACAGTATTCAGCTTCAATTGTTTTGTGGTGGTTTTTTACATTTTCATTGCTGCAGTTATTTTGTATGTTGTTTTCCTGGCTCTGCTTAATTTACTTTTCATCACTTCTGCTTCTTTGAATTCATCATTTCTTACATTACAGTAATATTCATTACATTCATGCACCACAATTTATTTAGTCATCCCCCCTCATTAATAGGCATTTACTGTTTCCAGTTCTTTTTTTACCACACAAGGTGCTGCTGTAAATATTTTACTTTATGTGGAGCCTTTTTGCTCATAAGCTCCTTACGATTATAAGTCTAGCAATGGAAACTAAGTCAAAGAGAATGGACATTTAGTTACTTTTTGTCTCTAAGATTTCTTCCAGCTCCAATATCTGTGAAAGGCAGTCTCTCATAAGCCTTACCAATATGTAAAAGAGGCCTGGTGACATTACATTCCTGCCACCTGCGGTTTAACCTGCCTAGATTGCCTCATCACCACATCAGCAACAGGTGGTGAATGTCTATACCAAAGACTATCTACCAAATCAGAAAAAAAACTATTGAAGCTTTTTGGGCTTGTTTCTTGATATGTCAATCAAGGTGGTTCGACTAGATCAGAATATCTTAACCTTTTTTGTCATAGACCCCTCTGGCTGTCTGGTGAAGCCTAAACTACTGCAGTCTGTTGCCTATATTCATAACTGAAGGAAATGTTAATTTCAGTCAGAGGTTAGTGAAAATAAAGATGTAATTTTTTCCCCATTTGTTCATAAACAACACTGACCCACATTAAGAACTCCTGGATGAGATGATCCCAAAGGTCCCTTCTAGCTTTGAGATCTTTTAAAACATCTATTTTGGTGGACCTTTGGCCCTCACTGAGCAACACCCTATCATTATGCTTAATGAGTAAAGACGTGAGCAAATATCTAAACAATTCTCAGTTATACTTGTACTTTACTCAAAAACAGGGACTTAAGGAATTTTATAACTTCACTTCTAGAGCATGAAAAGGTTAATTTTTCTCCCTTCTTTAGATTAAAAACTTTATACAATTTAGCAGTTATCTTGATAGCTGACAAATCATAAAGGTTTATAAAGAGTTCATAAAAAGAATGGCCTATGCTTAAGGAGTACTTTATAGTACTTTATATATGAAAGCATAGCTCTGAAATGTAGAAATTCCTTAGTAGGGCTTAAGTAGGACTAATTAAAACCTGAGTAATTTTAAAATTTAGTAGAAAGATGTCCTATCATACACTAAATTATTAAAGTTTGCAAACAGAATTCCCTATGGGAGAGTACAAGTATCAGTCAGTTACTTGTTCTCTGAGGAAAGGCTGCCCTCCTCCTAAGGTGTTGGCTGGGTACGTATGGTGCTCTTTTAGCTCAAGACTAGGGGTCCAGATGAGACAAAGAATCCTCCCAGAATCATATTCTTTGCCAACTTTCTTACGCCTAGTAAGGAGGCCTTAAAGTACAGACCAAGGGAGAAGGGGCCTATAAGCTCTTTGGAGCAGAATCTTATATTTAATTTTTAGTACAGTGCTTAATAAACATATTTATTATTAAGGACATTTTTATGATAAAAGAGAATACCGGGAGAAAGATTACAACATTTCTAGTCAATGTAAAGTTGGAAACAGAGAACATAGAATAATACAGTAGAAATGTCGTTTTCAAACATTTACATTTATTTTTATTATTAAAATAATCTTCAAGAAAAAAAATATCAATACAACACATGGGCCATTACCAAAACATGTAAAATTCATCATACAAAAAAAGGACTAATTTAGAAAATGCACTCCAAATGTATGGCATGTTTTTTATGCATTAAAGAAATCAAAGTACAACGTGGTGATGTTCCAGACCATCTTAAAGGCTAGCATGCTGAGCAAGGAAAGTTCTTATTCTTTGTAAAAGTTCCTTCTTCACACTGTCAGGTACAAGTGCTGAAAAGAGTGAAATAGAAACAGTCAGAAATAAAATGGCATATGGACACAGACTACTTTCAATTCATATACAATAAAGTTTGCCACATAATTCATGCCTGTGAAAAAGGATTCTACAAAGAAGCCAAGTTAACACCAGAAAAGGAGCTTTAAAAGTCTAGATTAAAAGTATGAAAGACATATTAAAATACATTTACCAGAGAGCTGAGATTTTCTCAGCATAGGCACTAATTCTCTACCTTAGCAGAGGATCTGAATGAGCTACTAAAGGTCATCTTTTTGTGGCCAACCTTCTTGCTGATGCTCATTAGTGCCAACCAAACCAACTTGCAATTCTAGGCTACCCTGTTCATGTTCTTTCCTCTTTCCAGGATGTTGAATATCCTTGGAAGGACCTGTACTAATAACTCATTTTCTCTGCCCTTAGGTGGATCCATAATGCTACCTGGCAATTCATAACTAAAAAACTTTCACTAATTCATTCCCCTAAAGCCTAGAATATGAAATGTAACCTCTTGGCATTAAGGGCTTTCCAAGATCCACCTTCTTTTTTCCAAGTCCATGTTTCAGCCAAATTAGATAACTTGCTCTTCTCCAATATCATCTTGTCTTCTCCTGTCTCTTATGTACTTATAGATGTGATTCCTCATGCCTTGGACCCTCCTTCCTGGTGTCCACCTGCTAAAACAAGCGCTAGTGACACTTCCTCCAAAATTTTCCTTAGTCTCTTGGCTAAATCTTGAGTTTTCACTCCTAAAATTTTCTTGTAATTCTATTAGAATCTCTCCTTTGCCCTTGTCACATTCTACTTTGTGTCACACTTTCTTGTGTACATAGCATACTGTCTATTTTAGATTGAAAACTTGAGGGCAGGAACAATGCAGCACTTCAAAAAATTTTACTGATATCTTTTGTTTTTACATCACATTCATTTCCCTTCCTTCCCAACCCAGTGAGCCTTAATAAAAGAGTGAAAAAAAAAAAAGCTTAACAAAACCAACTAATACCATAGTACAGTGTAAAGAGTAATGGCTCTGGAGTCAGAAGATGCGGGTTCAAATTTCTCCTGCCAGTTATTCTCTGTGTAAAATGAGGAGTTTGGAGGTGGTCTCTGAGGTGTCTTTCAGCCTCAAGTCTATGGTCAATCATACATGATAGCAGAGGATATTCTATACCCATAGTCCCCCCACCTCTGTGACAAAAGGAGGGAAGGTGCATTTTTTCAAATCATCTCCAAAGTCAAGCTTGGTCATTACAATCACACAGCATTTAACTTTTTTTTTTCATTCAGTGTAATTGTAGTTCACCATATAGATTATTTTCTTAGTTTACTTTCACTCTGTATCTTTTTCCTTGTTTTTCTGAATTTCTCATATTTCTCATTTCCTAAGCACAGTACTATTCCATGAGGTTTATGTACCATAATTTGTTTAGCACCATCTTAAGTGATGCGTACGCTGATCCCAGTTCTTTGTCATCACAAAAAGTGTTATGAATACTTTGGTATATAAGGGACCTTCCTTTGTGTTTTGATTTCTTTGGGATATATAGACACATATACATACACACATATTGCAAGATATATCTTTATCGATAACATCATGATTTGGAATTATACTAAAACAGTGACTAAAATGTCCATATTCTTTTACCTTGAGATCCCACTTGTGTGTGTGAAATTAATGTTGTCTTTCTACAGACCATCTAATACTGACTATTCAAATTTCTGTCCATCTCTGCAAATTTGCTGAGTGTGAGGTGAAACCATCATTTAAATTTGCACTTTTTTATTAGATATTTGGAGTAATCTTCCATATGGCTGTTAAAATTCTGCAATTCTCTTTTTCAGAACTGTTTATATCCTTCGACCACTTAATAATTGTGGAAAATCTCTTGGTCATTTATATTAATTTAATCTCTCTTCTCACACACCCCTATATGTACATGTACAATTATATGTGTATGTGTGTGTATATATATATATTTTAACATGTTCTAATACTACCTCGTTCTCTGATATCAAAACTTTATCAAAGATACTTGATACAGGGATGTTTTTTTTGGGGGGGGGGGGGGTGTCGTCTAGACCTACAGTTCTGTCCACATGGGAAACTCCAATGTGTAGAAACTCCTATAGCTCAGCAACTACTTGGTAACTTAAAAAGTCACCAAGTCAATTGACTAGGGAATGTCTAAACAAACTGTGGTCCATGAATGCAATATTATAGTGCTATAAGAAATGATATTACAAAGAAAACTCATCAACTAATAGTGAGGTGAACTAAAAAACAACACAACTACAAAAAAAAAACAAACACAAAACAACAAAACCATTACATCTGAATGCTATAACTAAGCTTGGCCTTGAAGAAGAGATATGAGAAAGAACTTCCCCCTGCATCTTTGCAGGCATGAGGCATTATGGGTGTCAAATATTGTATATAATGCCAGAGTTTTTTTTGAACTCCTCCATTCCCCCCGACCCTTTTGTCTTCCCTCTTCTTTTTTGTTCTTTATTGTAAGGCACAGATCTCTGAAAGGGAGAGGGATACAGAGGGAAATGTAGGAAATACAAAAACAGAAGACATCAATAAAAATTAATTTTTAAAAAGAATCACCAGTGGAATTGATAAGTTAAGTAACCTTGTTCATGATCACAGAACCATTATGTTATTAAAGGCAACATTCAAACTCTGATCTTCCTAACTCCAAGGCAGGCTGCCTCTGAATCTTAAGGGCTCTGTGATTGGTTAAACATCATAAATAATTTATGCCACAAACAAAAGCATAAATGCTATCATGGTATTAACTTCAAGAGAACAACATGACAAGATTTTCGAGATCACTACTCTGCCCTGGCTCCAGAGTTCAGATCAATTAATTTTTCTTTCCTTTGCAATTTCTAAGTAAATAAAAGCATCAGAGGAGGAGCTATGAATGAGGCCGCACTGCAACTGTGCAGTCTAACAGACTGTCATGCAGTATATACAATTGGTCAACTCTTGTCACATTTGGATGTGGTATAAATTAGGGGCTTGGAATAGACATACTAAGCAAGGAAAGATATCCCAGAATAATGGCTTAAGAAATGAAGATAGACTGTTTAAGTGTCAAATAATCAATCCAGTCTATTAGACTTATAGTTAATCCAGAGTATTTACTTCTATAGAATTTGGATTCCTAAAGTAGACTATTTCAAACAACTCATCTCTTACCTCTGCCTTTTGGAGTTATCTCTGCCACCAGGTCATCAACTGTAACGTGTTCTAATCCTTTTTCTTTAATCACATCTTTAAAAGTCCAAAACAAAATACAAATACCATAATTTTAAAAAATTATATAATTAATTATAAGACTATATATTTTGTTGGACTCGATACTGTGATTCATGTCAGGAAAAACACAATGGATATAATGTAACCTTGCAAATAAATTTTAAATGTTTACTAGTTCATTAAAAAAGCCTACCCTCTTGTAAAATACATAACTTGTACATTTAACAAATACTAATCATAAAGCCCCAAATTAATAAAATTACCATTTCATTATGATGCTTAAATCCAGCATTTGTGAGGAGCTGGAATCTTCTTTCCAGTAAAGAGTTTGTCTTAGCATAATCTCAAGTTAGTTCTCAAATATGAGGAAACCAAAATTTATTTTTTGTCTGTGCTTCATTCACTTGGTTTAGCCAAAGTTTACATGTAGTATAACCACTCTGTTGTTAGCCCTGTGGCCCACTTTTGGCTGAAACAGCATTTGCCTATCCAATGTACCTTCAGATGTTACTTGCTGCCTCTTAGGAGAAGGAATGTACAGAAGGAAAAGGGAAGAAAAAAGAATAAAAACATTTATGTGGCATCTACTACATGCCAGGCACTGACCTAAGCCACTTCTCATTTGATAATAAAAAATAGTTAATGTTCAAGAGTGGGAGGGTAGATGAGTAGGAGGATTAAAAAATAAGATACACTTGGCTGTAGGCCACTCTAGTAAAGAAATGCTATAAATTGTTTTCAGATCTGAAAATAACTTGCCCAGATTTCTAGAATACTAGATTGCCTAGATTTCTAGAATACCCAGAATTCTAGAATTTAAGTAATAAGCACCTAGATATATTAAAGCCTATAAGATACTGATATACTACACAAAATACCTCCAAAAATTAGCATACTTAAATATATACGTATCTTTAGAGGCTTCAGTGCCAACACTTCAAGTGAAGAGAATGAAGTGAATGACACAGCATTCCCTGACTATTAATGTGATTATAATGTGTGCAGGGGACATAACAAAAGGTCTTTATTATTGGGTTGTAATGACAGGCTGCCATGATGTAGTGTATGAAAACCTGGCTTCCAGTGGCATCCTGGACAAACAGTGGCTCTGTGACCCTGGACAAGTTATTTAATCTCTACTGCTTTAGACCAGTGGTGTCAAACTCAAATAGAAATGGATCCTTGTTGAATTAGAAAGCCACAAATTAACATCATCTATATTGTATTGTATTTTTATTTAATTTGTTAAACATTTTGAAATTACATTTTAATCTGCTTTGGGCCTCCCTGGGGAATTCTGCTGCTAGAGCCCCTGAGTTTGACAACTCTGTTCCAGACTATCAGTTGCAGAGAACGTGCTAACCTATAGCTGGTATAAGGAGTTTCTTTCTCTAGGCATTCTATCAATGATATCACAGGTACAGTCCTTATCCCTATCCTGTATTATGGGTTTGGTTTTTTTTTTGTTTGGTTGGGTTTTTTGGGTAACCAAATCTTGTTTAAAATTTCATCCCTGGAACTATCTTCTACCTTTTCTCTGCCTCTTGGGCTTTCTTCAAGTCTCAGCCAAAGTCCCACCTTCTGTAAAAAACCTTTCTCAGGCCTCCTTAATCTTAGTGCCTTTCCTCTGAGATTACCACCAATTTATCCTGTCTTTATTTTGCTTTTACATAGCTGTTTGCATGTTGTCTCCCTCATTACAGTGTGAGCTCCCGGAGAGCAGGGACTATTTATTTTCCTTTCTTTGTATCCCCAGGGCTTAGCACAGTACCTGGTACAGTATAGGAACTTAATAAATGCTTCTTGATTTGACTTTGCTAAAAGGAATCCAAGGAGCACACAAAATGCTAATTTCCTGCTTTACAATCTCTGTTAACTTTCAAGGTTTAGCTCAGGTGCTGCCTCTTCATGAAGACCTCTTTGATTTCTCTGCTGTTAACCTTAAGTGACTTTGTTTCTTACTCATTTCTGTACGTGCTGTAATCCCTCCAATAAAGCATAATCAACTTAAGGGCAGAGACTTTCGTCTTTGTGATCACAGTGATGAGGACACAGCTCTTCCTGAATTAAGTATTTAGGCATTTCTAGTCCCCAGCAGGATGACTTACACATAGCAGGTACTTAATGAGTACAGGATCTATTGCAAATGATAAAAACTTAAACTGTAATAAATGACCAATCTACGTATTTCATATAGAACTGTTCTCTAAAAGAATTTTTATATACTACATAACAAAATTCTTATGTTACATATAAATAATCTGATAGCTTCAAGAAGCTATGAAACATTTTGTAAATAAAAATGAAGAAACTTATCCATTAGATATCCCAAGTCTAGTAGTATGAGCAGTCTTTAAATAAAATATTTAAGAACCCTTTATATAGAGAGAAATCCATTTTGCATATAAGGGAAAATTTCAGGTGAGAACATGACATCTGTTTATCTTTTGTACCACATTAACAGTGTCTTACAAGGTTACTTTTAATATCCTAACTTTCACAGTAAGAACTTTTTTCTGAGTTTCTCTTGGAAAGTCAGAACAATTTAGGAATGACAAATCTCACTAGTAGTAGTTCTTTGTCTTCTCAACCTATAGAGAGGGACTGAGAGAGATCTTAGCATTATCAAGTTCCTGTGTGCATTCATTTAAAAATAATTGGGTAAGGACAAATTATTAAGTACATATGTGTATCTCTCTAATAGCCAAAAAAATCAACAGACCTTGGTACAGAAAGACTAGCTTAGATTTGTGACCAAATTAAACACTGATTACCTTTACAATGAGCTTTTAATTGATCTTTCCAACCACATTCAATTAATTTAGCTCTTAGCAACTCTTTAAGTCTGGGGAAAAAAAAAAGAATGTTAAACATTTGCAGTATAGAGAGTTTTAGTACAGATTTCATTTGTTAATCTTAGATTTTCTTTCTTTCATGACCACAAGTTCAAACCTCTTCCTTAGTAATCAACTCTGTTGATTAGCTCCACCTACCTTCTCCAAACCAAAGGATTTATATAGCTCATATGGAACACACTGTGTTATGGTACATAAAGTTATAGTTCACTTCACATAGTCAAAGAAAGTCTGTTGAATTAAATGTCTCCTTTTAAGGATGAGGGAGCTAGGGGGAGCAGTGGATAGTGTGCTGAGCTTTGAATCAGGAAGACCTGAGTTCAAATATGACTTCACAATCACCCCCTGATATGGGTATTACATGAAATGTTATCATTTTATGGAAGAACAAACTAAGGTTGAGAGAATGAGGTGAGATTTGAACTCAGGTTACACCATACTCCAAATCTATGCTATCAAAATATTGGCTGAACCTTGATCTATTGCTAAATTCAAAGATTCTTCTGAAAATTTAAATATTCTTAATTTTTTCTTAGTTACAAATGACCTTAATCAAGGAAGAAAAGCTACCTTAAACATACCCAGAGTCAAATTTATTAACTTTTTCTTTCCTGCTACTACCTAAAACTCTTCACAACCTATATGCCTACCTTTCTAGCCTCAATACCTTTACTCCCTTTAGTATATTCTATCATACAACCAAATGGACCTCCTTGATATTCCTCAGAAACAACTGTCCATCTCCCATCTCCATGTCTTTGCTCTGGCTATCTCCCTATTCATCTTCACCTCTTAGAATTCCTTGTTTACTTTAAGACTCAATTCAAGCATTACCTTTTACATGAAGCCTTTCCTGATCTTCCCTGACCACCTTATATTTATATATACCTTATAAGCTCACTGAGGTTGAAGAATATTTGATTTTTCTCTTTGAATCTCCAGCATCCAGTATTGTCTGGTATGTAGTAAGTGCTTAATGCATGCTTGGTGAGTTATTGAAATAATTAAGAGATCATGTAGTCAAGTTTCCTATTTTTGCATTATGACAAAACCTAAGTCTCACTGAGGTTAAATGACCCTGCCAGTTTGTGGCAGAACTGTCCCTGCATATGCTGTATTGTGTAAGCTTCATGCCTAGAAGATTCACAAGAGTATGCTTGCTTTCTGACTCCAGAATCCTTAACTGCCTTCAAGGTGCTAACTACTATACAAAAGCCCTTTTAAAGAGGACTCCCAGGCTAGCAGACATTTCTTTGTTTCCACTAGCTACACTCCTGTGGACTGGACTTCCATTATGCCCCTAGGAAATTCATCATCCTGGGAGATTCTATCAACCTTGGCACCCATACCCCATCAGTACCTTCAGTACCCTCTGCTCCTCTGATTGAGCGTTAGAGGGAGGAACACAGAACTCATCCTAAAACCTCCATTTAAAGAGGGCTTCCAGGCCAGCCATCTCTTTATTTAACAGCTGAATTCCTGATTCCATCCCTCCTCTACTCTCCTCCCTCCTTGTTAGCTTCCTTTTGTGTGTTGTCTTTCCCCATTAGATTGTAAGCTCCTTGGAGGCAAGGACTATTTTGATTTTCTGTATTTGTAAAATCAGGATGTTTATTAAATGTTTACTAAATGACAAGGCTTTTCTTGATGCCTTCTATTGTTAATGTTCCCCAATGCCTTACCAAAATTTTATGCATATTTTATACTGATTCATCTTGGTACATGTTGTTGAAGAGCAGGGACTGTTTTGAACCCCTTGTGCCTTGTACACAGTTAAGTGCTGAATGAATATTTCAACTGGATAGACCAGATTTCTTAATTCCCTGTCCAGCGTCCTATGTTACATTAACTGGTGATGCTTCCTTCTTTGTCACTTCAAACTCACAAGGCAGCATGCCGTAACGGAAAGAGCACCTAAATGAAAATGGATCTATGCTCTAGTTCTAGATCAACAACTAAGTAGTTGTGTTACCTTGGATAAGTGACTTAACCTTTCTGGGTCTCTGGTTTTTTTTATCTCCAACATGAAGAAGTGGACTAGATCTCTAATAATTCTTCTTTTATTGTTTTATTCCTTAGCTTTTCTTCCCAACCACCCTCTTCAACTGACAAACCTAAGTCTGATAATGCTCCTAGATGGATCTTAATGAATTAAAAACTGAGAGCTTTGGCAGAGGCAGAGATTTGGAAGCTGCATAAAAACAAGAGTAAAAAAACATCCTTTGGAAATTGTACTTTGCCACAGCTTCTCTTAGTGAAATAATTTTCTCAAGAAATTGGAAATGGATAAAAGATAGACACTGACACACAATAAACATTTCTTTTAAGGAAATTTAACAAATACAAATCAGTCACAATAACAAAGCCCATAAAGTACCTCAGGAAAAAGGAAATACTTTTTCTCCTTGTCAAGCAGACATAGGACAGCACTAGTTTAAAATACAAATGCACTTCTAAAAGCTTACGGAAAGGATGATGGATGATTTTGATTACTTATCTTATCACTTCATAAAACAATGAGAATGAATGGAAGGCAAAATTTACAGAAAGCTTGGTAGAGAATTAAGCTAGGCCATCTAGAAAAAACAATGAAAAAGGAAACTGGATGGAGAAAAATGGGGGGAAAAGCTATCAATATTTCTGTAACAAACTTTTTTCCATCAATAAGTATTGATGATCATATCTGGATATTAACACTGCAGTCTCCCATATATATTACACGAGGAAAGAGATAGGATGCTAAAGAAAACAAAAGTGGGAAGAGTTGCTGGAGTAGACCAAGTACAGAAAGAACAATGGGCTGTGAAAACAGCATAACTTAGGACCCTGAGGGAATCCATTAATCAACAAGCATTCATTAAGTGCCTACTAAGTGCCAGGCACTGTATTAGGGCTAGTGGATACAACAAGAATAAAATGGTCCCTGCTGTGAAGAAGCTTACATTTTATCCAGGAAACAATCAGAGGAATATCTAAGTATGTACAGAATAAATAAAAAATAGCATTTGGGGCTTGTGGGGTAGTTCTGCAAAGGCTTCTTGTAGCATTTGGACTGAATTTTGATGTTAACTATGCATTCATGTAGCATTTGAACTGAATTTTGATGTTAACTATGCATTCAATAAGGTGGAGATGAGAAAGGATTGAATTCTAGGCAAGAAGGGACTGCCTATACAAAGGCAAAAAAAAAAACAGTAGTGCTATCTGTGAGGAACTGCAAGGTCAGTTTGGTAGGACTAAGTATATGAGAAGGGAAGTAAGTGTCAGATTGGAAAAGCAGATTGGCGCCAGTTTATGAAGGGACTTTAAATGCCAAATAGAGGAGTTTGTATTTGACGCTAGTGGTAAAAGGGAACAACTGGGGTATACCAAGGCATGAGAAGGGAAGAGGCAGGTTTTTATAAGTGATGCTACAGGAAATGACTGTGACGTGCTGAATAATAAAACATCACTCTGTTTACTGTTTACTGTCTATAAAGAAGTATTAAATTTAATAAAGTAAAATGCCAAATTAACGACTCTCCTCCAACAAAGTATCTCCCACACATAAGTAAACATCATTCATGATTCTGTTGAGACACAAACAGAGATAACTCGTGACATTTTAATTTTTAACATCAAGTGAGGCATAAACAGGGAGATACAACCTAGCAAAAGGTGTTTGTCATTGTAATGGATTTCTTACAGATGGTGAGATACTTCTGATACAGGGGAGTTTTTTCTTTTTGATGATATATATTGATTGCATCCTATATGAGATCCACAATCACCCAGGAGTTTGACATATTTACAAAGGAAAAACCAAATGGATGAAGAATGTTTATGGTCTAGTAACGAATGGAGAAGCCAAAGAGGTGATCCATCTGTATATACCTAACAAATACTGCAGATAGATAATGAATAAACGAATAAAGCACTTATTAAGTAAGCATTTATTACATGCCAAGCACTGAGAATAAAAGTAGAAAAGTAAGACAGTCCCTGATCTCAAGGAGCCCACATCCTAATGAGACAGATAACACATTTTGGAAGAAATCAACTGCAGGTCAAATGGAAAATTCCCATGGTCTTTAAAGTGAACTGACAAAACAGACAGTAATGCCTCTTCTTTAATGTCATTAGTTAATGTCACTATTCTCAGGGTTCAGTGTCCTAGGCTGTTGCTATTAAATGGCTCTGAGAGGAGATAGTGGTCAAGATGGTGGAGGTGTCTAGACTTGCCTGGTACAAGCTGCAGCCTCCTATTTCTCCCTCAGGTGCCCTGCCTGTCCTGTGAATGGCAAGCTGGCGGGGATGGCTAACCCGTTCTCCATAGGAGTTGCTTTCCTTGATAATGGCTATGAGGGCTGGGCTGGAAGCTGCTAGTTTGGGGTTGGGGGGAGGGAGGGGTGACACGGGACTACCACTTCGAGAGCTGTTGTGCCTATGCAAAAGGCCTAGAACTAAGTATCTAGAAAAGAATGGGGCAGAGTGTCTCTAGTTCTGTATACTATATGGTTGTAAGTCATGGAAGAATTTTCAAGAATTAAAATTCTGGTTCACCCAAAGGAAAAGGGAGAAACACATGGTGGTTATGTGTAGGATGTAATGTTACCCACATAGAATTTTATATGAGAAACAGTATAAAATACATCAGTGAGAAATATGATCAGAAAAGGACTGACTCAGGTCACATTTCAAAAACGAGAGATAAGCAATGGACAGCCTTTACTCACCACCACTGGTATCCAGGTAATAGTAAGAGAAGGCTCCCAGCACACTGGTTGGGCTCCTTGTAGGGATTTTATAGAAGGAGTGGACAAGAGCAGTACAAGATAAGGTATGGATGGGTTTTGATCTATATCGCCAGAAGTAGTACTTATATTTGATAAGATTCACCCAAGTACTGAAGTAAGATATCCTTAATTAAGTTTCCTTTACAAAAGTTAAGAATGAAGTTCATAATTCAGTTTTCTATAAACCTTTCACACATGGTCTGCTACTTCCTTGATGATATAAACATTTCTAAAGATTTATATGTGATAGTACTATAAAAGTGCTTGACCAGTCAAGCAAAATATTACTTACCGTTCTCGTTCACCAGTTTCTATCAGTTTCTGGTTAATAGTTGCTCTCATCTGTGCGTCTTTGTTCATTTTGCCAATCTACATTAAAGAAAAAAAGTATGTTTTTATAGCATTATTTTCCAAATCCAATAGGCAGGATCACATCTATTTAATATTTTACCCACTGCTTGGAATGCTGTTTTAAAGATGATTTTCATCAGTATTTACTTGCAGAATCCCAGGAAGCAACACATTGATAAACTTTTTAATCCCATCCAAACACCCTCTATTTTTTTAATCTTTGGTTAACAATTTCAATTCTTGTACTCACATAGTACATTCCATGTTGACATCATAAAGCCAAAGAAAATACTAACCAATCAGCTTACACACAAGAGTGAGGCACCATGCTTGATAGCCAGTGAGTTCTGCCAATATCAGCTTATCACTTCTGGGAGATGTATAAATTACTTTCCTAGCTCAGGTCTATTACTATTACTACTTTGACAACAGTGAAGTATATGAAAAAAATTGACTTCAAATTTTTGAATCTACCTCGAAATCATTTAAAGAATTATCACAGTTGCTGGAAAATTAAATTCAACAAAGATATAAGACTAGCTTAGTGGAAGGACTACTAGATTATAAATCAAAGGGCCTGCATTCAAATTCCAGCTTTGCCACTTAACCTGATAGGATAGTAGAAGTCATTCATTTATCCTCTGTCTCTTCATCTGTACAACTAAGGAGTTGGGTTCAATGACCTTTGAGCTCTCTTCTACATCTAAATCCAAGACACCCTATGCTAGATACTGGGGATACAAAGGCAAAAACTTAACAATCCCACAATTCAAGAAGCTGATAATCTACACTACGGAAATGTAGTAGAACACACAATTAAACTGAGGAGGTAATTTGAGAAGCATTAACATCTAAAGATATCAAGGAAGGTTAATTACATTTTTAAAGCCATTTTAATATCCATTATACTATTTCTCTACACCTTCTACTCTGTGGTCCTTGCAGGTATTGGATGAAATTTCCTTCTGTTGTACTCAAATGGACTTCCACTAATGAAATGGTTTTTGTTTTATCAAGTGGTTATACAGATGTTTCTTTCTGTGTCACTTTACTGATAAAAAAACAAACAAAAATCCCAACAATTTATTTGTTCCTTTTAAAAGGTTGCAGGACTGTGTATAGAGGTGAGAGGACATATTTAGATTTCACTTTTAAAATAAGTTGCCTGGCCTGGAGGATGGCATTTAAAAAAAAAAACAACACCTGCAGAATGACAATAAATGCACTTTAAAAAATACCTCTGCTAACTAACAAAATGAAGACACTATTTCTGATTATAGTTCTCATCCTTTTGAAAAATTTTCCAATACAATATATCTAAAATGATAAAAAAAAAATGGAGCCATAAACCAGAGGATCTTAGCCATTTTTGTATCATGGATTCCTTGGGCGGTCTAGTGAAAATGCATACAACACATATCTACATGCTGAAGGCATTCTAAACTAAAGTTTCTGTAGAAAATTTTGGCTTGGACTGAATGCTGTTTTCTCTTTAGCGGGAAACAGCTAGATTGAAACAGTGGGAAAAGCACTTTGCCACTTATATACTCTTTGTGTCCCTGAGGAAACGATTTCATGTCTCTACACTTCAATTTCTGTATCTGGAAGAAGAGGATGAACCCTCTGATCTCCGAGACAGCTCCAAGCACCCAAATTCTCGGATCTACTGGTCTACTAAGTTTAAACTGTGTAAGATTTCCGATATCATAGCTCTTATGTTTTGAGGCACTGGGCAGGACAAGCAAAGAAATTTATGCTTCCCAGGGGTCCGAGGTTAGCATAAGGGAAAGTTTGTAAAGTCACAATATGAGGACGTAAAGTGACCTTAGGTCAAGTCATGATGCATTTATTAAGAGCCTAGCTATGTGCCATGCACTGTGCTAAGCCCTGGAAATCACCAAGTAATCATTCGACTACCTTTGAATCCATTCACTAAACTGATTTTAACCTAGCCCAACCAGCTCGCTTTACAGATGTTCCTTTTTCACTTGAATGCTCCCCAGTCCCATGAACAGCTGACAGTTTCAAAACAGCCCGCGGGGCTGGTCTGCACCAGTCCCCTCACCCTGAAAGCTTAGCCGCGAAATGTTGGTGGAGCAAAAAGAAATATGGGGCTTCAGAGGATACGAAGTATGGGGGTCGGCATGACAAAGAAATTCAACAAGGAATTGGCTCCGGGCCCATCTCCCTTTCTCAAGCTCCAGCAGTAACGCCACCGGCACAGGGTATGGCCGTTCAGCCGGGGGACAAGGTAGCTCGGGGGTCTCTCTCTTGATTGGTCCCAGGACCTCGGCGGGGGAAGAAGAACGCGCAACACCCTTCGCTACCTCAGTGTAGATAAGGCAGAGATAACCGAGTCTTATTAAACAGCGACCTACCGTAGGCTTGCCGGCTTCAGAGCTCTCTCCAGAAACAACAATTTACACCAGCTGCTAGAGGAAGGAAAAAGAAATGTTTCCGGGGCGTAGCGGAGTCCTAAGAAACCTCACAACACTCACGTGGCCGGCTTTCTATTTGCTTAGCCTTCTGGGTGAACGAGTCTACTAGCCAACGGAAGAGTTGCATTCAGACCTCAAAAAACAAAAACAAAAAAACTACTCTTCCCAGTGAGCATCGCGGCTTAAGACCCGCCTTCCCCGTCGGCGTTTGCCTTCTTCGAAAACTACATTTCCCAGAAGCCCACCGAACCGGCGGAGCTCTCTGGGACAGGTTTGTGCTACTCTCCAACCCTACAAAGGCAGTAAGAGACGCGGACCTTTTAACCGCACTTTTAAAGTTGAGTCCCGCGCTCAACGTGACGCGGAGTGATGGAGGTGGCGGCTAATTGCTCTTTGCGCGTGAAGCGGCCCCTGCTGGACCCACGCTTCGAGGGCTACAAACTCTCTCTGGAGCCTCTGCCCTGTTACCAGCTGGAGCTGGACTCAGGTGAGTGGGTAGGACCCCGAGCCCTCCTCGCTCGCTGCCTTCCCGCGTTCCTACGGCTCGGCCTCCCCCAGTACTGCAGCCTCGGCTGCCCGCCCTTCCCGGAAGTCTGGCCCGGGAGGAAACGGGCCCCTCGGTGCTCCTCCTGCCTGCCTTCCCTCGAATGTCGGGTCGGGGCTGGGCACGAGGCAGCCGTCCCAGAGCCTCCCTATACCCTTTCCCCTCCCCCTCTTCCCCGCCCTCTTCCCGTTCTCGCCGGACGCTGGCCTCTCGGCGGTCATTTCTACCCTCCGTGATCTTTCCATCCCAGCCCCACAAGTTAGCCCAGGACCCCGGCCCAGGAATAAGAAGCCTGTGTTGTTTTACTCTCACCTTTCCACCAAACTGCGCTATCCCAGCTATACCTGCCCTCGACGTTCAGTCTCCCTCCTCTGTGCCTGTGCACAAAGTATGTGCCCCGTACCTAGCACGCACGACTTCTTCACCTCTTCCTTTAGAACCCTTATCTTCACAGCTCAGTTCAGGGGCTCCTTCCACACTAGTACCCCCTTTCCCACCCTCCTCGGTTGGTAGCATTCCCTCGAATTGACTTCATAGTACTTATTTGCATCGATTTACCCAAAGACCTAAGCTCCTAGAGGGTAGGGATAGTTTTTCCTTTTTGACTTTAGATCCTCAGCGCGTAATTCAGGCGCAGCATTTTTCAGTGGTTGGAGATGGTCTCAAGTGGTTAGATGGTTAGAGTCAGAGAGACCAAGTCTCAGGTAGACAATGAGTGAGTCACTTAACCTCTCTTGTGTATCCCAGGCAACTCTCACTGAACTGTAAAGGGCCGCTGATCTACTCGGGTAGGAATTTACCGGATTTCTCCACCTTGATGGGAAGATGAGAGATAGAGAGTGGAAATTTCCACTGCCCTCTAAACCTCAGTGCATACTGAATGAATGCTGGTTGCCTTGAATTTCCTGTGACCTTCGGCCATCCCCTCACCTCTCTGTTCCCTAGTGTAGTCATCTACTGTTTGCTTGAAGATCAGTGGTGCCAAGTTTTTCTTTTTAAGTGAAATCAAAAGTACGTCCCTGTATCTTCTGCCCCACTGTTCCTAATTCTGCCCTAGTATAACAGACAAGTTTTATTCTTCTTTCACACTCCTGTCTTTCAAATACTGTTATGTATACTTCCACCCCTTAGCACTAAAGGTCAGTTGTTTTCCTGAGTTTCTTTATTTGAAATTACTAGGAAACACCCACTATGTTAACAGGCCATTGAAGCACTTGGTAGTAACCACTTGCTTTAAAAAAATAGCTTAATAGTTAATTAACTCTCTTAATAGTTAATCAGTCAGCAGACATTTTATTAAGCTCTTATACTGTTGGAGGCCCTGAACCAAGCACTGGAGACACAAAGCAAAAAAAAAAAAAAAATCTTCTAAAGGAGCTCACAGTCTAATTGGGGGCAACATGCAAATAATTGTGGACAAACAAAATATAATCAGTAATAATCTCAAGAGGGAAGACCCTGAAATTAAGGGGGAGGGGAAAGGCACCCTGCAGAAGGTGGGACTTGGTGAGACTTGAAGGAAGCCAGGAGGCAGAGATGAGGATGGAGAGAGTTCCAGGCATAAGGGATGGTCAGTCAGTGTAAATGCTTGAGGGAGAGTTGTAGTTTGCTATGCCAGTATCACAGGATCCCAGAGCTATTGCAGGCAATAAGATGTAAGAAGATTGGAAAAACAGCAATAGGCCAGACTATGAAGTATAAAATAGATAATACCTTATATTTATATAGTGCTTATTTTCTCACAATTTCTCGTCAGGTAGTATAAGTAATAATACCCCAATTTTACTGATGATGAAACACATTGAGCTGCTTTAATCAGCCAAAATGATTAAAGTGATTGAGCTGTGACTAGCAGAGAGCAGGTCCTCTGTATTCTTTCCTCTCCCTCATGCTATCTCTAGAGTAATTATGCTGATAGTACTGATCTGACATATCAGATTATTGAAGTATCATATTTTAGGCAAACTTTTCGGACATGTTCTGTGTAATAACAAAATTGATCACATCTGGCAAATCACAACATTGCATCTCTGCCTCCATGCTTTTTCATAGAGTTGAAGGCTGTCCTCCCATTCCTGCAGTTAAGGCTCAAGTGCCACCTCCAGCAAGAGTGCTTTCCTAGTATCAAAGTGAACAATAGAACACTGGCCTCAGAGGCAGGAAGACTTGAATTCATTTCCTCTGCCAGATATTTCCTAGCTGTGTGATCTTGGGCAGTTCACTTAACTTTTCTCAACTTCACTCAGTTACTTCATCTATAAAATAAGGATAATGCTCCATAAGGATAAACCCACCTCACATGAATTGTTCTGAGGGTCAGATGGGTTTTTCTAAACCTTAAAGTGCTATATAAAGTTCACTATTATTGTTATTATTACAAAAATCTATGATTTAATAAAAGATGTCTGGCCTATTGATTTTAGTAAAGTTATTTTATCCATTTTTCTTTATAAAATGATTAAGGTTTAGTTTTAAATTAAAACATTTTAAAAAATTTGCCCTTCCTCACCCTCCATTGAGCAAATAAAAAGAAAAACAAAAAATAAAGCCATCAATACATAGCAGGATTTAAATTTTCACATCAGCCTTGTCTGGAAATATATGTCACTTTCTGTATTTTAAGTTAATTACCCTTCTATTAAGAAGTGAATGGGCTTCTATTAGGAAATGAATGAATGTTTCATCTTCATTCTTTTGTACTCATGGTTCTTCTTTGCTTTGATCAGAGTCAAGTTTTTCTTTAAAATATTGTCATATAATACAGTTTTCGTTGCGCATGAAAAGCTATACTTGTGAATTTTGTGGCTTGCTGGGTACTGTCAATGTTGATAGTTAATGAAAATTACCATAACATTTGCTTAAAATGAGATAGATTTTGTCATCTAGTATCTTTGGTCTGAAATAAAAACCTCCCCAATGGGGGATCTATGTATCCTTTAGAAAGACTTTACTGATAAACTAATTTTAGACTTGTTTAAAGATCATTCCGCCAGGCCTATTATGAGCAATTAGCATAGGGACCTTCCGGTATAGAAACTCTTCCCACCTTAGCCCAGCAGCAGTTGATCTTTAACTTACAGTCTTAGAGAATGGCCTGGATTCCTGTAGTTTGGACTTAAATCTAAGTGTTTTTGACTCCAAAATGAACTATCCTGAGAACCATGCTGCCTCTCAACCCAGTGATATGTCTGTAATAAGGAAAATGTTTAAATAGCTCAAAGATAAGTTTTTTTTCCTTGTATTTTAGAAACACCTTGAGCACTAATCCCATTTAATTGGCAGTTCAAAACATTTGTGAAACATTGGTAAATAGCCTTAAGGAACCTCTCCCAGATAATGCTTTGTGGCTTTGTGGATATTGTACTGGCCTTGGAGGCAGGAGACCTAGGCTAATACTACACCTCTGGCATGAATCAGTTAACTTCTCAGATCCTCAGATTTCTCTTCTTTAAAATGAGGGTGTTGGTTTTTAGTTAGCTATAGGTATTGCTTCTAAGCATGTTAGGCCTGTTATATATATGTGTGCACTGCCACTCTTGAAGTATGTCTATAAAGTTAAACCTATTTTTAAAAAAATGCCACATAGAAATGGGTGTTCTTCAAAGTTGTTAACACTGGGATGCAGCCAGTGTTATTGCCATCTCACGAAAAATGTGTTTGAAATTGTCTTCTGATGCAGTGTGACGTATCTTTATCTATCTACGCAGAACCAGTATGAGACGTAGACACAAATCCTAAAACACCAAAGCCTCCCATATCATTATATGATGGCTACACCTTGTGTTTTTGTTCATTTTTTAAAAAATTGAATCAGTTTGCATGCAGTCAATGACACCTTCACGTCTAACTGGTTCTTTACCTCATCAGGGTGCTGCAACAACAAAACTCTGATGCACATCATGTGCTTCATGCCACATACTCTGATTTCATATATAACATTTACTGTCATTCACTTTTACATTATGCCCAGCCTTTCACAGGTATAGTCAGTAAGTACCAATCAAGAGTCCTTGCTTGATGGGGAGGGAAAAAAGTAAATAGATGATTAAAGAAGAAACTACATAGAATGTGATACTATAGAAAGAATGTTGAATTTTGTCAATGGTTCTGTTTTTGTGTCTCTGCCCAATTATTAACTAACTGGGTGAATTGAGGCAAGTAATTTGACTCCCAACTTTCTCATCTATATAGTGAGGAAATTGTAGAATCTCAGAGGTCAATCTGGTTCAACCCAAAGCTGAGAAAAAGGTCATAACTGACAAGTGGTCATCCAAATTTTGCTTGAAGACCTCAAAGAAGGGGGACTCCACTATCTCCTAAGGCAATCTGTATCACATTTGGGTAACTTTAATTTGATCCTCATTCTCCCTCTCTACAGAGCTTATATCCATTGATTTAATTTTTATAGGTGTAACATGAGAAATCTGATCCCTTCTTTCACATGAAAACACTTCAAGTGGCTCATCCTTAACATCCTAAGCCAGTATAAGGAAGTTGCCAGTGTCCTCTCCAATTATCCCAGCAAGAGTTTAGCCCTGGGAGTATCCAAAGTTTAGGAATGCTATAAATCAGCCAAGTAAGGATAAAGGAGGGTGGCAGAAGCCTTTTTCACTGAAAGTTGTGAATACAGCAACACATCATTTATCCTGTGTTCTCAGGAAATAGTGTCTAGGCCTAGGCAGGTATAGCCCTGGTGCTCTGCTTGGCATAGATCACATCTGAAGTGTTGTGTTCAATTCTGGATACCACACTTTTTTCTTAATTTTAGGTTTATTTAAAATAAATTTCTTTTTGTTACATTTTAAGTTACAAAGTCTCTCCTCTCCCCACCCTGCAATAGAGGCTACCATTTCACACACACACACGCACGCACGCACGCACACACACACACACACATGTATCTATCTAGCTTTATGTAAAACCATACTACGCATGTTTCTATTTATTAGTTCTTTCTCTGGAGATGGATAGCATCTTCCTTCATAGGTCCTTTGTAGTTGATTTGAGTATTTATAATAAGAATTTACAGTTGTTCTTTGAACAATATTGCTGTTACTATATACAACTTTCTCTTTGTTCTGCTCATTTCACTTTTCATTTTTTAATGCAAGTTTTTCCATGTTTTGTTTTTTTCTGAAATGATACTGCTTATCATTTCTTATAGTACAATAGTATTCCATCACAATCATTTGCCACATTTTGTTTAGCCATTCCCCAGCCGATAGGCATCCCCTCAATTTCCAGTTCTTTGCCACCACAGAGAGAGCTCCTATAAATATTTTGGAACATATAAGTTCTTTTCCCTTTTCCCTGATCACCTTGGAAAACAGACCTAATAGTGGTATTGCTGGGTGGAAGAGTATACATAGTTTTGTAACTCTCTGGGCATAATTCCAGATTATTCTCCAAAATACTTAGATCAGTTCACAGTTCCATCATCAGTATATTAGTGTCCCAATTTTTCTATACCCCCTCCGACATTTGTCATTTTCCCCATCTCTCATTTTATCTAATCTGATAGGTGTAAAATGATGTTGCAAAGTTGTTTTAATTGCATTTCTCTAATCAATAATGATTAGAGCATTTTTTCACATGACTCTACATAGCTTTGATTTCTTCATCCCAAAACTGTCTGTTCATGTCCTTTGACCATTTATCATTTGGGGGATGACTTGTATGCTTATAAAGTTGACAAAGTTCTGTATTTGAGGTAAGAGACCTTTATCTGAGAATCTATCTAAAAACTTTCCCCCAGTTTTCTGCTTTCCTTCTAATCTTGGCTACGTTGGTTTTATTTGTACAAAAACTTTTAAATTTAGTGTAAAAATTAGCCATTTTATGTCTCACAATATTCTCTCTCTTGTTTATCATAAATTCTTCTCTTATCCATGAGTCTGAGAGGTAATATGAGTCTGTAGAAATGCTAATGATTTATGTGGATTTATTTTATGTCCTGCTGCTTTGCTAAAATTATTAATTGTTTCAACTAACTTTTTAGTTGAATCTCTAGGATTTTCTAAATATATCATATCATCTGCATGATAGTTTTTATTACCTTGTTGCTCATTCCAGTTCCTTCAATTTCTCTTTTCTTTTATTGCTATTGCTAGCATTTCCAATACAATATTGAATAGTATTGGTGATAATGGGTATCCTTGTTTCACTCTTGATCTTTTCAGGAAGGCTACTTAGCTTATCGCTATTACAAATAATGCATGCTGTTGGTTTTAGGTAGATGCTTCCTTTTCACTTAAGGAAAAATCCATTTATATCTGTGCTTTCCAGTGTTTTTAATTATTGTTGTATTTTGTCAAAAGCTTTTTCTGCACCTCTTGATATAATCATATGATTTTTGTTACTTTTGTTATTGATATAATCAATTATGTTAATTATTTTCCTTATCTTAAACCATTCCTGTGTTCTTGGTATAAATCCCACTCGGTCACAATGTATAATCTTTCAGACATATTGTTGTTTCCAGTTAGCATTTTATTTAGGATTTTTGCATTTCTATTCATTAATGAAATTGATCTATGATTTTCTTTCTCTTTTTTTTGTTCTTCCATATTTGTTTTATAAAAGGAGTTTGGTAGTTCTCTTTTGCCTCTTATTTCAAATAACTTATTTAGTATTAGAATTAGTTGATCTTTAAATGTTTGGTAGAATTCACTTCTAAATCCATCTGGTCTTGATGCTTTTTTCTTAGGAAGCTCATTTATGGCCTGTTCAATTTCTTTTTCTAAAAAGTTAATCTAGGCAGTTTATGTTTTTGTAAGTATTCCTCCATTTTACCTAAATTGTTAAATTTGGGGGTATATAATTGGGCAACTCCTGGATGACACTTTTGGAAGGCCATTGATAAGCTTGAGAATGGCCAGGAAAGAGTGATCTGGATCAGGAAGGGTGAGTCCTTGCTGTGTGAGGGTCAGTTTATGGGAATGGGAATGTTCAATATGGAGGAGAGGTGCCGGGCATGAGAGGAGGGTGTTAATTTTCTTCAGGTTTTTGAAGAGCCATTAGGCTTGTTCTTTTTAGCTATGAGGGCAGAACTAGGAGCAATTGGTGGAAGTTGATTGAAGGCAAATTTTGGCTTGATGTAAGGAAAACTTCTTAATAATTAGAGCTGTCCCAGATTGGACAGGGTTGTGTTGGGAGGTAAGTACAATAAAACTCCCTAGGGTGCAAGCAAAAGCTAGATGACCACTTGCTAGCAATGACGTAAGGGGATTCTTTTGAGATATGAGTGTGACTGGATGTCCTCTGAGGTTCCTTCTAGCCAGGAGATCCTGTTAAATACTTGAATAAAATTGTCACGATCCTCTCAGATCTCTTCTAGCATGATCACCCCACTTCCTTCAACTAATCCTCATATAACATAGAGGCTATTAATTACTAGGTGTACTCTCAACAGTTATGATTCTTGAACATTTAATAATTTCAACACTTTACATTTCTCCGCTTCACGTTTTCAAATATTATAAATTGACCAGCAAACACTTCCCCTTCACAATCAGTTTCACTTGGAGTTAATCAGTTAATGTTACCGGGGCGGGGGGCGGGGCGCCGCAGTGTTTGTAATGTTCATTAACAAGGAGAATGGCATGACTGTTGTATGTGGAGGCTGAAGAACCAAAGGCACCCATCTGAAGCACATGACTGAAGAGATTATTCCAGGAGTAGAATAGAAGCTTCTTGAGGGTGGGTAGTTTCAGTTTTTTCCTTTGTATTCTTCTTGTCTAGCATGGGGACTTCCACTTAGTCAGTATTTAATATGCGATTGTTAAATTGAAGAGAAGTCATAGAAATTATTTGACTAGATCTGTGATCCTGTTGATATAGTTATCACCTCCACTGATGCAGATTGGTCAAGCTTTGATTCTTGTTTATGTCCTTCCTTATATATACATCTGCCAACAAAAACAAAAAAAAAACATTTTGTTTTTGTTTAGCAATATAGCACTCCATTTCATTTCTTTTCTTTCACTTACACTACATGATAACTTACCTCCTTTGATCCATGGTTGCTTGATGATATATATTCTTTTTGCCGTAATGATGTATCTCTGCTTTATATTTTGTATTGTTATATATTTATAAGTTTCATCCACACTGTAGTGCTACAGAACAAAGAATCACATTATTGAATGAGCCTGTCCACTAAAATGTGATTAAATAAGTGTTTTTCTCCCTTGTAAAAGACTGCTTTTTTCCAGACTATTTAAAATGATTTTTTTTCAAGTTACCAAAACTGATGAAAATTATTATACAGAAAGGATTACCAAATTTAACTATGTAGGGTATCCCAGAAATCTTAGTGCAGTTTTAGGCTTTAATAATTTAAAACTGCAGTAAGACTTTTGAGACACTGTATGTGGAAGTCTGGACTTGTGAATAGGAAAGGCTTAGCTCAACCACAAATCCATTCAGATCTATGCACAATACTGGTATTGATAGATGCACTGTCAGGTTCAAAGTAATGAACTATATCACTTGTGAAAATTTCTAAAGGTAGATAGGTTTAGGATTTAAATAATGAAGCTCAGTGTAATCAACCCAGCAACAACAAAATAAAATTACATCTTTTCTGCCCCATTAATGCTAAAACAACCTGTAGTGATAGCAGTGGCCAGGAGAGGGAGACCTGGTACTATTGTTAAAGTCTCTCTAAAAAGCGATTTGATTTTTATTTATATTTATTGAAAGCCATGAAATAGGTAATACTTAGTAAACTAAATAAAAGAAAAAAGTTTCAATATACATTATATGAGGAGGAACCTTTTGTAATGATTTGTAATACTGGTATACTTTGATACTGTGATATACTGTACTGTGATAAGAATATGTTACTTTTCTCCTTGGTATATAGAATTATCACCTCCAATTGTTTACTGTGATTAGGACGAGTGCAAAAAAATACTGTGGAGTTTAATGTAGGAAGCTGAACCTTCAGTTTGGAGTCGGAGAACCTAGGCTCTTGACTCAGCTCTGTGGCTTGTTACTCAATCTTAGGCAAGTCACTTCACCTTTCCTGACCTTATTTTCCTTATGTGTAAAATGAGCTGAGGTGGAGTGGAGGAGCACTGGTCAAAGTTGCTGAGTAGACTGAGGGAATATCAGTATGTATTTTGAAGTCTCCTAGTATGAGGGCATGAGTTGGGGTGGAGGAGAGGCTGTAAGAGTCAGCCACTGAATTCTTTGAGAAAGCTGAGGAAATGATCTGGATGACCACTAAATGATGGAGGGAATGATGACCACTAAACAGCAAGTCCTTATATTCTTATACTTATAATTTTAGTGTTGTAAAAGTATTGTTGTAAAAATAAATATTTACTAAGTACTTGTTATAGGAACTGTAAAGTGCTAGAAATACAAAAAGAGGCAAAAGGCAGTCCCTGTCCTCAAGAAGCCCACAATCTAATGGAGACAACAAGCAAACAAATAAGTACAAACTATATAAGGAAAAATAGGAAATGATTAATAGAGGGAAGGCATGAGAATTGAGAGGGGTTGGAAGAAGCTTCCTGAAGAGGTAAGATTTTAGTTGGGACTTAAAGGAAGCCAGAGAAACCATTAGATAGATGAGGAAAGAGAGCAAGCACTTATAGGGGACAGCCTGAGAAAATGCCCAGAACTGAAGATGGAATGGCTTGTTTGTGGAATGGTCAGGAGGCTGGTGTCATTGGCTTAAAGAGTGTATGGCAGGGAGTAAGGTATAAAAAAGACTGGAAAGGGGCAGCTAGGTGGCGCAGTGGATAGATCACTGGCCATGAAGTCAGGAGGACCTGAGTTCAAATCTGGCCTCAGACCAAACACTTGACACTTACTAGCTATGTGACCCTGGGCAAGTCACTTAACCCCAATTGCCTAAAAGAAGAAAAAAAAGACTGGAAAGTTAGGAGTGGACTAGGTTTTAAAGGGTTTTGTTGAATGCCAAACAACATTTTGTATTTGATCCTGGAGGTAATAGGGAGCCATTGGTAGTTTATTGAGTAAGGGGGTGACATAACTGGACCTGGATTTTAGGTAAATCACTTTAGTGTTTTTTGTAAGAATTAGAAATTGCCAGAGTTTTTACAGTTTGCAAACTCAGTACTTTCTCATAAATTCTGGTCTGGTGAATATAAGTTCTTAAAATAACTAGCAAAGCCCACTTAAGCCAAATTGCTTGACTTGTGGTGTCCTGGATGCCAAGAAGTCTGGAGGAGAGACTAGACTTGGAATCAGAAGATTTGGTTTCAAAGTCCCAGCACTGGTATTTAGGTAATAGAACTGAGAATCGGAGTGATCTTAGAGATCATCTAGCACAGGGTTTCTTAACTTTTCTTGTGTCACAGAGCCTTTGTGAAGTCTGGGGAAGCCTGTGTTTTTAGATGTATACTTAGTATTACAAAGGAAACCAATTATATTGAATTATAGTTATCAAAATATAAAAATTCATGGACCCCAGTTTAAAGTATCTGAAACTAACCTGTCTTTTTTTCCACATGAGAAAATCAAGTCAAGAGAAACTTAAAGAATTTGCCCAAAGTTATAGGTAATAAGTACTAGAGTAAGAGTTTAAACTCAAGCCTTGGGTACCAAAGCCATTTCT
The DNA here is from genome assembly GCF_900497805.2 of Vombatus ursinus. Classification (NCBI taxonomy): domain Eukaryota; kingdom Metazoa; phylum Chordata; class Mammalia; order Diprotodontia; family Vombatidae; genus Vombatus; species Vombatus ursinus. Next base: position 18,725,797 of record NW_020950062.1, read on the forward strand.
TTCCACTGTATCACACTAATGTCTGTCTGAGTGATTTTGGACAGTCACTTTACCTCTCTCTTAATTTTGTCATCTATAAAATAAAGAGTTTGGATCTGAAGGTCACTAATGACCCCTTCCAACTTTGACATTTTGTGATTCTGTAAGATGAGTGATTTGGTTTAAGATAGGAGCTTCATGAATTAATCTTTTAAAAAATGTTTGGGGGAGGCAGAGCCAAGATGGCAGAGTAAAAGCAATGACTTGCTTGAGCTCTCCCCCAAACCCCGCCAAATACCTGTAAAAAATGGTTCTAAACAAATTCTAAAGCATCAGAACCCACAAAAAGACAGAGTGAAACAAATTTCCAGCCCAAGACAACCTGGATGGTTAATTGGAAAGGTATATTGCCCCAGGTGGGGAGAGGAACAAAGTATGGCATGTCTGCACAGCAAAACAGGCCTCAGCGAACATGGAGCAGCCCTCAGAGGACTGAATTCCAGGCAGCTGTGGTGGTTTCCAGTCTCAACCCCCAAATGCCAAAGACATCTTAGAAGGTCAGTAGGAAAAGTCTGTGACTGCGGTGAGAGAGATGCTGGGTCCCAGCCCCTGAGCACGGCCCTTGGGCGGCGGCTGCTTCCAGCGCTTCTGACCCACAGACTGAGGGGGAATCGAGTGATTGATCAGAGGGACATTGCAGGGATCTCTTTGCAGGATTCTCTTGCTTTGCCTGTACTTTGCCTGGGTGACAGTTCTAGGTGATGATCCTGGGGCAAGGAGGAGTGCTGGCATGATGGAGCTTGTAGTGGTGGTAGAGAGGAAGTCCTCCTCACAGTTCCAAGGCAGAAAAGAGTGCTTGTGGTCACTCATAGACCAGAGCACAGGCCAGGAAAGGAGTAAACACCTTGCCCTTGATCATAGCACCTTGGAAGAACTGAAAATTTACAAGTCCCTAGACGTATCTCTGAAAACAGCTGCACAAAACTCCTGAAGCTTGGGATAGTACATTTTCTACACTGGAAGCAGACCCCTACCTTAACAAAGAGTTTATAACTCAAGTAATTGGCTGGGATCATGAGCAAACTTCACAAAAAAAGTCAGACCATAGAATCTTTCTTTGGTGACAAAGAGGATCAAAACATACAACCAGAAGAAGACAACAAAGTCAAAGCTCCTACATCTAAAGGCTTCAAGAAAAATATGAATTGGCCCCAGGCCATGGAAGAGCTCAAAAAGGATTTTGAGAAGCAAGTAAGAGAAGTAGAGGAAAAACTGGGAAGAGAAATGAGAGTGATGCAAGAAAATCATGAGAACAAATCAACAGCTTGCTAAAGGAGACCCAAAAAAATACTGAAGAAAATAACACCTTAAAAAATAGCCTAACCCAAATGGCAAAAGAGGTCCAAAAAGCCAGTGAGGAGAAGAATGCCTTAAAAAGCAAAATTGGCCAAATGGAAAAGGAAGTCCAAAAGCTTACTGAAGAAAATACTTCCTTAAAAATTAGAATGGAGCAATTGGAAGCTAGTGACTTTAAAAATTATTGGACCATCTGAAAGCCATGATCAAAAAAAGAGACTGGACATCAAGGAAAATTGCCCTGATATTTTAGAACCAGAGGCTAAAATAGAAATTGAAAGAATTCACCAATCACCTCCTGAAAGAGAGCCCCAAAGGAAAACTCCTGGGAATATTATAGCCAAATTCTACAGTTCCCAGGTCAATGAGAAAATATTGCAGGCAGCCAGAAAGAAACAATTCAAGTATTGTGGAAATACAATCAGGATAACACAAGATTTAGCAGTTTCTACATTAAGGGACTAGAGGGCTTAGAATATAATATTCCGGAGGTCAGAGAGATAGGATTACAACCAAGAATCACCTACCCAGCAAAACTGAGTATAATCCTTCAGGGGAAAAAATGGACATTCAGTGAAATAGAGGGCTTTCAAGCATTCTTGATGAAAAGACCAGAGCTGAATAGAAAATTTGACTTTCAAATACAAGACTCAAGTGAAACATGAAGAGGTGAACAGGAAAGAGAAATCATAAGAACTTATTAAGATTGAACTGTTTATATTCCTGCATGTAAAGATGATGCTTGTAACTCATGAGACCTTTGTCAGTATTAGGGTAGTTGGAAGGAAAAAAATTATATGTATGAATATATAGAGATAGATAAATAGAGGGCACAGGGTGAGTTGAAGGTGAAGGGGTGATGTCTAGAGAATAAAATTAAGGGGTGAGAGAGGATTATATTGGAAGAAGGAGAAAGGGAGAGGTAGAATGGGGTAAATTATCTCACATAAAACAGACAAGAAAAGGCTTTTACAGTGGAGGGAAAGTGGGGGAAGGTGAGAGGGAATGAGTGAATCTTATTCTCATCGTATTTGTCTTAAGGAGGGAATAACATACACACTCAATTGGGTATGGGAATCTGAAAATCGAGGGGGGCAAGAGAGCAAGAGGGATGATAAAGGGGAGGGCAGATTGGGGGAGGGGGTAATCAGAAGCAAGCACTTCTAAGGAGGGACAGGGTCAAAAGAGAGAATAGAATAAAGGGAGGGGCAGGATAGGATGAAGGGAAATATAATGACTACTCTGGAAGTGTTGTGGATAATGTATAACCTGTATCAAGTTGCTTGTCTTGTCAATGAGGGTGGGTGAGGAGGGAGGAAGGGAGAAAATTTGGAACCCAAAGTTTTGAAAACAAATGTTTAAAAAAAAATTATTTTCACAAAGAACTGGGAAATAAGATATACAGGCAATGGGGTGTAGAAATCTATCCTGCCCTATAGGAAAATTGAAGGGGAAGGGGATAAGAGAAGGGGAGGAGAGATAGAAGGGAGGGCAGATTAGGGGAAGGGGTATTCAGAATGTATGCCATCTTGGGGTGGGGGGAAGGATAAGATGGGGAGAAAATTTGGAACTCAAAATCTTGTGGAAGTGAATGTTGAAAACTAAAAATAAATAAATTAATTTTTTAAAAAAAAGAAAAATGGGAAATTCCTTTTTGTATTCACAGTACAGTTATTTCTGGACATTTTCATCTCCCTAATATTAAATGATACAACACTTTGCAACTACTGCCACTAACTTGGTAAAAGAGTGTACTTTTCAGAATTTCTCTGTCTTTCTTGACTGCACCTTTAGTGGTATGGAAGGCTATGTGCTTTGCTTTTGTCCATTTGGTGATTTCTTTGGCCTTGAAAGAAGTCTTCTTAAGAACAATTTTTCCTTTCTTTTTTTTTTAGCTGTGGCAGAAGTAAAGCTTAGAGATGATCAGTATACACTGGACCACATGCGTGCCTTTGGCATGTTTAATTACCTGCATTGTGATTCATGGAATCAAGATAATATCTACTTTGTCGATCAGCTTGGAAGAATTATGAACTTAACAGTTACACTGGTAAGAATAAAGTCATTGAAAAGGAGAAATTAGACACATTTATATAGTAATCATTCAATCAGTGAACATTTATTAAATGCCTACTATGTACCAGGCACTGTCCCATGCACTGGGGATGCAAAAAGAGACAAAAGACAGTCTCTCCCCTCAAGGAGCTTATCATCTATCAACCAGTGGGATTCTGTACTTTTTATAGCCCCTCTAGAATGTTCAAGTATCAAATCTGGTACCAAGCCTTATAAAAATAAGGCCCTGGAAGAAGGGGTATCTCAGATCATGAGGAAGATCTCGGTCCACTTCCTTAGAGGGGACCATGAACCCTTTAATAAAGTATCATTGGCTCAGAGCTCTGCCTCAGTCTCTTATTATAGGTTGGACAATTTTAATCTCCACAGAGATACTGGAATCATTTGTCATTTCCTTCTTCAGCTCATTTTCCAGATTAGGATACTGAGGCCAATGGGTTTAGGAGACTTGCCCGGGTCACACAGCTTAGTAAGTGCCTGAGGCCAGATTTGAACTCAGGTCTTCCTGACTCCAGGCTTTGCAACCTATCCACTACATACCTAGCTGCCCTATATCTGGAGTACCTAAGAGATATGTCATTATGGACTAAATTAGTGGGGGTGCCTCTTCAACTGTAGAGAAAGGCACATTAAAACAACTCTGAGGTACCACCTCACACCTTTGAGATTGGCTAATATGACTATATTGGCTAATAGAAAAAAGGAAAATGTTGGATGTTGGAGGAGATATGGGAAAACTGGAACACTAATGCACTGTTGTTGGAGTTGTGAACTGATCCAGCCATTCTGGAGAGCAATTTGAAACTATGCCCAAAGGACTATAAAACTGTGCATACCCTTTGATCCAGCAATACTTCTGCGAGGTTTATATCCCAAAGACATCCCAAAAAAGAGAAAAGGACTTATTTGTACAAAAATATTTATGGCAGTTCTTTTTGTGTTGGCTAAGAATTGGAAATCAAAGGGATGCCCATCAGTTGGGGAATGGCTAAACAAGCTGTGTGATATGATTGTAATGGAATATTGTTGTGCTATAAGAAATGACAAACAGGATGATTTCAGAAAAACCTGGAAAGACTTACATGAACTGATGCATAGTGAAGTGAACAGAACCAGGAGAACTTTGTACTCAGTAAAAGTGATACTGTGTTCAATGAAGAATTGTGAATGACTTAGCTATTTACTTAGCTATTCTCAGTAATACAATGATCTCAGACAATCCCAAAGGACTAATGATAGAGCATACTATCTGCTTCCATAGAAAGAACTGATATTGATTGAGTATAGACTGAAACATGCTATTTTTTCACTTTCTTTCATTTTCTTTTTTTTTATTTGAGTCTTGTACAAAATGACTAATATGGAAATGTTTTACTTAATTGCACATGTATAACCTATATCTGATTGCTTACTGTCTCGGAGGGGAAGAAGGAAGGGATAGAATTTGGAACTCAAAACTTTAAATAAAAATGTTTAAAAATGGAAAAAAATGAGAAGCAAAAATATATTTTTTAAGAAATTATCCTCTGTAGAAAAATTTTATTGATACTTTTATTTTTTCCTACCAGCTCTTCAATTTTACTTTTAAATATTATTCTGTAATCCTGTGTTATAAAAATTCATATTAATCTTAAAACATATTATTGACACAATAATACAGAGGTACTATGTTGTAGAGGTTAGAACCAGCCTCATAGTTAAAAATATCTGGGTTCACGTCCCACTTCTTGGCTTTTTGTGCTTTTGGGCAAATCACGTGACGTCTTGATGACTCCATTTAATTCTGTTAAGACTCCTTTTAAGTTGCAGTGCAGCTGATGTACAGTGATGTACACTGATAAGGGAAGTTTCATCACTAGGAACTCCCTGTGCCAGGGAATCATGGGTTTGTTTAAAACAAAGCAAATCACACCCCTCCTCCCATATACATACACACAATACACATACATATATATACACAAATGATGGGTATTCAAAAGTTGTCCTTAGTTTTAAGATACTAAAAATTGTGTGTGTATGGAGGGATGGCGTATTGTGTCATTAGTGGTAATCTGGTCAAACCTTCTCCTTTAAGAACTAAAACTCTTTTCCCCTAGCCATTTTTGATGGATGTAAATATTTCTAAAATGTATTAATATTTCACTTCATCCTCAAATAGAGTACGATGGGCATAATTCAACCTTTTCTTGATTATTTTGTCTTCCCATTATGAATAGCAGTTACATATAGCGTGATACCTTACTGATTTTATTTCAGAAGTTCCTTGTATATCTTGAACTCTGTGATTATCTATGTTGCTGTCATTTTACTATCTTATTCCAGTAAGGCTCATTCTACCCCAAAGTAGAAGCCCATAATATATAATGTAATTGGATAACTGAGTAGTTATAGATTATGGTTCATCACTGTTTGTTCTAGAATTATACATGCATTTGGACAGCTAGATGTCACTAGTGTTCCTCTGGTAGCTCATATTGTAAATTTTAATTTGCAAAGTAGATTCACATATATTATTGCCCTTTGCCCCTCATAAAATCTCTGTGAGGTAGATAGTAGTATTCTCATTTTATAGATGAAGAAACAGAGGACATCACACCATTTTCACAAACAGTAAGGGAAGGGAATTTTCATTATCCCCTATTTTAAGGGTCAGAGGGTAAGCAAGATGCTATTAGATGCTATTCGCTATTAGTTATTATAGTGGACCAAGGAAACTAGTTTGCAAAGCAACAGTAGACTCATGGTGTATTTAAAAGAAAACAAATGTGGTATAGAATGCCAGTTCTAATTTTATATTGACAGGAGACCCTAGTACACAAAAGTTCTTCACTCTTCCCTTACCCAGATAAAGCTCCTATCTCAGGTTATAGGGCCCAACACTGATGATAATGAGTATTCCATATGTTAGGACTACATCAGAGGAAAGATAAATTTCTAGCATTCCAAGTTGCAACTCTGAATATATTTTCCTCTAGAACATTGTGATTGGGTCCCTTGGCATTGTTAGTATAGTACTGAACTTAATGCAGATCATGAGTTACATAGGTTTTGTGGTCTATTATGAGAACATAACGGTCACGTATAACATTGTTTCTATGGATTTATTCATTTTCAGTTTCAAACAAATTTGCAAATGTACTTTTGGAATATAACCTTTTTGTAAGTAGATGACTACTGATACTGTTGACACCTTGGGTACAAGGACTTATTTATAATACTGCTAATAATTGACATTTATTTGTTAACCTTTAAAGTTTGCAAAGCACTTTACATACGGTTTTACATTTGATACTGTGACCCTGGGAACAGGGCAGTAGAAGAATGATTAATACCTTTTTATAGCTGAGGAAGCTCAGACAGGTTAAGTGACTAGGCTATGTTCACATAGCTAGAAAGCATCAGAATCTGTAAATGTTTGTTAGTCATCCTGATTAATTTGTACTTTCTAATATAGATCTATTTGGTCCCAAAAGGCAGGCTGGAGCTTGTCTTGCATTTATTTTCAATCTGTAGTTTTATAGTTCTTTGTTTCTAATTAAAATAGTACTTAGCTCAAATCAGTTTTCTTCCCCCTTAATATAGCATATCCTAAACACTAGATCTAAAATATTAATAGGTAATTGAAGGGTGAGGAGGTCTTCTTGGTGAAGGACTAGTAATCAGAGACTGCTATTTTCTTACTAAGCTGCCCAATGCATTTGAAAGACCATATTCTATTTGTATTCTTTCCCTCAGATTTGATAGTTTATATTCATAAATAGTATAATAGTAACTGATAGATTTTTTTATACCTCTTTGTAGGATGTACAAATACAGTTTGAAATCTTAGAAGGGGAATATGCATAACATTCATCTTAGCCAGGTAGTCAGTTTCCTGATATAGACACTTGTCTTATTAAATAAAAATGTTAATGATCTTAATGATTAAAGCGTGTCTGTACTCGGGAAGAGAATAAATATTTTTATATAGCACCTACTATGTGCCAGGCACTGTGCTAAATTCATTATTGTCTCATTCAATCCTCACAACATGTGAGGCAGGTGCTATTATTATCCCCATTTTATAGTTGAAGAAACTGAGACAGGTTAAAGACTTGTCCTGGATCACACAGCTAGTAAGTATCTGAGGCTGCATTTGAATTCAGGTCTTCCTCGCTTCAAGCTCCCCGTACGTTCTATCCACTGCATTACCTATTTATCCACGACTGTCCCTTTAATTATGATATTTTGAGGGATTGTTGATTTCACTGGTGTAAATGCTTTCTTCCCCCAGTACAGATAAGAAGCCCTTCAAACTTCCTCTTTCTGTGTGATTTTCATCTTTGTACTTCAGTAAATTAATTATCCACTTTGCCCAGTGCACAGAATATGACTTTCTCTGATTCTTTTAATATCTTGAGCTTACTAGTGTAGCATATTTGAGTTGTCTTTCCATGGTCTTGCTTAGCTATCTAACTGATCCACCCAATTTTCTACATGTCTGATGGTTTTCATTCAGCTTCTGATATACAAACCTAATACTGTGCTGAAGCCATTTGGATCATCTTCAGTGTTGATTTTTTTGAGATTGTGATGTTCCATGATTTGCAGCCATATGATGTCATTGGAAAAATACTCATTTTTAAAAGGTGGTCTTTTTTAGTATTGCAGCGCTTAGCATCAGTCAGAGTTTCATGCAGTTTCCTAAATGCAATCTAGTCCTAAGACCTAAATGATAGGAGCCCAGAGTTTGAGTTAGGAAGAATTAGGTTCAAATCCTGCTTCACATACTTATTAGCTGTGTGACCTTGAGTGAGTCATTTAACTCTCCATGCCTTAGTTTCCTCATATTTTAAATGAAGGAATTAAACTTAACAGCCTCTAGGGCCCTTCCTGCTCTAAATCTGTGTTCCTGTGATTTCTAGTAGACTCCACACTTAATGTAATTCAGCACTGTGATCTGTAAGTTAGAAAAGCTGTGATATTAGATTGAATTGAATTGAGAGAACTGTTTCATTACTGTGTACTTAGGCAATTAAATTTACCTTGAATTACAGCATCTAATTCCACATTCTAGCAGTACCATTATATTCCCATTCTTTCTGTCTTTAGACTGCAGGATTTCAGCTGATTGCTAACAGGTTACAGTTAATTAATGAGGAAAACCAAGGTTGGTGAAGTGGTGTGGAGAAGAGGAGGAAACTAATGTTTTACTTGTAGAGGAGAAAAAAGAAAGGACATAAAAATTCTAATGATTATGCGCTTTAATTTTTTGTTGATGCCTTTGTGTTTCATAAAAAAATTACTAAAAATTGTACACAAGATAAAAATAGATTTTATTAAGCTTCTGAGATTTGTTTTTAAAGGAAAAAAAGTATTAATAGTCATACAGCCAAATAAAAGCACTGCTGAGAGCCTTTCCTCAGAACAAATTGCTTATTTTAAAAAGGCGGAAATGTCTACTTTGATTTCCACTTATTATGGTTGATTGTGTTTTTTTTTTCTTTCTGACTACATATATATATATGTATTTTAAATTAAACTAACAGATTAAAGGTGAATGGATCTGCTTAAGGCTCTGCAAATAGAGATAAGCATTAAGATTAAGACTATTTTATTCAACATTGAAATCTTGTCCAAGTTGCTCAGCAGATCCATCTATTGAAAAACATTTATAATTGACATATTTAAAATATATTTCTTTATAAATATTGATTTATCATATATTGCTATTATTGTTAGTTACCTTTATAGTAGTTTTAGTATTTTTCTACACAATTAAAGGCTTTCACATAGTTAAAATTGCTAAAATATACTAATTTATTATATATTAAATGTAATTGGCCAGCTTGGGGAGAATTCACTTGAGTAGTTAAGTTTTTTGTGTTAGAAATTTGTCTTTGATACTTTGAATATATAATTTTATGACCGTGAATATTCCTTTTATGAAAGTAGATACATCTTGCAATCCTCAAAAGTCTTTTGATGTATGATTCTTGTTTATATATTACACTAGCCTTGCATAGGAAAACTTGGTATGTTTTCTAAAGTTCCAGAAACATAAAACAAAAAAACCCACTGCTTCTGTTTATTAGAGGAAAGATAGCTGAATCAAATTCTAGAATTTTAAATGCCTATAAGTCATCTATGGAGAGTTCTTCTGAAGATATTAAACTGATTGTAATATTGGTGCATTAATTGCCCTGGATAATGAGAAACTATTTTATGTATTTCATGTGTAGAAATGAAAGAGAATGAGTAACTATCTGTTGTGGAATATAAAGAAAAGGAGATAAGATTCCTGTCCGGTTTTTGAAGTCTATCTGTATTATATAATTTAGGCAGAGATTTCAGTAACTTAGAGAACCCACAATCACAGATTACTTATCTAGTATGTTCCTCCATAATTAAGGGGACAGATAGCTTTGCTTCTAGTTTATTCAAATGTCTAAAGGAGAATAAAATGTTGATTTTGGGTTTATTAAGTATGTGTGTAATATATATCTATATATTAAATTTATGTATTACATACATCCTATGTATAATGTATAATGTGTAATGAGACTACCTGATGTTAGTGGATGGAAAGCTGGCCTCAAGATAAGTCGACTAAGGTTCAGGGTTTAGTTACTTAACTTCTTAATGCTCCAAACAATTGATAGAGAGGTTGTCTGAGGTGCATTGGTAGAACAAATTTCCTTACCAGAAGCCCCCTACACCAGTGAAATCACAGCTCTAGGTTAAAAAAAAAATAAGTATTTAATATAGTTTAGAGATATTCTATCATAAGTGGTTAATTTTTTTTTTTAAATTAAATGTTGTAATTGACAAGATTCGGGCATTTAGAAGATTTATTTATATAGAACACCTCCTTCCTTGACAGATGGATAAATGAGACTTTTTTTCTCCCTCCACAATAGCAGAGGCAGTGATACTGATTTATAGTTGTATTCATGTCATTGATTCAGGTGTGCCATTAATAGTCAATAGTGAAGTTGCTAAGAGTGTCTTTGTTGGTCATTCGTTATGTACTTGAGGGCCAAAAAAGTCGCTTAACTCAATGTAATTAGTAGTTAGGCACGTATGATTAGATTAGTAAAGATTAAAGATGTATTGGGGTGGGAGAAGTAAAAACATGGACCAGTGCTTATGCTTGGTGGTTTAGATAACCTGCCAAATTATATCTTGAACTGAAAGAAATGGTTGATGCTGTTGGATCAATCAACACATTTATTAAGCACCTCTTATAGGTTAGGCACTGGATATACAAAGGCAAAAGGTGAACCAGGCCTGGCTCTTTAGGAGCTTATATGCTATGACAAGTGAAGCAGCAGGTACCCAGAGGGTGTTCTGATGTGTTTAAGATATTAAAGCTTAAAACTTCACCAAGACTTTTAGGATCTCATGTATATAAGCATATACGGAATAAATATAATAGTTAAGGAAGGAGTACATTCCTAGTATGGTGGGGGCTGGGGATGAGAGTGGGGACCAGGGTAAAGTCCAAAATCTTGGTTCCAGTGCATGGAGTGTCTTATGAGCAGAACAGCAAGAAGGCCACCTTGGTAGCATGCAGAAGCATGGAAAGAGTAGTGATGATTGGCTGTAAAGGTTTAGGCCAAGGTGAAAGGCTTTAAAAGCAAAACATGATTTTGCATTTGATCTTAGAGCAATAGGGAGCCACTGGAGTTTATTTAGTAGAGCAGTGACATGGTCAGATCATAAGAAAAATCGTTTTGTCAGATATATAGAGTGTGTTTTAGTAGAGGGAAAGACTTTAGTCAGGGAAACCAATTTTAAATTAATTGTAGTAAGCCAAGTGAGAGATGCTGGGGCTTTGAATGAAAGTGGTGTCTATATATGTAATGAGAAAGGAAAAGATGCTGAGGTGCTGTGGAGGTAGAAACAGCAAGAATTGGTAACTGATTGGGTATATCTGGTCAGGGAGAGGGAGGAGTTGAGAAAAACACTGAGATTGTGATCCTGAGAGACTAGAGGAGTGACTGTACCCTCAGGAGACAAAGCGAAGTTGGGGCAGCTAGGTGGCGCAGTGGATAGAGCACCGACCCTGAAGTCAGGAAGACCTAAGTTCAAATCCGGCCTCAGACCAAACACTTGACACTTACTGTGTGACCCTGGGCAAGTTACTTAACCCCAATTGCCTAAAAAGAAAAAAAAAAAAAGAAAAAAAAAGAGAAAGAGGGAAGTTTGAAAGAATGATTTGGGTTTGGGAGGGGTTGTTTCATGTCTTTCACAATCTTTAAATGATAAATCTTGGTAATAATGTGGACATAGAACACAGTAAGAAGCTTTTAGGAAAAAATACAAAGTGACCAGTAGTTCGAGTGAATTTTCCTTGTAATTCAGATTTGAAATCATTTTCTGATAATGGCATGGAATGTACAGGCACATCCCACTTAACCTTTTGAATTGGTTCTGAGAAAACATTACTTTAGAAGAAATAGCTTTATTGGAGGCAGTTCTTTCCATGGCAGCTATGTTACAGATGGAAAAAAAAGTTTCTTGGACAATCAAGCTTCAAGCCATGAAAGCTTAAAATGTGCCTTTACAGAAACAAGACTCTTAATAACTTTGGTCTGCATTTGGCTTTGTGAATAACAATAAAGGACATGTGTGTAGAATTTTCAAAGTTCCAAAATATGAAGACCTCTTCTACCAAGGGACCCCCTGAGATTTTTGGCTGGACTTAGTGGCAAGGTATGTATGTGTGTGCATTTGCACCTGGGGCTAGCTGACTGAATGACAACAGAGAAGGTAGAGGAGGTGAAAAGAGTGAATACCTCTGTGTTCCTTAGTTTAGGGTTTTGTTTAAAGTGTAAAGTTTTAACCAGGTCCAAGTTCAGATGTGGGAAGCCATGTGTTATGGTAGAAAATGCTGAATTGGGAGTCATAGGACTTGGGTTCAGATGCTTGTTCTTGTGCATACCACCTGTGTACAACCTCTGGACTTCAGTGTCCCTCATTTATAAAATGAAAGGGCTAGACTGGATAACCGATTCCTCTCTCTCTCCTTATCCTTCCTTCACTCTTTTTAAAGTGATGGGGGATAAGGGGCTTAAACTTTGGACTTACCAAGACATTCAGCCTAACCTTTTTTTTCTATTATATTTTCTTATGTGTTCTAGAAGTAGCTATATAGAACAATTAATTAAGACTTCTTTCAGAGTGATGTTCAAAGAGATATCCAGCATTATAGTAGGTTATATCAGTAAGCAATCCCATTGAAAACAGATTAAAATTGGGTAACTAGGCTTATCTGGGATAGCCTCTTGGGATTGGCTAAAGAACAGTCTAGGCACTTTAGGGTGAGGCTTGATTATAATGTAATCAATTAAGTTGGATCAAGCCAACTTTATTTAGGTTAGGATTCTATATAAATGTACAAATTCTTATCCATAAAACTTTAAAATGAAAAACCAAAACGTGATTACTTTAATTATTCATCTGTATGTATCTATGAAAGACGTTGATATATAGTATTTCTTTCTTTTTTTTTTTCCTCCTAGGACACTGCCTTAGGAAAACCAAGAGAGGTTTTCAGACTCCCTACAGATTTAGCAGCTTATGACAACCGCCTTTGTGCATCTCTTCATTTTACATCTTCTACATGGGCTACACTGTCAGATGGAACAGGTAGATTGTATCTTATTGGAACAGGGGAACGTGGAAATGGTACTTCTGAAAAATGGGAGGTAAGGTTTGAATAAACCACTGTGTCCAAATTAAGATAAACCAAGACTTTAAAAGATAATTTTTTTTTCCTTCAAGGGAAAGCTATTAGAATATTTTTTATCATATAGTCCACTAAACTCAGTAAATAACTTGATCAAGAAATTGTCTTTAGCCATGACATATTGCTTTGCAGGCATTGGCTTGACATTATTGAATCCTGCCTGTGGAAGGAAAGTGCTGACAAAACAAAAACAATGGGTGTATGAAAAGGGGAAAGAGCTTAAGTGTTATTTAATGCTTTTTTCTCTCACTGGTACCCAGGTTCCCTTTCTTCTAAAGCACTTTCCTGGCTCTAACATTGTTTTTTACTTTCAGGTCATATCCTGGATATAATAGAGTCCTCTTTGACTCTGTCCCTTTTTGTTCATCCTTGTCTTCTTTACTCATGTAATTGAATATTTTGCAGTTTTGGTTTCAAGAAATGTTTGTTGGATTTAGCTTAGGTTTTTTTCCAAATTTGCACTCCCTTTCCTATACTCACCATTATTGTGGATAGTATGGTATAGTGGAAAGAACATTGGATTTGGAGTCAGGGGGAGGGTCTGAATAATCCTTGCTTACTTGTGTGACATTGGGCAAGTAACTTTCCTTCTATGGAAGACAGTTTTCTCATTTGTAAATGAGAGGGGTAAACTAAATGACTAGTAAAATTCCTTTTTAGCTCCAAAAAGCCTATGAACCTTTCTACTTTACATTGTGTAATTATTATTTTTTTTGTAATTTCCATTCACTTATGTATGATTTTTAATTTTTTCATGATGTATCCTCCAACTTCCTTAGTACCTAGGCTCTCAAGTGTTCATTTTGAAGTTAAGTATAACACACTCTGATTGGGGGTGTTGGTGTTGAAAAATTAAATTTATCACTCTTTGATTCCTTAATGTTAATTGTTCTGAGCCAGTCAGACAATACTTACATATTATCTTTGTGTGCTTAAGGAAGTCAGTTAACTTCTCTAGGCCTCAGTTTTCTCAACCATAAAATAAGAGTGTTGAACTGTGTGAATTCCATAGGTCTTTTCCTGTTCATAATTTGTGATTCTGTGTTTATCTAGTTGGTGTAACATTAGTGAATGGTATTTTGGATGCTTATGGTATATGTGTGGAGAAAGGCAGAGAAGGAGAGGCATTTGATATCTCAGAACATTTCCAGAGACTTGCACGCCTGGCGTAAATTGAAGGTCTCTGTAAGGATGCATGAGTGCAGTGAGTACTTAGGAGAAAGGAGGCTAAAATGAAAGATATAGGACTTTTGAGCTTTAGAACTTTGAAAACTATTAATATATCATACTTTAACCATTCTTTTTTTGTTAAGGGTTGTTTGTTTAAGGGTTTTGGTTTTTTTGTTTGTTTTTTGCATTTACAAATAATGCTTATCTTAACTTTTTTAAAATGACATTTTCAGAGTAAATTCCAAACATTGAAATTACTGAGTAAAAGGATAAAATTTTTTTTTTTTAACTTTTACTATCTACTACTTGATTGTTCTCCAAAAGATTCAAGTAATTTGCCATTTCAGCAGAATCCATCTGAGATACAAGGTAATGAGATGATCCACCAGCACGCAAAGTAGCTTTCTCTCTTTTCTTCTTCCCCCATTTCTCTATCCCAACCCCATATGTACATCTTGCCCCTTCCACTGGGTTGCTTGACTGCTCACACAGTTTGTATGAGGTGGGAATCACTAGTTCTGTTTCTTCTGGTGAGATTAATCCTTACCAATTGCCCTACCACTGCCTCCTAAGGTCTTCCAGGAAATAACCTGCTTCTAAACCTTGCTGACCCCTGGGCCTTGCTATCTACCTTGCAGCTGAAGTTTCTGTTACGTTTATCTTCCTTGATTGAAGGGTGAGCTTCTTTGAGAGCAGAGACTCTATTGATTTTTCTATTTGCTACCCAAATCTTAGCCCACTGCTTGGCTGATAGAAAACACTTAGTAAATACTTTTTCATTCATTCATCATTCATTAACAGTGAATGAGTATACCTTTTCTCTACAATCTCAACAACATTTATTTTAACTATTTTTTACTACTTGATGGATGTAGGGTGCTACTGATGGGGTGCTTGGACCCCAGCCCTAAGATCATGTTTCTGTAAGCCTACCAATTTCTCAGTAGGCCCCTGTCCTGTGAGAAAATTTTCTCTTGTTTCAAAACACATTCTCTTATCAGAACAGATAGAGGGGTGCCTGGCTCAAGGATTTTTGTCCCTGGCTGGCCCAAGGACTCTTCCTCCCACCAGATTCCCAAGGTCCATGTCTCTGGCAACTACCTCAATGTCTGTCATACTCCTTACACTTTCCCATCCATAGCTCCCAAAGACACCTGGACTCTTAGATTACCTGTTTAGTATCCTTGGCATTCCTTTCCCATGCCCTCTTTCCATATAAACCCCAGCACTATCCTCAGTCTTTCATAGGTTCCCATAAGAACTCTTGCCCACTTTTGCTAAAGTGTTACAATAAACTCTTTGCACTTTATTAAGAGAAGACTTGAGTGTGTGAATTCATTCCAGGTGACTCTTTCTTGGCATTCTTGGGGTCTCAGCACCCCAAAACTTTGTCACTACCTTATCTACTGGCTGCCTCCCTACTGCCCACAAACATGTTCCTCTTTCCTCCATCCTCAAAACACTTTAACTTGATCCATCCATTCCTGCTAGCTGTCATTCTACATATTTCCTATATATATTCATGGCTAAATTGAGAAGGCTTTCAGTGTCTTTACTTTGTTTCTTCTCAGTCTCTCATTTAAGGCTCTAGTCTTCCATAGTCATTATTTAACTAAAACTGCCAACTCTAAAGTTGCCAGTGATGTTTAATTGCATAATCTAATGGCCTTTTCTCAATCTTCGTCCTTCTTAATCGGTCTCTTACAGTTTTTGACGCTTTCAGTCATCCTCTTCTCATTGATACTGTCCTTTCTCTGTATTATTTTACGTTGTTCTCTCTTGATTTTCTTCCTACCTGTCTGATTTTCTTCTTACCTGTTTCTTCTTTGTCTAACTGTGAAGGTCCCACAAAGTTCTGTCCTGGACCCTCTTCTCATCTCCCTTTATTATACTATTTCACTTGTGTATCTTATCAGCTTCCATGGATTCAACTGTCATCTATATGCAGATGATTCACAGATTGAGTTATTCAACCCTAACCTCTTGTCTCTGTGGACAGCTAGGTAGTGAAATGGATAAAAGCCTGAGTGCAAGTCTAGAGACCTGAGTTCAAATCTGGCTCGTATACTTACTAGCTGTGTGACCCTGGGCAAGTCAGTTAATTCTGTTTGCCTCAGTTCCTCATCTGTAAAGTCATCTGAAGAAGAAAATGGCAAATCATTTCAATATCTTTGCCAAGGAAACCTCAAATGGTGTCATGAAGGGTTGTACATGACTGAAAGCACTGAACTATGCCAACAAACCTTGTCTCACATCTCTAACTACTTATTAGACATCTTAAACTTAACATGTCCAAAACTGAAATTAGTATCTTTCCCCTGAAACTCTTCCTTCTTTCTCTCCTAAGTCAGAGGGATCACCATCGTCCCAGTCACAGCCAGGATCAACACTTATGCATCATCCTTGACTCCTTGCTTTCACTCATTCCCCATATCCAATCATGTGTCAAGTCTTGTCATTTTTACCTTTGTAACATCTCTCGAATATGTTTGCTTCTCTCTTGATACTACAGTAACCCATCTCATGCCTGGACTATTGCAGCAGCCTTTTAATTGATCTCTCTGCCTTACATGTCTTGCCACTCCAGTATATCCTACACTTAGCTGTCAAATTAATCTTAATAAAACGCAGGTCTAACCATGTCACCCCTCCCTCCCCCCACTCAATATATGCCAATACCTCCCTATTATCTCTAAGATCAAATATAAAATTCTGTTTGCCTTTTAAAACCCTTCATAATCTGGCCCCTTCTACTTTTCTAATCTTTTTTTTAATTTAATTTTTAATTTATAGAATAAAACAAGCAGTTGTTTCCAGTCTTCTTAAACCATACTTTCTTCTTTCCTATCCTTCCTGTACTCTGTGACCCAGTGACCTTGGTCTCCTTGCTCTTCCTTGCACAAGATACTACATCACCCAAATCCATACATTTTCATTGTTTCCTATGCCTGGAACTCTTGCTTTTCTCTCATTTTCATCTTCTGGTGTTCTTCAAGACTCAGCTAAAGTCCTACTTTGATAAGAAATCATTCCCAGCCATCCTTCATCTTAGTGCCTTCCCTCTGATTATCTCCAATTTACCCTGTATATACGGTTTGTACATGGTTGTTTGCATGTTGTCTCCCCCTTTAGATTGATTTCTTAAGACCAGGGACTGTCTCTTGCCTTTCTTCATATCTCCAGTGTTTAGCTAAGTGCCTGACACAAGGTAGGCCCTTATTCATTGTTTATCGATTTGACTTGACATGACTTGACTCGGAGGAATCAGTAAAGGCTTTGTGTAGTAGATAGTGCTTGAGCTATCTCTCAGAAGGGTCAAGGTGAAAAAAGGAGTAAATTCCAGGAATGAGTGGTAACTAGTACAAAGGCATAGAGATTGGAGATAGCCTAATATGCATGAGTTTCTGAGAGAAGTCCATTTTGCCTGGACTGTAGGGTATGGGAAAGGGAAGTATGATGAGTCTGGATAGTATAGACCCAGGTTGTGAAGGGTTTTGGAAGACAGGTGTTTATATTTTATTCTAGAGGAATGATTGGAGTTTGAGTAGAAGAAGAATGACAAACTCAGAAGTTCACTTAAGGAAAATCACTTTGGCAGCTATGTGGAGGATGGATTGGAGCTAGGGAGTTCTGTTTAGGACAGGGAGAACATTTAGGAGGGCATTACAATAGTCCAGGTGAGAGATGATAAGAACCTGAACTTTTAGGCTGTGTGAGTAAAGAGAAGGGGTCTGATACTAGAGATATTGTAGAAAGTTTGATGGGATATGTTGAGGGATAATAAGGAGGTTAGGATAATCGGACTGCAAAGTGTTTAAGAATGAGTGAAAGGAGAGGATGAGGAGGCAATGAGTGTTGACAGCTTTTCTCTTGGAGCTTTTTTCGACTGACAAAGTGGAGTGATATAGGAGAATAGCTTAAGAAAAAAGACCATTAGTTAGTGAGGATTTTTTAAAGATAGGTGAAACGAGCTTCATAATCTGGCCCCTTCCTACTTTTCTAATCATTTTTTTAAATTTAATTTTTAATTTAGGGAATAAAATAAGCTTACT
Source organism: Vombatus ursinus (assembly GCF_900497805.2). Classification (NCBI taxonomy): domain Eukaryota; kingdom Metazoa; phylum Chordata; class Mammalia; order Diprotodontia; family Vombatidae; genus Vombatus; species Vombatus ursinus. Next base: position 18,744,163 of record NW_020950062.1, read on the forward strand.
TACTAGCTGTGTGACCCTAGGCAAGTCACTTAATTCTGTTTGCCTCAGTTCCTCATCTGTAAAATGATCTGGAAAAGAAAATGGCAAATCATTTCAGTATCTTACGGGGAGGGTTTGAAGAGTAGATAAGGATTGTAGATGTTGAAGAGGACAAGACCTGAGAGGAATTGGTATCAAGGACACATGTAGAGTAGTTGGCCTTAGTAAGAAGGGCTACTACAGAAAGCAGATGAAGATGTCAAAGTGTTTTGAGATAAAGAGAGAGAAAAAGTCCTTGTTTGAGAGCGAGAAGGTAAGTGAGAGGTGTAGAAGGCTTTAAGAAAGAAGAGAATGTTTGAAATAGCTTCTGTAGAGTGATTAAGATAAAGAATCCATCAGGGAAGAATAAAAAGACTTCCCTGCTCTGAGGTTCTGATTAAAGCCAGAAAAATTTCTTGTGTACCCAGTCAAAACAGTTATATGATTTCCTCCTAATCAATTAGCTTCAATTAGCTGCGCATAAATAAGAGTGGAGGAAGTGGATGGTGAAAATAATCCAGGTCTTTCATTGGCTAGGGATGAAAATTGAAAGTGTTCTTGATTCCAAGGAAGTTGCACTCTACTAGACTCAAGGGGAGTAATATGTGCAGTTAAGTAAATAAAGGGTAAATTGAGGGAGGGAACTGTAACAACTCAGAGGATCGTGGAGGTGGCAACTGGGAGAATATCGGGATTTGGAGAGGCAGACTTGGGGAGGATGAATATTTCAGGCATGTGGGTTAACTTTTAGGCACAGCGACAAGAGATGGACTTCTGGGCTCTGGGACCAGATAGTTTAGATGAAACTTGGGATGCGGGAAGAAGAGTACATTGAAGAAGATGGCAAAGGTAGATTCTTTAGAGGTCTTTCAAATGCCAAACAGAAGGGTTTATAATTTACCCTAGAGGCACTTGGGTATCCTTGGACTTGTGAGCAGAAGAATGACATGATTAGACATTTTATTCAGCAACAATATTTTGGCAGTTCTATAGAGAAAATATTGGTGAGGTGAGAGACTGAAGACAGGGAAACCAGTTAGGAAACTATTACTATGTCCAGACAAGGGGTGAGGAATGTCTGAATTAGTGCTATAGCCATGTGAGTGGAGAGAAGGGAAAAAATGCCAGAGCTGTTTTGGAGGAAGAATTGTCATTACTTGGATCCTGATTGTATATGTGCTATAATGGAGACGAAATGTTTGAGATCACTTTGTGGATACAAACCTGCATATCTGGATGGGTGATGGTACCATGAACAAAAATACCCATAGAAAATGTGCTTTGTTCTAGCAAAATCAATCTATAAAATAAATATTCTGCACCCTGCTTATGTAATAATTACTGTCTATTTTAAGCAACAGCCAACTGGTTAACAAGAGAACAACTTGATTATGTGCTTTTTTCTATTGTGGACAAGAAGAGGAAAGTTAGTGAGGTTTTTTTCTTTACCTGAGCCCTTTATTTGAAATAGTCAATGTGACATGGTAGTTCATAGAACTTTGGGCTTGGGAAACAAGAAGTCCTGAGTTCACACCCCACTTCAGACCACTTTATGGCACTTGTCAAGTCACTTAACTACTTTCTCAGCCTTAGCTTCTTCATCTTTAAAATGGAGATGATAGTAGCTGCGCATTTAACTCACAAAGTTGTTGTGGGATTCAAGTGAGCTAATGCATGCAAAGTCTTTTCAAACCTTAAAGCATTATAGAATATCAGTAATTATTATTAAAATATTCCAGCTCTATAATTCCAAAGCCAGCCACTGAAACACCACGGAAAAATAAAATCTAAGGACCTAGGACAGACCTGCACAACTTGGCAGTAGATTAGGGGCCAAAATTAAAACAAGCTAAGCTTCTTTGGGCTGCAGATAGGTTAGACTAGAGATAGACTGATGATGGTTGGTTGCCACGAGTCACATGACAAACAGGAGAGAGGGTGCAGTGGCAACCCTACGTTTTTTGTGGGCTGCCTGAAATCCTTTGGTGGGCCACAAGCGGCCTGCAGGCCATATGTTGTGCAGTCCTGACCTAGGAGGAAGAACGATATGTCTGAGAGATGGAAGAAATGGGAGGAAAGGGTCGGTCCTTAGCAGCATTATATGTCTCTACTTCCATGCTGAGTTAAGAATTCTTCTTTTCACTTGCTAATTCATATCTAGAGCCTGGTGTCAACACAATTTCATATCTGGATCCTGGTATTTAGGAATATGATTTCAAGCAGTATGCTCATTTGAACATAATCCATTTCCAAGGAGAATTTTTATGTTGCATCACTTTGATTTTCTTTTATTATTAAATCAAGGATACTTTTATTGCTTCTGAATTGTCCGTATCTTTATTGTTGTTATATCTTACTGTTGTGTCCAGAGGTTCCCAAACTTATTTGGCTACCACTCCCTTTTAAAAAAAAAATTACTCAGCGCCCCCCAGAACTCTATTCTCTTTAACCTTTTAATGGTTTTTTTGAAATTTGCATCATTAAAAAAATATTTTTTTAAAAAAAGATGCATCTTAAATTTAATCCTTTATTGTAAATTTGTGTTGTTTTTCCTGAATTGAAATTTTGATGACATATAATATATTGTAAACAAGTCATTACACACATATATTTCTGCTGATGCATGTTGGACTTCCTGACGGTGTGACAGGCTTGCCTGCCAGTACTGTTGACAGACTTGACCACTGATTAGTTATAACTTGCATTTTGTGTGTTTATTTGGAAAATAATGCAGTCACTATGACATTAACTCTTGTTACACAACAGATGAAACGTACAAATGGTTTTTCAAAATTTTCTCTTCTTTTTTCCATATATTTCCACTGCCTCCTTATTTTTATTCAACGCCTTCCAGTTGCACCTGAGGCTACTACCTCCACCCTTGGATCATTCCAGCGCTCTCCAGGGGCTGATATTACCCACTTTGGGAACCTCTGGTTGTATCTTTATATTCAAAAGAATTATTTTGTTCAAAACTAGCAGTTTAAATGCCAAGTCACAATAGTAGTGGATTGACCTTTTGTGTCATTTCCTTCCTTTGGTAAAATGAACATTAGCCCATATGTCAGAATTTGTCACTTAAACATGTTAATTTCTCACTTTATTTTTCTTATAGATTGTGTTTAATGAAGATCTTGGAGATCCATTTGTTATACTTCACAGTATTTCCATTATAAAATCTGAGGATCATTCAATAGCTACCATACTTCTTCGAGTTGAAAAAGAAGAATTAGATCGGAAAGGAAGTGGCTTCTATGTTTCTTTGGAGTGGGTTACTATCAGTAAGATAAATAAAGGTAAAATGTGAAAATTTTTAAATGTTTGAATCTCTCTGACATGTGTATTCATTATGTAGTTTAGCATTGTGAACCCCTTCCTATGAATGCCAGTTATTTCTCAGATTTGAGTACCAACGAACTGGAATTGTTGATTTTTGTTTCTGGGTACATAGGGCCAGAGCATTAGCATGTAGGCTTCCTTCAGATAATAATTGAGAGAGACAAGAATAATGCATCTTTCTGCATTTGATTTTACTTTTTATTTAATAGAATTCTTATTAGAAGGATAGCCAATACTAAAATTCAGTGTTTACTCTTGGGTATTAAGAATGATACAATATGGAAAAAAATCAATTAAGTACATTGATGTAGACTGTAATCTCCCTTCACTAAACCTCAGCTCTTAAAGATTCAATTAAATATTGCATTTCCTTTCTACTCTCAGTAAAATCTCTTATTCTCACTAACAGTGCTTCCAGGGCTTGAAAATGGTCAACCCTTTTTCCTTTTGCGTATATGTTGAGACTCATTGAATTTGCTACTAGTCAGGTCTCAATTCTCCTTGCCTTTTTAACAATATTAACAAGTGGTTAAGAGTAGTATTCCGTGAGAATAGAGAATATTGTTCTATGTGAAGAGGACTTCTGTCCTCATTTCTTCCAGTATTTTCCTGTTTATAAGACTTTCATAATGGTTTACTTCTTTAGAAAAGGTCTTTACTTTAGGTTTTCAGGTTTAACTTACTTTTTTTTTCTTTTAACAAGGTGATTTTTTTTGTGGGGGGGGAGGGGCAGCTTTTTTTTTTAAACTAGAACTATTAAGTTGATTTGTAGTACAATTATTTGATTTGAGCCCTGTAGGCCCAGCTTCACTTTGCATTATTTATTGATTTTTGGGCTCTGTGTTTGAATCTTTTAGCTCGACACAATCTGTTAAGAAATATCTAGTGTTTTGTTTCATCTTTCTGGTGGTTCCTCTTATTGGTTCTAATTCTTACTTACAACATCACTAATGTGAAAATGCTTAATAGGAATGTATCTGTATAGCCTATATCAGATTGCTTGCCATCTTGGGGAGAGAGGGGGAGAAAAATTTAAAACTCAAAAGCTTATGGAAGTGATTGTTGATAAATCAAAATAAATTAAGAATAATAATAAAAAAAAGATCATGTGGAAAAACAAAAGGTCAGTAATTTCGAAGAAACCAGGGAAAAAAGATGTAAAGAAAGGAAATTTAGTAGCATCAGACCTTAAATTATATTGTAAAGTGAGAGCATTGTTGAAGTGTTAAATGTATCATTTCAGTTATTTTAGATTAAAATATTCTTGTATAAATAAGACCAATGTAGCCAATAATAGAAGGAATGCAAAAAATTGGGGGGGAAAACCTTTTATAGACAGTCTTTCAGATAGGATGTGATTGTGTTGGAATATTGCTGTGGTGTAGGAAATGATGAACTGGTTGAATTTGAAAAACATAGAAAGACTTGGACTTATGAAGGAAGATGCTATCCACCTTCAGAGAAAGAATCACAAGTGGAAATATGCATAGTATGTCTTACATATATGTGTATGAGGGTATATGTGTATATATGTGTATGTTTATAGATATTTATGCATATGTAAAAAAATAAATATCTATTTAGAGGATTTATTTTTTTCTGTTAAGGTAAAGAGTAAAGTTGGCAAAGAACTTTAGCTTCTGGATAAATGCCCTATTTTTGGAAAGTATCAGGTAGTATGTCTCTTCTGTACAGATAAATTACATTATTAAGAATGCCTCATTTTAAGTAAGTCATCAACCATTTATTAAGGGCTTACTACTTACTACTTAATATAAGTTTTATATTTACTCCGGAGGTAAATTGAATTGGTGGTGGTGTCATGGTCAGTAGCTGAGTGAAGATGGACTGGAGTGGAAAGAGACAGGCAGGGGGACCAATCAGCAGGCTTGTGTAATAGTCCAAATGTGAGCTGATAAGGGTCTATACCAGGGTGGTAGTGGTTGCAGAGAAGAGAAAGGGGCATCATAAGAAATATTGTGAAGGTAGAATCAGTGTGGCACTTGGCAGCTCATTGGATATTGGAGGAGGGGTGAGAGAGTGAGGAGCAAAAGATAACACCCAAGTTTTGAGCCTAATTGACTGGGAGGATGGTGAGGGCCTTGACAGTAATTGAAAATCAGAATTTTTTACATAAAAATAGTTATTTGGTGAGCAGTTAGCTTTACAAAATAATTTTGGAATTTCTCTAGCAAGTTGCCTTAAAACATTTTGAGTATTTGTTGTTGTTCAGTCATGTCTGACTCTTTGTGACACTGTGGACCATACTGTTCTTGTTTCTTGGCGAAGATACTGGAGTGGTTTGCCATTTATTTCTTCAGGAAAGCTAAAATGTTTAGCCTCCATAAATTGATTTACATATAACTGTGAAGAAATGCATGTTGACATAAGTGAGGCAAACTTTTTTTTTTGTTATGAGAACACTATCATAATCACCAACTCATTGTTTTAATACATGCATGTAAAAAACTAGTTTTAAGAAATATTTCCAAAGTTTTTTTAAGTTTTTTTTTATATTTAGTTAAAAATTACTTTTTTCTTTTTCTACAGAGATTCAAAAATATGAAATTACTGAGCGTAAAGTGCTCCATGGTAAATCAGTTCCACATTATGCTGCTATTGAGCCTGGTGGCAATGGTCTAATGATTGCTTCCTGCAAATCCTTCAGGTTTGTTCATGATGAGAAGCACGATGAAGAAAATAAAGATGAGACAGATAACAATAAAGGTAATGTTACTTTTGATCTATTTTTGGCAGAACTATTTTGCACTTGATTGTGTGTATCTTTGTAAACAGCATTGTTCTGTTTGTGTTTGTTTTTCCTGCTTCCCTAATTAGGTTATTAGTTCTTTGAGGACAATGGTCTTTTTACTTCCTACATTCTTATGTTATTTATACTTAATGTCTAATATAATGTTCCTCATGGACAGTACTTGGTAAACATAGTTTTAACTTCAAAGAAACTTATAAAATATTCTTAATACATAATACATCCATCAAAATCATCAAAGCATATTGGTATAGTAAAAAAAAAAAAACTACCTTTCTCTTAAGATAATATTAAAAAATGGTAAAGGAAATTTATAGGAGAGAGAGAAGAGGAAGGATCCAGGGGCATCAGGGTTACATGGGCTGCCTTAGGCTATCCAGTATCACCTGGGAATTTAGAAGCTTCTCTCTGTTAGTACCAAAATACTCTTCATTTGTCAGCTCTTCTGTGCATTTGCTATCCGTTGCTGTGCTTGGTTTCAACTCCTCTATCATCCTCCTCCATCCCCTAGGGTGTGGGGGTACACTCCTTCCCAATATAAGCTCATCACCAGGAAACTCTTCATTTTGGAGATTGCTTCAGCTTTTCTATTCACGTCTACTACCCTTAGTTGCTTCTGCCTCTGAATGGATATCATAAAATACCAAAGTGAAATATGTGATTTCAACCTCAAGCTTTTCTTAACCCTACTTGAATCTGTATAGCTAGAGATTGAAGAAAGGAATTCATTTATGCCTTTGGTCTTTTTTTAACTTTATTTATTTTCACAAAAATCTCATGAACTCTAAGCTTTATATGCATCCGTAGCTTCAAAGGTAGAACAGATGCCAAAGGTCTGAGCAAGAATACTTGAACAAGAATCCCCAGTACAACATTTCTGGCAAGTATTTGTATACCCTCTGCTTCAAGATCTCTAGTAATAGGAACTGACAGCTTGTGAAACTACCTAGCGTATGCTGATTCTGGATAGTTATAACTGGTAGGAAATTTTCCTTGTAGTCGTACTGGCTCTCTTTAGCTTGTACTTATCACTCTTATCCCTGTCTTGTCAGGCCGCACAAAACAAGTTTAATTGTTTTGCCATATACAACCTTTAAAGTACTTTACAGTCACAGAATATCAGAGGTGAAAAGGAAATTAGAAGTTATTCAGTCCAGTCTGTACTTTATGGCACACCCAACAAGTGGTTGTCTGGCTTATGTTTTACAATTCATTATGTACCATGACAGCCATTTCTTCTTTTTTCCCTAATTGTTCCTTTTCCAGGCTAACCACCCTTAGTTTCTTCTACTCATTTTATTTTGCCAGAGTCCTTTCATTCATATTGGTTTTCTTCCTTGGTACATATTCAAGTTTATGAGCATCCTTCCTTAACTGTGGCACCTGAACACAAACCCTGAATGTGATTGGAAAGCTGGGTTTGGCCAGACTATAATTCCTCATTTTGGCCATTGTATGTCTCTTAATTTATTCTAAGAACATGTTAATTTTTTTGGCTGCCATATTACCAAGATTATAAGTGCGTTTGAGCTCTGATATTCAGAATCAACATTCTTTTTTCTTCTGTTTTATTCAATATTTATTGCAAACCTGAAATGTTATTAGTTTGATATTTAAATAGATTTGCAGTGTCATTGTAGCTGGTACTTTCTATGTTGGCACAGATTATATCCCTTTCACTTCTCATGTTACATTATTATTCTTTATATCTTAGATTAAATCTTCACAGGAATCAACCTGTTGTGCAGAGGTTCTTTCTCTAGATCTCTTGACATTACCTAGGTACTAGAGCTACATGTCTAGCTTATCATTTTTTTATAATTGTCCGATTGAATTTTATCTTTGTTATAACATATCCTGAACCTGATTATATACATTTGGCTGATCCAGAAATGATTTCCATGTTGATCATCATTCATTTCCTGTATGTTAGGATATAGCCAGTTTTTAAAGGGTTATGTTGTTCTTTCTTGTCTTGTGCATTCTGATTCCCTTTTTGAACAAAATATCATTGATTAAAGGGATGAGATCTTCATATAGACTGTAAGCTTTTAGAATCTCTTATTTCTTATTCCTGAACCATATCTTTCAATATTTTTTTTTCTGTACTGCTATAGGGGCGTTGAAATACCCCATTGAAACTTTTGCATTGACATCCCCAAATACATCTTGAGTTAAAAAGAAAATTCATATCAATTTCTTCATAAAATTTCTCTGCCTTAACATTATTTGCCACAGATGTTATGCAGTTATTTTTGTGATGATCTTTTTGGAAATGTTTACTGTAAATACTGTGACATAAAATGACCATGAAATTATATTTCCTGTTGCCTTTTGGTGAGTGATAAAATTGAGTATGCCGATTCCAGTAAGAACTTGGAGGTCATTTGTCCATTTAACTTCACTTTCCTTTTGTCTTGTTTCATTTACAGTGAAAATGTTGAGGTTGATGAGATGCACTTCCTTCCATATAGTATGTCCATTCATTGATCACTAGCCAGGATCTCAGCAGCAGTTGAGGTGATAGTTAAATTTATAGACAATCTAAAAATTGTGTGATTCATAACAACTTATGTGTCATTTTTTACCACTGTCACTGCCGAAATGGAAGTTCCTCTCAGAACTGAGGGACATTTTGAATTTTTCTGTTTCATATATTGTCATGGTTATACAGCTCATGACCTAATGGCCATCCTACTGGTGTAGAACTTTTCCTTAATTAGCTAAGTCAGTCTAAGCTAGAGAGCAGTTTGTCTAGTCCAGTGCCTGGCACATAGCAGTAACTCAGTAAATGTTTGTTGATTGAGTGATTACTTGAAAAGGATCTTTGGGTTTTACTGGCTTGTTACAAGTTCACTATGAGTGAACAGTGTAATATGGCAGCCCCCCCCCCCAAAATAGGTGATGTTAGTTTGCATTCATTTAATAGGGATTTTAGACAGATGTGGCCCAGAGAAGGTAAGTAACCTACTCAAGATCATAGTAGAAAGTAGCAGAACCAGCATTTGAACACAGATCTCACTTCAAATCCAGTGCTCTTTCAGCTGCCCTACCTGCCTTAGAAGCAGAATGAATGTAAGGCCCACTGTACTCCACCCTGGTAAGACTTTATCTGCAGGACTCTTTTCAGTTATGGAAGTCACATTTGGGAAGAACATTCACAGGCTGAAAAGTACCCAGAGATGGGACAACCAGAATTGAGAAGGATCCAGAGATTGTGCCACATGAATATCAGTTGAAGGAACCATGTCAGCTTGGAAAGAGAAGGGAAGAGCTAGAGGTGGTAGGAGGGACATGACTTTTAAGGTCCCTTCAGTTCTGAGGTTGTATGGATGTTTGGTCCTCATAAAGCAAATGTGGTCTCTGACGTGGGACTATACTTGAAACCTTTTCAGCAAGGAGGAACCTGATGAAACTTTGCCTTCTACTGGCACAGCCATTGAAAATTTAGTCATCTCTATGCTATGATAAAGGCTTGGGGTTGGACTTTGTGGAAGATTTCCTTTATTGATGGAATTAAATTATGGTGGGTTTGAGTCTGAGTTCATAAAGGACTTCTACAAACTGTAGAATGGGAAAAGAGAAAATATTATCTGGTTGCATAGGTGAATTGTCAGCCTGACTATTGCTTCCTCCAAGTCACAAAGATTACCTAGCTAGAGTCCTCATCAAATTATTGGTAGAAATGATTTGTTATTTTGTTTACTTTTAAGTAGTTTTTTCAAATGGATTGGGGGTGGCAGGATCTGGACCTGTGATTTTATTGGTATGAGGAGCTCCTGCTGTTGAATCTACCTCCACTGATAGAGATTAGCAACTCATGGATTATTTATGATTTTAGAGAGCTACCTAGGGCACAGATTGTACCAACCTGCCTGTGGTGACACAGAATCTAAAGAAAGAAAAGGAAAGGAAGTTGATGAAATTCATATTTTTCTGAGACTGAAATTCCTTGTTCTGTGGAGTATTAATGAAGAAAAAGAAAAATGTTTAATGTATTTGCCAGAGTTCTGTAACTGAAGGCCCTCATGAGAAAGTTTGGAATGATTTGAGATCTGTAGTCAAACTTGCTTGAGATGATCATCTGCAATGATTTCAGAACATGTATTTTTTTTTTTTTTTTTTGAGTGTTTGGGTATATAATTTTAATTATTTTGGATATTTTTTTCCTCCAGTAGAACCTTTGTATTACTGGCAGCAGACTGAAGAAGATCTGACAATAACAATACATCTTTCAGAAGATGTTTCTAAAGAGGACATTGAAATACAGTTTTCCCCTGATCATATCAGTATTGCCCTAAAAAAGCAGCCATATTTGGAAGGAAAACTCTATTCATCTATTGATCATGAAAGTAGTACATGGATAATTAAAGAGAATAAAAGGTATTTTTATACGACGTTATTTTTTTTATTGTCCATTGTTGCTATTGTTTCCTACCTGATTTTAAGAGATAATAATACTTAACATCATATTTGTTACCTGTATAACTTGTGAAGAAAAAAATAATCTGTTGATGTATATTATGTATCTGTGTCATTTCAGATTTTTGTGTGGTCTCTTGATAGTTTTTTGTGCATTGTCTCTTGATAGTTTACTTAATTCCATTTATTAATTTACTATCTCATGCCATAAAAGAGGGGCTTTTTTTGTTTGTTTTTGGAGAGGCAATCAGGGTTAAGTGACTTGCCCAGGAAAGAGTTTTACCAAAAAGTCAATCTTGTCATTTGTTCTTCTTACAGCATGCAATAATTTGTACCTTTTTTTGGGAGGAGAGAGGTGTTAACCCTTTTTTCCAGCAAAGTGGGTAAATGCATTAAATTGGCAATTGAATTCATGGTACTTTGAGGGACTTGAAGTTTTCATGTTTATCTATGTTTTCAGGACTTGGTGTCAAGAATACATGTGTTCAAGTGCCTCTGACACTTATTAGTTTTGTTACCATGGACAAGTAACTTGACCACTCTGAGACTCAGTTTCCTCATCTGAAAAATGAGGGGGGTTGGATTAGATGATATCTGAAGTCTCTTCTCTTACTCTATGACCCTGTGATCTAACAGGGAAAAAAAATGATTCAAGCTAGAGAACTAGAATATATTCTGAGAAGTGCCTGGGTAAACATTGTCCCTATCTCTCACGCTGACCTCTGCACAGTTCTATTGGTATAGATGACCTTCCAAGCAATAGAGAGATTAGGCAGCATTTTTGGATATATTCCTCCTGTCAGACATAGTTCTGTAATTGTCCTCTTCTCTCTACATTCATAAACTTATGGTGGGAAAAAAGGTATATTGGGGGGAAAATGGAAGGAATTATCATTAGATTGTGGACAGAACTAAAGATCATGGAAATCTTTAGTACTTGAGTTAGTATATGAGTCTTCAAACTGATTGGCACCTATAGAAATCAAGTTACTTAGTCAAGAAAACAATAACAAAAATAAGCAAAATAAAAGGATGTGTTGCAAAAAATCCACTAGTAAGTGGCCTTTAAGGAAAATATGCCTTTTCTTTGTAGTTGACGGGATAATTAATTTTTTAGTTAGGTCCAGCTCATGCTCTAATCCAGGAGTCGGGTATCTGTGGCCTTGAGGCTACATATAGCCCTCTGAGTCCTCAAGTGCAGCACTTTGACTGAATCCAAACTTCACAGAACAAATTTTCTTAATAAAAGGATTTGTTCTATAACACTTGGACTCAGTCAAAAGGCCACACCCAAGGACCTCGAAGGCCACATGTGGCCTTGAGTTCGAAGGTTTCACACTCCTGTAAAATCCATACTGGGTGTTTCCAGAGTTGCAGAGCAGGAGTTTTTCATTGTCAGAACTAAAATTGACAATAGATATATGAAATATATGAATTTATGAAATAGCTCTGAGAAAAATATGAAAATTGTATATTCATTTTTATCCCTTACATGGTATCTTACAGAATTGTTCTCACTGATTTGATTGTAGTCAAATCAAATCAACAAACATTTATTAAGTGCTTACTCTGTGCCAGGCCCTGGGCTAAGCATTGGACAAATACAAGCAAAAAGAAAGAATTCTTACCCTCAAGGAGTTTACATTCTAATGGGAGAAAACATATAAAAGGAAAGTTGAAAAGCAGGAAGGATGAAGGGAAAGGAAAAAGTACCCATGCTGGGACATGGTGGAGAAAGAAGTCCAGAGAATCAGGAAAGGAGGCCCAGAAGGAATTGAAGGAGTGATGTGGCTGCCCTGGACACTTTCCCAAAAGTGTTATGTCCCTAAAATGGAAGTTCCAGCAGGAACCAGTCAGTAAGAGAAAGGGACTACAGGGGTGGAGTGATCTTCCAGGGTGAGAAGAAATGTATTCAGAAAAAAGCAAATCAATAGTATTTCAAAGAGCTGCAGTCAATAGTCATTATTCTTCTAGAAACATAAGTCCTTTAAGTTAACCTTATTCTTTTTAATATTTCTTAACTTTCAATTTTTTCACATTCTCTCTACAAATTAGGTGAATTATGAAATAGGGATGGTTTATAAATACATAAAAGAGAAGTATAATCACTGTACCATAGCATGAGGTTCACTAATAACAGGTCATGCCAGACTAACTTTGTTTCTTTGTTTTTTTTAGTTTGTTTTTGTTAAGAAAAGTACTAGACTAGTAAATTAGGAAGATGTTGTAGTGATATGCTGTAATTGTTTTTGAGAAATTTGGCAAAGTGGTGTCATCTTTGCAGTTACTTGCGTTTGATAATGGTAATCATTTTACATGTATATATAGTCCTTTATAGTTTTGAAAATGCTTTCCTCATAGTAGTTTTGTGAGGTTAGAAACCAAAATTTAGAATGATTGAATGATAAGATCCCCAAAATAATATGGTTAATAAATTAAAATCAGTCTGATAAAGTTTTTGAAGTGTTTTGTTTTTAACTTACAAAAGAAATATAATTAGTTTTGATTGTCACTCTGCATCTCAGTACTAGAACATGCCAATTAGACATTAGTCTATCAGTCAATAAATATCAACTGCCTACTATGTGCTAAAGCACACAGATGTTGGTTATACAAATGTAATGAATGCATCAAGGAAGAGAAAATAAGGCCGTGTATAAATATAGACAGAATACCTATAAAGCATATAAATATGGAGCCTACAAAATACTTAAATGTAAGATTGGTTTGAGACGAAGAACATGATTTCAGAGCAGGCCTCAATTTTTACTTAAATTGTTAAATTATATAAATTTGTAAAGAAAGAAATCCATTGAAAATATTTCAAGAATTATGACCTACTTTAAAAAATAAAGCTGCCATCTAGGCGTCAGTGTTTCCCAGTGTCAGTCAGACTGGTCTGTTAACTGTCCCCCACACATGGCATTCCTTCTCTCCTCTGTGTGCTTTTGCCCCAAAGCTCTAGAATGTATTCCCTCCTCATCTCCACTTCATTGATTTCTTTCTTTTTTTTCTCCTTTTTTTTGGAGGGGGGGGCATGTGGATTGCCAAGTTTATTTTTATCAACTTAGTAAGAAATTTTACAGGTATAGGAGGCACAAAGGATGCAAAATTGAATTTATAACATAAGCAAAGAATAAAAACAAATTTCAAATTACAACGCCACCACAGTGTACAGCCCAGGAAAGAGATCTTAAGAACAAATGTTCTATTTCAGGTTTGGTCTTTCCCCTCTTGGCACAATGGATTCTCAGTTGGAGCATCTTCTACCACCTCCTACAAGAGTAGAAAAATGATCTTCTTGTCTGGTTCCCTTGTCCAGCTAGAGACATCTTCAGAAGCTGCACACTCAGTTACTGTTGCTTTTGGGAGAACCAATTTCAGGGTCTTGAGAGATCTGGGTAATAATATCCTAGACCAATATGTGTCAGTTCAGAAACTTTCTTTCTGTGGCACTGGCCAAAAGGGACTCTTTTCTTTTCAGGCACTGTTGGCAGGATGATGGCCTCCCAGTGACAGTTTGGAAAGGACAAACAAGCTGACAAACAATAAGATTAGGCAGTTACCAACTAGGCAGTGAGAAGGACACAGAAAATAAGGGATGTCAAAGTGCACTAACTAATACTTGTTAACTGTATTTGGGTTTTTGATGAACAGTAGCAAGAATCAAGAGTTAGCAGAACAGCATAGGGCTGGGCCTCAGAAGTAGGTAGAGGTGCTGGGCCATACATCTATAAATGTATCCCAGATCCAGTTTTAAGAACAAAACTTGGGGTGGCTAGGTGGCGCAGTGAATAGAGCACCGGCCCTGGATTCAGGAGGACCTGAGTTCAAATCCGGCCTCAGACACAGAACACTTAGTAGCTGTGTGACCCTGGGCAAGTCACTTAACCCCATTGCCTAACCAAAAAAAAAAAAAAAAAAAAGAAGAAAAAATCTTGTTTCATTTAGGATGAAAGTGTGTAGTGGATGGCAGAGTCCTACTCCATACTCAGGCAGCTGCTGAGCTGAGAACAAGCAATACCCAAGTCAGATTCTTGAGGCAGCTTGCTGCAAACTCCCTGGGCAGAGATAAAACACAACAGTTATCCGGATGAGGGGAAATCAGGAACATTACTCCTTTGGTCATATAGGAGAGGATTAGTTTAATGACCTAAGAATCAGGAGCACCCTGTCCCTGAGCCTGTTGCTGCAAAATCTCCCTGCCTATAGGCAACCTCCACACTCCTAAGATGTGGCAACAAGAAATTTTCAGGAGTTTCTGGTTGGATGGCAAGATCTAGGGACCAACTGACTGCAAACTTTGCTGTTGAACAATAGAATCCACTCACTTAAAAGGTCCTTTCTCAAAGTACCTCAATGGAGTAGCTGTCAATCACTTCTGTGAATTCTGGTTCTGGACCCCAAAGGGAAAAATAATGAGCCCTGAAACCCAGTCATTTGTAGAGTTTATCTTTACTATACTTAACTATATTCTGGAGTTTCCAAGGTCTTATGTAAACATTTGCAGATTACCACTTAGAAAATCAATAACTCATAACATATGTTTGTGTTTAACATTCCAGTTCAAGCATTGTCTTACCATTAATCTTTTCCTTATATACAAGAACCTAGTTTATGAAGGAACACAGAGGGAGCTTGAAAGAATTGTGGTTGAAGAAAATCACCTGACTGCCAGGGAACTGTGGCCTGCAATCAGTGGATAAACCAGGCCTATCTCAGGAGAGTAGAATAGACTGAGCAGTATTTCTGTGAATTAATTTGCAGAATCATGGTAATCTTTGTCCTGATTATTGCTCCCACCCCACCCTCTTGACTGCCATATCTTGGTATAGACAGATTTTTCCAGCTCTTTACATCAACCTGTGCTTGCTTTGTTTCCGATGGGTCTTGTCTTGTCTTTTCTTTTCTTTTCTTTTTTTAATTAATAAATTTATTTCTTTTTAGTTTTCAACATTTACTTCCACAAGATTTTGAGTTCCAAATTTTCACCCCATCTTGCCCCCACCCCAAGATAGCATGCATTCTGAATATCCCTTCCCCAAGTCTGCCTTCCCTTCTATCTCTCCCCCCTTCTCTTAACCCCTTCTCCTTCTATTTTCCTATAGGGCAGAATAGATTTTTGTACCCCATTTCCTATATTTCTTATTTCCCAGTTGCATGTGAAAACATTTTTTTTAAACATGTGTTTTTAAAACTTTGGGTACCAAATTTTCTCCCTTCTTCCCTCCCCACCCTCCCTCATTGAAAAGGCAAGCAACTCAATATAGGTTATACATGTGCAGTCATGCAAAACACTTCCATAGTAGACATGCTGTGAAAAACTAACTCTATTTCCCTTAATCCTATCCTGCCCTCCCATTTGTTATATTCTTTCTTTTGACCCTGTCCCTCCTCAGAAGTGTTTGCTTCTGATTACTCCCTTTGCCAATCTGTCCTCTCTCTATCATTCCCCTGTTCTCCTTTCCCCTTCTCCCCCTATTTTCCTGTAGGGTAAGACAGATTTCCATACCCAATTGAGTGTGTATGTTATTCCCTCCTTAAGTCAAATCCTATGAGAATAAGATCCACTCATTCCCTCTCACCTTCCCTGTTTCCCCTTCACTGTAAGAGCCTTTTCTTTTCTGTTTGTTGTTTGTTTTTTTTTTTGTGAGATGGTTTACCCCATTCTACCTCTCCCTTTCTCCTTCTCCTAGTATAATCCTCTCTCACCCCTTAATTTTATTCTCCAGATATGACCCCTTCATCTTCAACTTAACCTGTGCCCTCTATCTATCTATCTATCTATCTATCTATCTATCTATCTATCTATCTATATATATAGATACATACATATGATTTTTTCCCTCCAACTACCCTAATCCTGACAAAGGTCTCATGAGTTATAAACATCATCTTTCCATGCAGGAATGTAAACAGTTTAACCTTAGTAAATCTCTTATGATAGCTCTTTCCTGTTTACATCTTCATGTTCCACTTGAGTCTTGTATTGGAAACTCAAATTTTCTATTCAGCTCTGATCTTTTCATCAAGAATGCTTGAAAGTCCTCTTTGTCACTGAATGACCATTTTTTCCCCTGAAGAATTATACTCAGTTTTGCTGGGTAGGTGATTCTTGGTTGTAATCCTATTTCCTTTGCCCTCCGGAATATTATATTCAATGCCCTACGGTCCCTTAATGTAGAAGCTGCTAAATCTTGTGTTATCCTGATTGTGTTTCCACAATACTTGAATTGTTTCTTTCTGGCTGCTTGTAATAATTTCTCCTTGACCTGGGAAGTCTGGAATTTGGCTATAATATTCCTAGAAGTTTTCCTTTGGGGATCTCTTTCAGGAGGAGATCAGTGGATTCTTTCAATGTCTATTTTGCCCTCTGGTTCTAAAATATCTGGGCAGTTTTCCTTGATGATTTCTTGAAAGATGATGTCTAGGCTCTTTTTTTGATCATGGCTTTCAGATAGTCCAATAATTTTTGAATTCTCTCTCCTGGATCTCTTTTCCAGGTCAGTTGTTTTTCCAGTGAGATATTTCACATTGTTTTCTAATTTTTCATTCTTTTGGATTTGTTTTACAGTGTCTTGATTTCTCATAAAGTCACTAACTTCCAATTGCTCTATTCTAATTTTTAAGGAAGTATTTCTTCAGTAATCTTTTAGACTTCCTTTTCCATTTGTCCAGTTTTGCTCTTTAGGGCATTCTTCTCCTCGTTGGCTTTTTGGACCTCTTTTGCCATTTGGGTTAGGCTATTTTTTAAGGTGTTATTTTCTTCAGTATTTTTTTGGGTCTCCTTTAGCAAACTGGTAACTTGTTTTTCATGATTTTCTTGCATCACTCTCATTTCTCTTCCCAGTTTTTCCTCTGCTTCTCTTACTTGCTTCTCAAAATCCCTTTTGAGCTCTTCTAAGGCCTGGGACTGATTCATATTTTTCTTACAGACTTTGGATGTAGGAGCTTCGACTTTGTTGTCTTCTTCTGGTTGTATGTTTTGATCTTCTTTGTCACCAAAGTAAGATAATATAGTCTGACTCTCTTTGCACTGCTTACTCATGATCCCGCCAATTACTTGAGTTTTAAACTCAACTTTGTTAAGGTAAGAGTCTGTTTCCAATGTGGAGAATGTACTGTCCCAAGCTTCGGGGGTTTGTACAGCTGTTTTCAGAGATACTTCTAGGGACCTGAAAATTTTCAGTTCTTCCAAGGTGCTATGATAAGGGGCGAGGTGTTTGCTCTCCACCGTGACAAGTTCCACCACACCAGTGCTCTTCCTCGCCCCAGGACCGTCCCTCAGAACTGTGCCCCAGATCCAAGCACAGGCAAAACAAGAGATTCCTGGAATCCCCCTCTGATTCGCCACTCGATTCCCCCTCAGTCTGTGGGCCAGAAGCTCAGGACGCAGCCACGGCCCGCACTCGGGACTTGCGACTGAGACCTAGCTTTTTCTCTCACCGCAGTCACAGACTTTTCCCACTGACCTTCTAAGTTGTCTTTGGCGTTTGTGGAGAAGTCTGGAAACCGCCACAGCTGCCTGCGATTCAATCTTTAGAGGCCTGCTCCATGTTCACTGAGGGCTGTGCGCCCACACCGAACTGTGCTCCTCTCCCTGCCCAGCACGCTATACCTTTCTGATCAACCATCCAGGTTGTCTTGGGTTTGAAATTTGTTTCACTCTGTCTTTTTGTAGGTTCTGCTGGTTTAGAATTTGTTTAGAGCCATTTTTTAACAGGTATTTGGAGGGGTTTGGGGGAGAGCTCAAGCAAGTCACAGTTTTCGCTCTGCCATCTTGGCTCCATCCCTCCCAATGGGTCTTTTCTTAGAGGGCTCTGGGGCCTCCTTAGAGAGGAGAGAGATTTCTCTCCCAGTACTGGCATCTGGATATTTGAAAGCATAAGAGGAGTCCATGAATATGCTGGGGATACTGCTGCCAAAGTAGGTATAATTTGCAGCAGTGGCCTGGTACTTTTTAAGCTCCAAATATTCCGAGGTTAGTTTGAGCTTTTGTTTGAAGT
This sequence comes from Vombatus ursinus, assembly GCF_900497805.2. NCBI lineage: Eukaryota > Metazoa > Chordata > Mammalia > Diprotodontia > Vombatidae > Vombatus > Vombatus ursinus. The sequence continues at coordinate 18,762,718 of NW_020950062.1, forward strand.
GGCATGTTTGTGTCCACTGTAGTATTCTGCATCTGCTCTTGCCTTCTCTCAGGCCAGGAATGCAGCATATTCAATTTCAGAAATGCATTTCTCAGTTTCTTTATCACCTGCTGAAACTGGGTTTTTGCCACCTGTCCAGTTTTTCTGTCTCTATAATAGCTCTTTTCCTCTCTGTTTCTGCTTCTTTCTCTACCACCTTTTGTTTCTGTGCAGCTATAAGGAGTTTGGTCTTCTCAAAATTTCTTCTTAGGGCTTCTGGGATTTTGAGTTTTGAAATATTAGCCTATATAGTGAGCCTGGGGGCCATAATGTTCAGATGTTGTAGGGCTTGCTTCATGTTTCTTACTATCTGATCTGACAATTCAATATAAACTTCCTGAAGAGTGTAGGCACTGCAAAACTGGTTCAACTCATAGTTTATTTTATTGAAGATTAAAGTTTGTTCATAATCTGCAGTATAGTTCCTCATGGTACCAAATACTACCAAAGGAACCAATATATTAACAACTTCTCATGACCCAACCACTTGTTCCACAGGGCACATTTTTAACTTCATCTGTTTGTAGTGTTGTCTGCACAGAACTGTAGGTGGTAATAAAATGCAAATAATAAGATAGCCTGGTGCACTAAGTAAAGCTCCTCCCTTGAGTACACAGCAAGGTGTCCCTCCTCCATCCTGTGGGTGAAGGCATAAAGGAGAACAACCACCAGCCCTGCAGCTGCAGCCCCTGGATCTCTGGCTTGAGTCAGATTCATCTTGGCTCTTCCTGCTCTCTGCTCACTGGAAGCCCTGCCTCTCCCTGACATCGCCTCTGCTCTTCAATAGCCTTTCCCCTCAGTGGCAACCCATGGGTCAGCCCCTGCGGGCCCAAGTCAAAAGCCCTGTCACTCATTTCTTTCAAAGTATAGATCAAGTGACGATTTCAGTGTGAGACCTTTCCTGATCTTACCCCCCATATTGCTATTCTTCACACACAATACTCCATCTACTCTTTGCCATTTCAGTGGCTACCTTCATGCCTAGAGTGCCCTCCCTCACCTTCTTCTCTTAGAATCCTTTGTTTCCTTCAAAATTCAGCTCAGGTGCTACTTCCTTATGAAGCCTTTCTTGATTTCAAAACTGCTAATGCCTATCTTCCCTAAATTTATGTGAAATTTTTTTTCATGTGTTCCCTCTATATTTATATATGTTGATATAGATCCTTTAGGAGCCTTACAAAACTATTTCAGTTTAGTCTTTTAACTCCAGTGTTTAGCACAGTGCCTACCATAAGAAGTATTTAATAAATGGTTGAATGTTGGGGAAAAGACTTGGGGGATTTAGTGAACTGAAAATTATATTACAATAAAGTAATATAACAGCCAAAAAAAAACTAACTTAAAGCTACATTAAAAAAGAACAGTGTCCAGAACTGTGGAGATGGTATCATGCTGTATTTTCCCTTTGTCGAACTGTATGTGGATTATTGTGGTCAATTTGGAACATTTTAGGAAGAATGTTGACAAACTAGAGGAGGTTCAGAAGAGTGTGACCCAGATGGTAAGGAGAATGGAGACCACGTTGTTAAAGCATTGTTTAAAGGAACTGGATAAGTTTAGCTTTGATAAAAGAGGACTTAGGAACACATGTTATCTTAAATACTTTAAGATTGCCACATGGAAGAGGGATTCAAATTCTGTTGCTTGAACTCCAAGGGCAGAGCCAAGAGTGAAGGATGTAAATTGCAGGGGGCCAGATTTTGGGCTTGATGTAAGGGAAGAACTTCCTAATAGTTATATTGTCCTAAAGAACAACCTTGAGAGTATTAAATTCCCCTTTGCTGGAGGTCTTTAGGTTGAAACTTGGATGACCACTTGTTAAAATGTCCTAAAGAGCTGCCTTGGGATTGTTAGGCTTCCCTTTACTAGAGGGCTTCAAGTTGGTTCTGCATGACTCTTTGTTAAGATGAGCTAATATTGTAGTATACCTCAAAATTTCTGTATTCTTTTTCAAGTCATATCCAGGTCTTCATTTTCCACTTTGTGTTTCCTTAGAGAAGGTTTAGAGTATGGGTCATAGGTTGGTTTTATTAGTATATCTGGCTCAGTTCTCTTGTATTGCATATACACTGCTACGTAGCCATATACTATGTTATGGCTTAATTTTCCGCTTTAGACTGCTATATTATACCTTCAATGTGGAATTATCTGAATCTGGTGTTCTTTAGGATTCTATTGAAGTGCACAAGATTTGGTTTACTCCTTCATCGAATGCTTTAGACTGCTATAATGTAATTATATGTCTTAAGATTACTAGTTATAATTCACATTTTTGTAGCACTTTACTGCTTGCAAAAGCACAACACCCCTCTGCAGATATTTTTGCAGTTTTTCAGGCAAGGTTTAAGTGACTTGTCCATGAAGGCATCTAAAGGGCTTCTTCAGATTAAGATTTTCTGTCTCTAGGTCTAGTATTTTCATCAAGTAAGAGAACTATCATAGACTTCTGTGTAGTTCTCGTTGGTATTTTTTTTGTTTTCTCACCTCAACGCCTTTGGCAGAGTGGCTCTTCTCTGCTGTCACTGCTTGCCTCGACTCCCAGCTACTCTGTATAGCTGCATCAAATAGTTTATGCATTTGGTTTTTTTTGCTGCTTGAACCAGTGACTTCTTTTGGTTCCTTCCAGTATTTTGGCTATTCTAGTTGCTTGAGAATGCTATCAGCTGACCAATGAAGGGAGTTTTAGTAGATATAACTAAAGAAGGTTTTTTGTTAGTCAGTATTATGGGTACTAAAATATCATGTTTAGTTAATTGAAAGAGTTAGGGATGAGAGATTTAACTTTTTCAAATCATTTGGCATGAGTACTATTTATCCTCAGTGCAGAGGCAGCTGTCACAGATGGTGGGTGTAATAGAGAGCTGGCCTTATAGTCAGGAAGATGTGGAGTTAAGCCACGCCTATGACACCAGGGAAGATGATGCTTGTAACTCCTAAGAACTTTATTATTATTAGAGCAGTTAGAAGGAGTATACATAGACAGAGGGCATGGGTGTGAGTTGACTGTGATGGAATGATTTCAGAAAAATAAAATGGTGTGAGAATTATCTTACATAAAAGAGGCAAAAAATGAAGAGCTTTTACATGGAGGGGAAGATCAGAGGTGGCAGGCAATGCTGGAACATTGAAATTGGCTCAAAGATGGAATAACATACACACTCAGTTGAGTATAAAAATCTATCTTACCTTTCTTGGAGGGGCCAGTCATCTTGACCTTTGTCTTGCCACTGGATTCTCATGACTGGAGGAGAGGGCAAGGCTGAAGACTTTGCTCAGCTCTGCCTCACTTCAAATCCAATTCACACACAATCCAAGTCAAGACATCACACTCATGATGTCATCAGTCCTCTTTGAGAACGAAGGATGAAGAACAGCTATTTGTACCACTGTCTTTTGGGTCTGTCTTTTTGGTTTTCAACCTTTGGGTTTTTTCCCTTTTTAATTTTGTTCCCCTCTTCTTTTAGTCTGTGAGGTATATGAGCATAATTTTTGTTGGAGCTGACATTTCTCAGCAACCTTTCATAGATTTTCCCCTTCCCTACCCACATCAGTGGTTCTTTTGCACATCACTTTGTACCTGGCCTTTGATGTTAATCATCTAACTATTCTATACGCTACTTTAAATGCAGTTCATTCTACAAAGTTGTTACAATAAGCTTTTTCAAACATTATATGCTAATTTGTTAGCTCCTTGAAAAATCTTTCATGTCAAATATGGTATTTTACACATAGTAGGCACTTAATATCTGTGAATGAAGAAAGCAATCAATCATTCTTCTTTTCAAGAATGGGTGTCTGCTTATTGCCTGTTTTATCAAATCTAAATTCCTTAGACCAGTTTCTTTAACTGATTGTCTTAGCCCAAAACTCTTAGGAAAATGTAGTAAAAATCCTCTATCTCTAATAGATATTTTAGATGACTTTCTCCTGTGTATTTTAGCAATTTATGAATAATTTATTTCTAGACCAGCTTATAGTAATAAAACTTTTTCTCCATTAATCTTTTAGTTTGGAGGTGTCTTTGATTAAGAAGGATGAAGGACTAACATGGCCAGAGTTAGTATTAGGTGATGAGCAAGGAGAATTCATAAGAGATTCAGCCCAGTGTGCTGCAATAGCTGAACGTTTGATGCATCTGACATCTGAAGAACTGGTAAGCAATTTAAACAGCTCTTCTGAGTTTAAAACAGTCTTAAGTTATCTCTGGGCTATTATATACTTTTTGCTCATGGTATAATGTTCTTTCCTTTAAAAATTTCTGATTGGGTCACTAACCTTGAATATATGAATGTGACTTAAAATTCCTATATGATGCTCGTGTCTCTGTACTGTGAATGTGTTAAGTTTTCTTTCCTTGTTAAGTAGATTGACTGCTGACTATGATTTGTAGTTGTTGCTAAAATCATATTTTCACATAGTTCAAATTACTAATAAACCATTATCAGTTCTGGAAGTTGCATAACCCTAGATTATAGTATAATTTGTGTTGAATTAACATTCAGTAGATTTTTTAGGTTAAAAGGTCACAATATTAGTTCATTAGATGCTTGCTTCATAAGAATAGAGTTAACTTAAAATGCAGTGTCATATTCACATAGTGATGACTTGTGAAACTTTATTTTAATTTTTTTCCATTAGTCACAAAATTACAGTGATTAAAAATATGCTAATACTCTAGTAATGTCAATTGCTGTAATGACTTCTTTAATTACACTGAATGATGATAGATGACCTAAGGAGCAGAATGCCTTCTAGATATATAGGAAGTTTGTGGTTAGGTAACCTCTAAGACAGAAAGAAAATAGTTGACTATTGACAGTAAATAGAGAAGAAAAGGACAAATTTAGTAATATAATTTCATCATCTTGTTATAGCTAACTAGAAATTTCATTTGTCAGAACTAACATCTGTAACATGTAGAACCAACCAAACTTCAAATCCATAATTAAATAAGCTAAGTAAACTATTCAAAGGCAGCTCAGTGCTATTCAAGTAATGATAATAAGTGGGGGTGATTTTGTACATTGTAAATAATAATTTGGGGCAAATGCTGTACTGTGATGAATCTTTGATCTCATTGGTGTGGGTGCTCCCTCTACTGGTACGGTTTTCAATCCATCTGTGCATTTATATCCTTTGTGATTCATGTCCATGTCCTTTTATAAACTCTCTGCAGAAGACCTATTCAACAGGCTGCAGGCCATCCTCCTAATATTCCTTGGATATCAGTGTAATACTTTCAACTCTACATCTGTTATTCTACCCACCCTTCACTTCTCCCTTTTCTTTACCCTTCTTCCTAACCGCTCCTTTTTTTGGGATTGCTCTTTAGGCCTTTTACAAACATTCTGCTTGTCTTTTTTTGGATGCTGTCCAGCATTTGATATCTATATTAAAATGTGTTACCCAGAACTGAATATGGTATTTCAGGTATGGTTTGGTTACAGGTGGTATATTTCCTTCCTCATCCTGGAAACTATTCTTCTCTTGTTGTTGTTGAGTTATTTATTCATGTCCAACTCTTCGTGATCCCATGGACTATACTATCCGTGTGATTTTCATGGCACAGATACTTGAGTGGTTTGCCATTTCCTTCTCCAGTTGATTAAGGCAAACAGAGGTTAAGTGACTTGCCCAGGGTCACATAGCTAGTACTAAGTGTTTGAGGCTGTATTTGAACTTAGGTCTTCCTGACTTCAGGCACAGTGCTGTATCCACTGAGCCACTTAGCTGCCTCCTGTCCTTCCCTTTGTGCAGCCTAAGATTGCTTTAGCTTTTTGGGCTGCTATATTAAATTATTGCACTCTTCTCCTATGCTGGCTTTCACAAAAACCCTCCACCTGCTCAGCAATTGAGTGACCATTTTACTATCCTGTTTAAGCAGCTTGAGTGATTCCCCATTGCCTCTATGGTGAACTATAAATTCCTTGGTTCGTCATTTAAAGCTACCTCTTTTCCTTATCTCACAGCCCGTTGACATCGTCTCCCACCATCTCATCATTTACCACAGTCTCTGATGAAGCAGTGGCCCTTCTCTTTGCTAAGGCTAACCTTTCTACGTGGACCCTTTTAATTCTTTTTCCAGAAGGTTCCCCCTCTCAATTATTTCCTTCTCTCTAATCTTCAATCTTTTTTCTTTCTAGTGGTTCCTTCCCTGATGATTTAAACTGATCCCTCATTATCTTCCCCATCCTTAAACCCTATTTCCCTTAACTGCCATCCCCATAAGCCTTATCCCCAGCCATGCTACCTTTCCCTCCATTCCCATAAGCTAAAAATCTGTTGTTTCTCCTCCATTTCTTGGCCAGAATCCTAGAAAAAGCTGTATGCACTCATTGCCTCAACTTCCTCATCTTTTCTGAGTCCTCGGCAGTATGGTTTCAAACCTCATCATTCAACTGAAACTTCTCTTTTCAAACTTGCAAATGATTTTTTGCAAATGATCTTTTATTCTATATACCCTTGTTGCCCTTAGCTGCCTTGATTTTCTCTTGTTGAAATGCTTTTTGACCTTTCTATTGGTAATTATTTTATGTCAGTTAAATTTCTCACGAGTCAATGCCTCTACTTTGATTTTTTTTTTCTTTATCAGTGAACTGTTTTAGTAGTTTGATGTGGAGCTTATAGTTATGTGAAGTGTCTCCACATTTTATCCTTTCTTCACATTTAGTGTTGATCATGACAGTTCTAATGAGGCTGTGATCTGATTTGCACACACAGATCCACTTCTTAAATAGCTCCTGTGTCAGTCCTGAGATGTTTTCTGTTTAAGGTCCAGCCAGTTTCATTTTGGTTATAATGTTTGATTTTACCACCTAGCCTTAGTCTAGCTCTCTTCTTTAGTTATTCATTGTATTCAAGTGTGAAATTTCTGAATATTCTACATTTAGTCACATTGACTTCTTATTCATGAGCTATATTTCTGAATACTTTTATCTCTTTTGGCAAGTCCCACACCCTCCTATACACTCGTACATTGTAGCTGCTGAGTATCTAGGGAAATGTTGACTGGGTTTGGAGCATCTTGCCTGGTTTTTTTGTATAATTTTTCTAGTACTTCATCCTCTGCAACAGATGTTGACCCATAAACTGTAATGTAAATTAGCTTATGGCTGTTTGTTTGCTCGCACTCATTGTGAGTCCTGCAAGGCAGAATGACTAAATGTCCTGTGAAATAATGTTTCTGTTTTGTGAAATTATGTTTTGGTACATGAAACCAAATCCACAAATGTCTCTCATGGGGAAATTGTGAGTTACCTTTACATTAACCTACACTTTAATTTCCTTTTTAGCAACGATTCCAGTATGTATTTGACTCAGTTCCCCCAGTAGTCAGCTCTTTGTTCATATTTAAAGTAGCATCTAGGGGAAGCTAGGTGGCGCAGTGGATAGAGCACTCAGCCTGAAGTCTGGAGGACCTGAGTTCAAATCCAGCCTCAGACACCTACACATAACACTCACTAGCAGTGTGACCATGGACAAGTCACTTAACCCCAATTGTCTCACCAAAATAAAAAAAATAAAGTAGCATCTAAAGTTAATGTTTGCAGATAAAAGTGGGATTCTTAGTGTCATCTACTTCCCTGTCACATTGTCACTACAGAAGCAGAAAGAAATCACTACATAATGGTAGTTAGGAAAAAAAATATATTTTATTGGTTGAATAGCAATTATATTTTGCCAAATTTTTCAAGTCATTTTTTTTTTGAGTTTTATAAAGGACTCTGCTTTATTGTATTGGAAACTTGAATAGTATGAATAGACTTCATCTATTCACTTTTTTCTTTTTTTTCTTTTCTTTTCTTTTCTTTTTTTCAATTCAATAAACATTTATTAAGCACCTACTGTCTATAAAGTACTATGTTAGCTGCTGAGGATACAAAGGCATTATTTTTTTTTTAACATGTGTTTTTAAAACTTTGGGTTCCAAATTTTCTCCCTTCCTCCCTCCCCACCCACCCTCATTGAAAAGGCGAGCTATACATGTGCAGATATTCAAAACACTTCCATAGTAGACATGCTGTGAAAAACTAATTCTATTTCCCTTAATCCTATCCCGCCCCCCCATTCTATTCTTTCTTTTGACCCTGTCCCTCCTCAGAAATATTTGCTTCTGATTACCCCCTTTCCCAATCTTCCCTCCTCTCTATCATCCCTCTACTCTCTTGTCCCCTTCCCCTCCTATTTTCCTGTAGGGTAAGACAGATTTCCATACCCAATTGAGTGTGTATGTTATTCCCTCCTTAAGTCAAATCCTATGAGAATAAGATTCACTCATGCCCTCTCACCTTCCCCCGTTTCCCCTCCACTGTAAGAGCCTTTTCTTTTCTGTTTTTTACCCTGTTAATAATTTACCCTGTTCTACTTTTCCCTTTCTCCTTCTCCTAGTATAATCCTTTCTCACCCCTTAATTTTATTCTCCAGATATGACCCTTTCATCTTCATCTCACCCTGTGCCTCTATCTATCTATCTATCTGTCTATCTATATATATATATATATACATACATACATATAATTTTTTCCCTCCAACCACACCAATACTGACAAAGGTCTCATGAGTTACAAATATCGTCTTTCCATGCAGGAATGTAAACAGTTCAACCTTAATAAGTTTCTTATGATTTCTCTTTCCTGTTTACATCTTCATGTTCCACTTGAGTCTTGTATTGGAAACTCAAATTTTCTGTTCAGCTCTGATCTTTTTATCAAGAATGCTTAAAAGTCCTCTTTGTCACTGAATGACCATTTTTTCCCCTGAAGAATTATACTCAGTTTTGCTGGGTAGGTGATTCTTGGTTGTAATCCTATCTCCTTTGCCCTCCGGAATATTATATTCAATGCCCTACGGTCCCTTAATGTAGAAGCTGCTAAATCTTGTGTTATCCGATTGTGTTTCCACAATACTTGAATTGTTTCTTTCTGGCTGCTTGTAATAATTTCTCCTTGACCTGGGAAGTCTGGAATTTGGCTACAATATTCCTAGGAGTTTTCCTTTGGGGATCTCTTTCAGGAGGAGATCAGTGGATTCTTTCAATTTCTATTTTGCCCTCTGGTTCTAAAATATCAGGGCAGTTTTCCTTGATTATTTCTTGAAAGATGATGTCTAGGCTCTAGTCCAATAATTTTTGAATTCTCTCTCCTGGATCTCTTTTCCAGGTCAGTTGTTTTTCCAGTGAGATATTTCACATTGTTTTCTAATTTTTCATTCTTTTGGATTTGTTTTACAGTGTCTTGATTTCTCATAAAGTCACTAACTTCCAATTGCTCTATTCTAATTTTTAAGGAAGTATTTCTTCAGTAATCTTTTGACTTCCTTTTCCATTTGTCCAGTTTTGCTCTTTAGGGCATTCTTCTCGTTGGCTTTTTGGACCTCTTTTGCCATTTGGGTTAGGCTATTTTTTAAGGTGTTATTTTCTTCAGTATTTTTTTGGGTCTCCTTTAGCAAGCTGGTAACTTGTTTTTCATGATTTTCTTGCATCACTCTCATTTCTCTTCTCAGTTTTTCCTCTACTTCTCTTACTTGCTTCTCAAAATCCCTTTTGACCTCTTCTAAGGCCTGAGACTGATTCATATTTTTCTTAGAGACTTTGGATGTAGGAGCTTCGACTTTGTTGTCTTCTTCTGGTTGTATGTTTTGATCTTCTTTGTCACCAAAGTAAGATAATATAGTCTGACTCTCTTTGCACTGCTTACTCATGATCCCGCCAGTTATTTGAGTTTTAAACTCAACTTTGTTAAGGTAAGAGTCTGTTTCCAATGTGGAGAATGTACTGTCCCAAGCTTCGGGGGTTTGTACAGCTGTTTTCAGAGATACTTCTAGGGACCTGAAAATTTTCAGTTCTTCCAAGGTGCTATGATAAGGGCGAGGTGTTTGCTCTCCACCACCACAACAAGCTCCACCACGCCAGTGCTTTTCCTTGCTCCAGGACCGCCCCTCAGAACTGTGCCCCAGATCCAAGCATGGGAAAAGCAAGAGATTCCTGCCTTAGCCCTGGCAAAGAGATCCTTGCAGTCCCCCTCCAATCAGCCACTCAATTCCCCCTCAGTTTGTGGGCTGGAAGGTCAGGAGGCAGCTGCTGCCCCAAGGGCATGTGCGGGACTTGTGGCTGAGACCTAGCTTTTTCTCTCACCACAGTCACAGACTTTTCCCACTGACCTTCCAAGTTGTCTTTGGCATTTGTGGGTTGAGAAGTCTGGAAATCGCCACAGCTGCCCTCGATTCAGTCCTCTGAGGCCTGCTCCAGGGTCGCTCAGGCCTGCGCGCCCACTCTGAACTGCGCTCCTCTCCCCACCTGGTGCGATATACCTTTCCGATCAGCCGTCCAGGTTGTCTTGGGCTGGAAATTTGTTTTACTTTGGTTTTTTGTGGGTTCTGCTGATTTAGAATTTGTTTAGAGCCATTTTTTATAGGTATTTGGAGGGGTTTGGGGGAGAGCTCTAGCAAGTCACTGCTTTCCCTCCGCCATCGTGGCTCCACCCCCCTCAAGTCATTTTTAAAGCAAGGATTCTTAATGTATGGTCCATAAACTTGTTTTTTAAAAGTGTATTTTGATAATTGTATTTCAGTATCATTAGTTTCCTTTGTAATTTTTTCTGTTTTGTTTTATGCATTTAAAAACATTTTAAGAAGGGATTCCCTAGGTTTCATCAGACTGCCAGAGGGGGTCTGTGATACATAAAGGTTAAGAATTTTTTAAAGACATCCTCCTCCATCCCCAACTTTTTCTAGGTAATTGGGGAGGACTGTGTGAAATAGAGGTAGCTTTAGAGGATTTTTGAATAATGGAAAGAAAGAAGTCTGTTGTTAAAGAGAATTACTGAGTGCCCACTTGCCCTCAGTGGGCATATAAGCATGATGAAATTGCATATGAGGACAAAAGGAAAAATAAAGATTTGTAATACACACACTGGATAATAATGACCTTTTGGTATTGACTAAATAATGCATTCTTATAATTAGCAAACTGTAAATTTTACAATAGAGTTTGTCTTTTAAAATTCAGACAGTAAGTGACTTTGGGAGAGTAAGTTAGGAGCTTACTAAATAAAGTATCAATATGAAGATATATACAATGAAAAAGATGAGTTTTTTGATCTGAAGGAGAATGGTTGAGGGAAGAGAATTAATTGCCTTCGATAGAATTAAGGGTGTAACATATTAACATATCACATACATTTTTAGAATGGACACAGATGTTTTTACTGAATCTTTCCAATTCTTAACTACAGAAGAGCTCCAAGAATTATATATCACATTGGACAGTAAGCATGTTGAATTCATTAACCTTAAGATATTATATAGGCCACAAATATAAGACATCCATAGAGTACATGGCCTAGAGTCATGAAGATCTAAGTTTAAATCCAGCCTCAGACACTTATTAGCTGTGTGACAGTGGCCAACTCACTTATAAACTGCCCCAGTTTCCTCAACTGGGAAATGGGAATCCTAATGGCATCTATCTCACAAGGTTATTGTGAAGATTCAATGAGATAATATTTGTGAAGTACTTGACACAGTGCCTGGCACATAGTAGGTGTTTAATAAATACTTGTTCCTTTCCCCAAACCTGTAGTGTCACTGAGAGAGAAAACTGTTCTGGAGACCAGAAGCACTTCTATATATTCAACTGCCGTATTTTGGTGTTTTTAAACAACGGAATGACCTGTGGGAGAAAATTCAAAATAGAGTTAAGTGTTTTCAGAGAGAGAGTACATAGTGGCTGATGGACCATAAGCATAATTATTCCACCTCTCCCAGCTTGTTTTCACATCTATACAATTCTTGTAAAACCTATTAAATGCTTGCTATGCTAGGCACTGTGTTAAGTTCTAGGGTTTCAAATATCAAAAGAAAGATAGTCCTTACCCTCAAGGAGCAAAGAGTGAGCCTTCTTATAAGGCACGACCTCACCAATAGAGGAATGGTGGCTAATGGAGGGATTTTGGTCTAGGTAGGAAGTCATAGAGGTATGATCAGTTGATATATTTGATATGCCTTTTCCAGAAGTACTGTTGATTGGGTTAGGATCTTAATTTTTTTTTTAATTAAATTTAAGTTGAAACAAGTTGCTTCAGAAGGTGGATATAGTGTAGCATCATGGAGTTTTATAACCAAAAGGGACCTTAGAGAGCACCTGATACAATCCTGTTTTATATATGAGGCAACCATAATCTAATAAAATGACTTTTTCCATGTTATCCAGGTGTGAAGTAGAGGCAGACTTTTAGTCCAGGTTTTCTGACTCCAGATCTAATGTTTTTTCATCTACTTCACATTACTTGCTCCTAATCTTAAAACAGACTGAATTATCACTTATTGTTATGTTATTGAGGAGATTCATGTTTCATATTAGGGCATGCATTAGATTACCTCTGAGGGACCTTCTAATTCTAGGATTCTAAGATAAGTGGTTCTTCTCACTTGACCAAGAAAATTTAAAATCCTTTTGTTTATGAACTATTTATTTTCCAAATTAATAAAAGCTTATGACAGATGTTATACATAGATCTAGTACTGTTACTTCTGATCCCCATTGTACAAATGAGGAAACTGAGGCAAACAGTAAGTGACTTGCCCAGCTTATAAGTGTCTGAAGCCAGATTTGTATTCAGTGATTAGAAGTAACAGGACTGGGCCACCTACTTACCACTGTGCAACATCCCTGACAAATAATCATCTATCCTTTAGTTGAAGACTACATGGACATCAGCTGAAGACTGCAGGCAAACAGGATTCTACCACATTTTGATGCATCCCATTCCACTTTAGGGAAGTTCTGATTGTTAGGAAGTTTTTGTATATAAAGCCCATATTTGCTTTATCGTAGCTAGGTAGTATAGTGGAGAGGTGTTGAACAAATAGAAATGGGGCCCACTAAACCATACATAAGGATACCACATATTGCCTTAGTTTTAAAATGCATTATTATCTATGTTTTGTTTTATTTTTATTTATTTTGCTAAATGTTTTCCAATTAACATTTAAATCCGGTTCAGGTAGCACTTGGGAGTATTGTGGAGCATGATGTGTGTGACACCTCTGGTGTAGTGGAGATAGAGTGTCAGACTTAGAGTCACAAAGACCTGAGTCCAAATCCTCAGACAGTAATTGTATGACCTTGGGCACGTCACTCAGCCTGTATATGCATCATTTTTCTTATCTTTAAAATGGGGATAATAATAGCACTTACTTTCCAGGGTTGTTGTGATCAAAAGAGATATATAAAGTGTATTACTTTACTTTCTATTCATTGATCCTTGTCTTGCTCCAATATTTTTTCTTTAAACCTCTTTTAAACACTTGATTTGCATTTTAGTCAATCAATCAACAAATATTTAATTCTCACCATGCACTATGCACTGTGCTAGGTGCTTCAGGATATTGAGACCAAAGTAATATTGTCTATCAGAGGAAACAGTGCGTGTGTGTGTGTGTGTGTGTGTGTGTGTGTGTGTGTGTGTGTGTGTACAGAATACAATTCAGTAGACATTAAGTGCCTACTGTATTCCAGGCACTGTGCTAAGCTTCAGGGATACAAACAAGAAAAAGAAAAATAGTCTGTGCCTTTAAGTAATCTACAATCTAGTGAAGAAAGATATCACATAAAAGGAAGCTGAAAAGGGGAGTGGGGACAGAGAAGGTGCTAGTGAAATCCAAGGAGTATACCTGGTAGGAAATGAAGAATTAGCTGGGCTTCTAAGCCCTCTTTAAATTGGGGCATTAGGAAGAGTTGTTTTGTTTGTTTGTTTGTTTGGGTTTGTTGTTGTTGTTCTGCCTTCCAGCACTCCAATCAGAGAGGCTGAGGCAACTGAATTACCAAAGCTGATGCAATCTTAGTGGTGATGAGCTTTTCCTGGAGAGACATAATGATGCTAGAGTCAATCAATCCTAGCAGTGAAACTGATGGGAAATAAAGAATAAATGTAATGTGATTTTATACAAGGCATTTGGGGAGGGAGGGTATTAGCAGTTGACAACTATCAGGACAGCTTTCTTGTAGAAGGTAGTGTTTAAATTGCATTTTGAAGAAAGTAAGAAATTTTATGAGGGAGTATGTGAGGAGTAAATGTGTTTTAGGCATTAGGGGTGGTCATTACAAAGTCTTGGTGATGGAAGATGAAATGCCATTTATGAAGAACAAAGAAAGCCAGCTTGGCTGGACTGCAGAATATGAGAAAGGGAATAATATGTACTCAAGCTGGAGAGATAAGTTGGGACCAAATTGTGAGGGATTTTATTTTTAAAATAATTAAACTTTATTTTCACATTCATTTTGAAAATTTTGAGTTACAAATTATCTCCCACCCTCCAGTCCCTCCTCCCCCTGTGGAAAGGCAAGCAATATATCACTTATACATGTGAAATTATGCAAAACATTTCCACATCTGCCATGTTGCACATCCTCTCTCCCCTGAAAAAAGTAAGAAAATAAAGTGAAAAAAGTATGTTTCAGTCTGCACTCAAAAGTTCATCAATTCTCTCTCTGAGGTAGATAACATTTTTCATCTTGAGTCCTTTGGAATTGTCTTGGCTCATTGTATTGATGAGAGTAGCTAAGTCTTTCATAGTTGATCATTACAATATTGCTGTTACTGTATACACTGTTCTTCTGGTTCTGCTCACTTTACTTTGCATCAGTTGTGAAGGATTTTAAAAGTCAAGCAAAGGAGTTTATAATAGGGAACTACTAGAGTTTGAGAATGGGTGTAACATGGTTTGACCTGTAGTTAATGGAAATGACTTTGGGTGCTTTGTGGAGGATGGACTGAAATGGGGAGAGAGATGAATCTGCAGGCCACTGCATTAGTCTGGGTAAGAGGTGATGAGGGCCTGAACTAAAGTGGTAGCTATGTGAGTAGAGAAGGGGTTGCATGGGAGAGATGTTGTGGAGGTAGAAATGGTATATTTGAAGACTGCTGTCCTTGCTAGGAAAGTTCAGTAGAGAGGGAAGGGTTTGCCTCTTATATATTAGTGTATTAATTGGTGTACAATCTGTGTGTGTGTGTGTGTGTGTGTGTGTGTCTCTATGTGTGACACAGAGAAAAAGAGAACCTTACTAGATTGGGCAGGGATCTAGTCTTTTAAAAACTTTGCCTTTCCCTTAGTACTAATCACAATATTCCCAAAGATTTATGGAGCTTAATTTAGGCTTAAGGATTTGAGTTGACCTTTTGGTGAAGCCTCTAGACATTGTAAAATAATAACACTCAAATTTATGTAAATAAAAAGACAGTAGCTAAGCAAAATCCCACGGTTGCTGTCCTTGCACAGTGTATGATGAAAGTATCCAGTTACCTCTTGAAAAACTGTTATATATAGTGTTCAAGAGGGCAGACCGTAGGAATATCTTAAAAATTATTAACTTGCAAGTTTTGTGACATTTTAGTGCCTGGTGTGGCGTGTTGCTGAAGGCTTATATTTTAGAGGGAAAGACTTGCCATTGTACATCATTTTAAAGATTTTGCTAGGCTTTTTTAAGCTTAAATAAAAAAATTATGATGTATTCCTAGGAAAAAAGAAATAACCACATCAGACTGGTAGGGGGTGTGGCAAACTATATTTTCTTTGATGTAAATTATTTTCTTATAGTAAATCTTTAAAATGTTAATCTAAAAATCATAAGGTATATATTATAATAGCAACGATGTAGGGTTAGTATAGTGCACCCTAAGACATATAGATAGACTAGAGTGTGTCTGGATGTTTAGAATGATGAGAAGACTGGAGAATATTCCACTCAATGATCAGCTGATGGTAATAGAGATATTAAACTTGAAGAGATACAGTTTGAATGATAGCTTCTTAAAGTATGTGAACGGCTTTCATGTGGTAGAGTAATTAAACTTGTTAGCATGCTCCCAGCCAGAAAAACTAAGAGCAATGAATGGGTAGAAGCTTTAGAGATTAAGAGTTCAGCTTGATATAAGGACAATTTTACTAACAATTGTAACTGTCTCTAGTTCAACAAATATTAAGTATTTACCATGTGCAAGGTTATGGGGATACAAAGATAAAACTAAAAACAGCCCGTCTTCAAGTAATTTAAATTATGGTTGGAGAAGTACAACATGCAAACAGAAATATAAATACATAATAATTTGGTACAAATGGAGAAAGTATTAACTAATAGGATTAGAAAAGTATTCTAGAGATGATACGTGGTTTAAAACTTGAAGGAAGATAGGAATTCTGAGTGGTGAAGGTGTGGAGGAAAGTGTTCTAACTATACATGGTGGAAAGCCAAACAAACATCTGTTATAACAGTTAGGCTAAACAGTAGATTGTGTGAAGTTCTGGCACTGATATACAGTAAGTCTGGAAAAGTAGGTTAGAGGCAAGTGGTAAAGATGTTCAGACAGCAAGCTAAAGCGCTTGTATTTTGTTTTTTAGGCAAAAGGGAACCATTGAAGCTTCTTGAGGGGGTAAATGACATGGCCAGAACTATACTTTTTGAATCAGACATTCAGTGAATAATCATTTAAGTGTCTCCTATGTGTCAAAATATTGGGTGAAGAATGGGTTGAAGAGGGTAAGACTGATAGCCTGGAGTCCAATTAAGAGTCGGTTTCATGAAGCCAAGCAAGAGGTCATGAGAGTGTGAACTCTGTTGATGGCTGATGTGAGTGGTTGGCAAGAAGAGAGCAGATTCAAGAAATGTCGTAGATGTAAAATTGAAAGATTTCCTTATTTGTTTGCAGTCTGATTTCTTTGGGAGCATTGTTGAAACCTTCAGAAAGGTCAAGAATGTGGGCTGAGAAAAGACCAAAGCCACTAGATTTAGCTGTTAAGAAACGATCACAATTTTGAGGCCAATTCGTCCCTGCCCTCATTTTACAGAGGAGGAAACTGAAGCTTAGGGAGGTTAAGTAGCTTGCCCAAGGTTGCCCAGATAGTAAGTATCTGAGGTGGGATTTGACTCAGACCTTCTAACTCTAGCACCACTGCTCTTGCCACTGCACCTGACTGCCTTCTTTGATGACAGAAGGGCCTGTGTTGGACAATACAAATGGATAGAATGTACCTCAAGGAAGTTGAGGATGCTGAGTGACAGTGTTATAAGCACATCTAAAAATAGCTCTAAGAGGAGCAAAACATGTCAGCTCTTCCTCTGATGATCTGTGTTATTGAACAGGAAAAAAGGAGCAACCAGAACTGGTAAGGGTTCTTCAAGTGATAGCTAGATTTCACTGATTGAAGAGGTAATTCAAAGCCTTCATTTTATAGATGAAACTGAGACCTGTATGATGTTGTAGAAGTAGAATTGACAAGAGAGTTAATTGAATATGATGGATGGGGATGATGAGTAAATGACCAGCCATAATTCCAAGATTGCAAACCTGGAAACTGGAAGGAAAGTATTTCCATTGAAAAACATAGGGAAGTTAGGAGGAATAGGGAGTTTATAGGGAAAAGATAGTGAGATCTGTTTTGAACATATTGAGATTGAGGTAACCAGTCCGAGAGTGTAGAGAGTATAAACCCCAATTTACTTATTCTAAGAAAGAGACAAACAAAATTAGAGTGCATGTGTCCACGGTTTAATTTCTCTCAAGCTGGCTTGACATCCATTGGATGGGAGTTCAGTCCAAAACTGGACCCCCCCCAAGGGGGCCAGTTCAGAACTGGCTCGGTCTAGGATTTTGGGGTACAATGTTATATACCCTCTCAACAGGGGCTCATATCAGCCATTCCAGACCACTCCCAGCCTCCTTCTATCTGGGCAGTAGCATCTGTCTTCACCCAAGCCTGAGTAGGATAAAATCAATTTAGGTTTTGGTCTGATTTGACCAGGATAAGAAGCTTCAATGCAATCTCATTATCAGTGATGTCCTTCTGAAGAACTTTGAAGCAGGAGGCTGGCAGGGTGGAGCTCTGAGTCTCCAAGACACAGATTACCAAGAAAAATCATTTTTCACAAGAGAAAAGAGATAGTCTTGGTAGACATCCACAGTTAGTGGGCATGACCTGAATGAAGATCCGCCATCGAAGATCAAGAAGGGAGGGATTAGAAAAGGAAAAGAACCAAAAAGCACTGTTACAAAAACTCAGATACCTAGGAAGAGATCATGTTCAATATATAGTGTTGTCAGATGCTGCTGAGAAATCTTGAAAGATTAGGATTGAAGGGAAAAAAAGTCATTGGATTTGGATTTTACAATTCCAGCTTTTTGCCTGGCCTCAAGGCACATCATTTAAGCCCCCTGGGCTTGTTTCCACACCATTAAATTAAGGGAGGTTGGACTAGATAACCTTAGGTTTTCTTCACTTCTAAATCAATTATGTTTTATAATTTGTCAGTTAAAAGATCATTGGTAGCTAGAGAACAGTTTTCAATTGAATGCTGAGGATCAGAAGCCAAATTATAGAGGGTTGAAAAGTGAGTGAAAAGAGGGGCAGCTAGGTGGTGCAGTGGATAGAGTACCAGCCCTGAAGTCAGGAGGACCTGAGTTCAAATCTGGCCTCAGACACATAACATTCACTAGCTGTGTGACTCTGGGCAAGTCACTTAACCCCATTGCCTAACCAAAAAAAAACAAAAACAGAAAAAGAAAAGTGAATGAAAAGAGAAAGTTGATGTAACCAGCATAAACAGCTTTGTTTAAAAGTTTGTCTAAGAAAGGGAAAAGAGAGGCAGGATGATATTTGAGATGGCAGGGTCTTGTGAAGTTTTTTGTTGTTTTTTTTTTTTTTAAGGATTTTTCAGGCAGTAGGGAAAGAACCAGTCGATAGGGAGAGGTTGAAAATTAAGGAGTCTGTAGTCAATAGTCAATAAACATTTATTAATTTCCCCATTGTGTACCAGGCACTGGTGCTAAGCCCTGGAGATACAAACAAGAAAAAAGAAAGGTAGTCCCTGCCCTCTCCTAAAGGAGAAAGACCATACACAAGAGGAATTGAAAGGGTGTGGGAGGGAAGGTTACTCAGCTTGGGAACATGATCTTGGAATCCAAACCAAGCAGAACAACTGGAGGGAAATGAAGAGCTGGAATGATATTGGGGGCAATTTCTTGAATATAGGAGGGAATAAGATCAAGAGTATGTGTAGAAGGGTTGACCTTTTCTCTCATTGAGAGAGGAAAAAATGTAGAAAGAAAGGAAGAGTTCCTAGGTCAGTGTCCTGAGGCACTGAGTGGACAGGACATGAATGATCATCCAGTGAAGGAGACTGGGAAGGAATAAACTATACCTGTAGAAGGAGACAGCGATAACAAGAAAATCCAAAGAGGAAAGAGTATTCAAGAAAAGGGGCGCCCAACAGTGTGAATAGCTATGGAAAAGTAAAGAAATGAGAACTGGCACAATAAGTGATAGGACAAGGTAGCAAGAGATTAGTTTAAGGGAAATACTGTATAAAAACTTTAGTCTTTAGAAGATTAATAATAAAATTGTATTTTCATTTTAATGTAATTGATAAAGTTGTTATAGAATAGTTCAGTGAAGAGTCCAAACAGAATATGGAATGCTCAGTTTGAAGTCAAGAGAGACCTGGGCTTGAATCCCATCTCTGACACTTAGGAGTTGTGTGACCGTGAGCAAATCACTTAGCTCCTATAAGCCTCAATTTCCTCATTTGTAAGATGGAAATAATAATACCTGTAGTGCTTGCTTTACAGTGTTAAAGTGAGGAGGAACTGAAAATGTGTATGTAGAGCATGCTGCAAACCTCAAAACCATATGTAAATGACTGTTGTTTTATTTTATTCTTCTTATCTTTATGCCCCTTCTGGCTCAGATAGAAATGGTCCTGGGACAAGTTGCTGTTCTGCCTTATCTTGGATATTTAGTGTTTGGCAAACTGGAGTAGGTAGATGCAATGTTGTAATTCATTGAAAGAATTGGGATCTAGAGACTCTCAGCAGTGATTTTCAGGACAGCTCTAGTTGAAACAGACAGGATAATTGGGTTGATAATAAGTATTTTTTCCTATTCCCCCAATCAGTCAGTCAACCAACCAACACGTCCTTACTAAGCTTCAAATCTGTACCAGCCACTGTGTTTGCTGGGAGTTGGGGATACTGATACAAAAAATGAAATAAAAATAATCTCTCCTTGCAAAAAGCTTTTGACTTACTCTGCTATGTCTGCTTTTAAAATCTTTTCATTCCACATAAGTTGGAGGCTATACATTTTTTATATAGAAACATCTATTGAAAACATTGTTCTGAAATTTGCATTAAGCATTGTAATATTTGAGTCATTGTGGGTGATTGCTTTATCCCTGACGATGATGTTCTAGTTCCAGTACGGTCTCTCTGCTGAATTTTCAAGGATATTTTGAGGTTTGTATTTGTGGTATAGGGATTTGTCACTTTTTAAGTTTAGGAGGAATAGCAAAAATCTAGTCTGTTACTCTGGCCACTTGATCATATCATCAGGCGTGAAATCTTACTGTTATTGTCATCTTATATTTGTTGAAATTCAGCTAGAAATAGTCCAGGGACATCTTGCCTTTATTCTTTAATGTTTCGTATTTGGTGGACTATTGTGCAGGTGGATTAAATGATTGTTCTTTGTGTCTGAATAAAAATGTTAAGTTGTAAATTCATCTTCTGTAGAATCACTGAAAGTGTCTGACACAACTCAAATAGCAGACAGGATGCCAGGGGTGATATATATTTCATCCTGACCACTCATGATTTTGGTTTCTTCTGTGAGGTCTCTATTTGTTGTCTTCTATTTTTTATAGATTGGAGATTATGAGTTTTCAGTATGCCAACATTTTTTATAAGTGCTATTCTTGAATTTTTATGTGTTAGTTTTTTCCTGGTCAGTTGTATACAGCAGTTTTTGTCTGTGATGATGCTATGGTTCTAGTATAGTTTATTTGTTGAGTTATAAAGAATATAGTGGGGTTATATGTATCTAAAGGATGACAAACTTCTGTATGATTCTTGCCAATTGATCATCACAGCTTCTTAGTTATTCAGTATGTATTACTTTTGTTAAAATTTGGTTGCCCGGAGAAGTTCATCAGTATTGTATGTCAGTTTCATGATGGCTTGCTTGCCTGGGTTCTGGATAATGGACAATGCTGTCATACTTTCCCAGTCATCAGTGGAGTGAAGCAAGATTGTGCGCTTACTCCCATGCTTTTTAGCATGGTGTTTTCAGCAGTGATGTCAGATGCCTTCAACAAAGAAAACACAACATCAAGGTCAGTTTACTACATTGATGGTAAATTATTTAACTTGAAAAGGCTACAAGCTAAGACTAAAGTAGAGGGAGAATTAGTACATGATTTTTTGTTTGCAGATTATTGTGTACTCAATGCAGCCTCTGAAGCTGAGATACAACGAAGTGTGGATCAATTCTGTGCTACTTGTGCTAATTTTGGCCTAACAATTAACACCAGAACACAGGTCCTCCACCAGCCAGCATCACATATCTATACGTGATAAGTTCACTTACCATGGCAGTATAATTCCTAGAGATGTACACAATTTGGCGCATTCATTGTCAAAGCTCGTCAAAATTCATTGTTTAGGAGGCTCCCAAAGAAAGTGTGGGAAAGAAGAGGTATTAGATTGCCCACCAAACTGAAGGTCTGCAGAGCCATTGTGTTGATTTCATTGTTGTGTGCCTATGAAACTTGGACAGTACTGGTACTATGCCAGTACTTCCATTTGAATTGTCTTAGGAAGATTCTGAAGATCACCTAGCAAGATAAGGTCTCAGACACTAAGGTTTTTTCTTGAGCTAAAATACCAAGCACTCAAACTGTGTTGCAGGGAGCACAACTCTCATGGGGTGGTCATGTTGTTCTAATGCCAGACATATATAAAAGACTATTTTACAGAGGTAACCACACAAGGAAGGTGCTTACATGCGGTCCGAAGTGATGCAAGTATATTCCTAAGGTCTCTATGAAGATCTTTGGAATTGATTGCATGACATGGGAGATGCTGGTAAAGGACTGCCCAGCATGGCATGCCCAATTGAAAGAAAGCGCTGTGCTCTGTGAGTGAAACAGAATTGCAGTAACTCAAAAGAAATGTGCAGATTTAGAGACATTTCCACTCCAAATGTTCGTATGAACTATTTGTGTCTGACCTGTAGTAGAGCGTTCTAAGCTTGTATTAGTCTGATCAGCCACAGTTAGGCACACTGTACCTTGCCTCCAACTGAATGATGTCATTTTGGTCCTCTTCCAAGAATGAAGGACAACAGCCAGCCAACTTTTGGTAATCTGTAGTAACACGTTACACTGCTTCTACCAATTCTTTGGAAAAACCTGCATTGATTGATGTCTAGGCTCTATAAGGATGACTTTTCCATAATTTTTTGTGACTATTATTGATGTTGGTATTAGTATTATTATTGATAAACTTTGTTTTAATTTCTTTCCCCCATTATTACCATTGTTGAGATGAGAGGGAAAGAGTAGTTTGGGAACCTAATAGACTTGGAATAAATAATGTGTGTAGTGGGGAAATAAAGATGTTGAGGGAAAAAAAGAAAATTTTCTAGTGATAGTATTAACAGTCTAATTTTTTGCTGAAGGGAATATTTTAGAAACCTCATTTGAAGTGATTGAAAATGAATTTGCCAAATAATTGAAGAATGTACTGTAAGAGAGAAGAGCAAATTATTAACCTTACTCTTTTGTAGCTTTTTGTGAACATTTTAATACTTTCCTCCCTGTTATAAATTTCATGGATATCATTTTAAATAGACTGAAAAGAATTGCTCTGTATTAAATGTTTTATTATGTAAAATTATAGTCATTACAATAAAAAAGAGTTTAGATTATGTTGAGAAAGAAACTGATTCTGTATTTGAAAAGTAATTAAATTTTAATAGATTACATTTTACATTCTTAGCACATGGTATTATTTTATGAGAAACAAAGTATCAACCTATAGTCAGGACTCAAGTAACAACCTATTTTATTAGAAGAGGAAGCAGAAGACATGCATGTCAGGTACACTTTATACAAAGTACAAAGGAGCCCAACAGGGGCAGGTAAAGCCTTAGATGTTTATGGGTTTATGGGATAAAAATGGAAAGTTTCATAGGAATAGAAAGGGGCAGTCCCCTCCCAATGTGAGGTTAGGTGAGAGAAGGGGCAGGAGTAGGAGGAGAGACAGCCCCCTCGGGGAATTGCTAGATCATTGAGGCAGGATGTCCTTGCTTATCCGAAAACTCCCACCTGCACAATTTATCAATCTGGTGCAAACTGGCTAGAGCTTGTCTTATAGATGACTCTACTTCAAGGGCGCTGAGAGTTCAGTTAGAATTGAGAGTTTCAAAAGATCACTGTTTTGTCAGCTCAGGGGACTTCATCATTGCCTTGTTCTAAGCTTCCCATGTGCCCTGGGTTCAATACCTCTGGAAAATAGGGCAACTCAAGAAAACAAGTTAAGTTAGTTTTAGGGACATATTCACAAGTAATATAACCATTATGCTTTCAAAAACTTAAGTAAGGTTGAAGCAGAGCCAAGATGGCAGAGTGGGGGCAGAGAATTGCTCTCCCTTTCCCAAATTTACCTCAGAACAGGTTCTGGAGTAGCAAAACCAACAAAAAGATGGGGTCAAACAATTTTGGAGCCTAAGAAAACTTGAAAGTTTGTCAGGAAAGGTCTGGCTCACTGGGGAGGTAGTGGAGTGCAGTCCAGTGTAGGTTGACCCCCAGCAAGCCAGCAGCAGGCCTGGGGGATTAGTGAATCAGCAGCAGTGGCTTCTGAAACTCTTAGCCCACAAAGATAAGGAGGTCAGCAACTGGTCTCAAAATGAAATTACAGGAGATGCTTCACTGATGTTGGTGCAGGACTCTGTTGCATTGCCCATAGTTGGTTCTGGGTCACAGTCCCAGGGTGAGAACTAGGACTAGCAGGAGTAGGGACCCTAGTCACAGTTCTAGGGGAGAAAAGAGTGCTTGTGGTTTCTCACAGTCAAGATCACAGGCCAGGAGAGCATTGACCACACCTCTTCCTATATCATAACTGCAGGGATGCACTAGGAGAAGGGGGAAGGGTAGAATGGGTTAAATTATCACACATAAAAAAAGGCATGAAGGATCGTTTACATTGGAGAGGGAGATAAGGAGTGGTGGGCAACTCTTGAACCATACTCTCATAAGAATTGGCTGAAAAGGAGAATAACAGTATAGAAATCTATCTTACCTGCAGGAAAGTAGGAGGGGAAGGGGATAAGGGAAGGAAAAGAGACTGATAGAAGGGAGGGTAAATTGGGGGAGGCAGTCAGAAGCAAAACAATATTGAGGAGGGACAGGGTGAAGTAGAGAAAGAAAAGGATTTAAACAGGGGGGAAAAGCAGGATAGAGGGAAATAAACAGTGGTCATAACTGTAAATGTGAATGGGATGAACTCACCCATAAAATGAAACTGGATAGCAGAGTAGATTAAAAACCAGAATCCTACAGTACATTGTTTACATAAAACACACTTGAAGCAGAGACACATACATAGAGGAAAGGTAAAGGGCTGGAGGAGAATCTATTTAGCTGAAGTGAAAAAAATAAAGCGGGGTAAATCATGATCTCAAACAAAGCAAAAGGAAAAATAGATCTAATTAAAAGAGATAGTAGGGAAACTGCATGTTGCTAAAAGTACCATAGGCAACAAAATAATATCAATACTAAATATATGTTCATCAAGTGCTATAGCATCTAGATTGTTAAAGGAAAAGTTAAATGAGTTACCAGAGGAAATAGACAATAAAACTATGCCAGTGGGGGACCTCAACTTGGCCCTTTTAGAACTAGATATATCTAACCAAAAAATAAACAAGAAAGAAGTTAAGGAAATGAATTAGAATTTTAGAAAAGTTGGAGATGGCAGACTTCTGAAGAAAATTGAATAGGAATAGAAAGGAATATACTATTTCTCAGCAGCACATGGCACCTACACAACAATTGACCATGTATTAGGGCATGAAAACTTCATCACCAAATGCAGAAATATTAAATGCTTCCTTTTCAGAAGCATTTGATGACCTATGGAAACACAGATTAAAAATTAATTGAAAACTAAACAATTTAATCCTAAAAAGTGGGTCAAAGAACAAATCATAGAAACAATCAATAATTTCATTAAAGAGAATGACAACATTGAGACAACATATCGAAATTTATGGGATGCAGCCAAAGTAGTACTTAAGGGAAAATTTATACCTCTGCTTACATCAGTAAAAGAGAGAAAGAATAGATCAATGAATTGGGCATAGAACTTTAATTAAACATAGAACAAATTAAAAATCCCCAGTTGAACACTAAATTGCAAATCTTGAAAGTCAAAGGAGAGATCAATAAAATAGAAAGTAAGAAAATCCGTAAACTAATAAATAAAACAAGGAGCTGGTTTTATGGGGGGGAGGTCAGTAGACAAACCATTGATTAATTTGATTTAAAAAGGAAAGAAGAAAACCACTTTGCCAGCATCAAAAATGAAAAGGATGAATTCCTCACCAGTGAAGGTGAAATTAAAACAGTAGGAGCTATTTTGCCCAATTTATATGCCAGTAAAATCTAAGAATCTCAGTAAAATGGATATACAAAAATATAAATTGCCCAGATTTATAGAAGAGGAAATCAAATACTTAAATAATCTGATCTTAGAAAAAGAAATTGAACAAGCTGTCAATGAATTCCCTAAGAAAAAATCACCATGATCAGATGGATTCACAAATGAATTCTACCAAACATTTAAAGAACAGTTGATTCCAATTATAAATTATATAAACTATTTGGAACAACAAGCAAAGAAGGAGTCCTACCAAATTATTTTTACGTACAAATATGGTTTTGATACCCAAACCAGGAATAGCAAAATCAGAGTAAGAAACTATAGACCAATTTCCCAAATGAATATTGATGCAAAAATTTTAAATAAAACACTAGCAAGGAGATTATAGTAATATATCAGAAAGATCATAACTTTGGCCAGGTGGGATTTATACCAGGAATGCAGGGCTGGTTCAGTATTAGGAAAACTATTGGTATAATTGACTATATCATTAAGAAAGCCAACAGAAATCATGATTATCTCAAACACAAAAGCTTTTGACAAAATACAATACTCATTCTTATCAAAAAACAGTTGAAAGCATAGGAATAAATGGAACTTTCCTTCAAATGATAAGTAGTATCTATCTAAAACCATTGGGAAGCATTATCTGTAATGGGGATAAGCTAGGAGCTTTTCCAGTAAGATCAGGGTGATGCAAGGATGTCCATTATCACCACTATAATTCAGTACTATACCAGAAATGCTAGGTATAGCAATAAGAGAAGAAAAAATTTGAAGAAATTAGAATAGGCAATGAGGAAACAAGACTACCACTCTTTGAAGATGATATGGTGGTATACTTAGAGAATCAACTAAAAAACTCATTGAAATAATTAACTTTAACAAAGTTGCAGGATATAAAGCCACATAAATCATCAGCATTTCTATATATTACTAACAAAGACCAGCAGCAAGAGATACAGAAATTCCATTTAAAATAGCTATAGACAATATAAAATATTTGGGAGTCTACCTGCCAAGACAAGCCCAGGAACTCTATTAACATAATTGTAAAGCATTTTTCACGGAAATAGTCAGATCTGAACAGTTGGAAAAATATTAGTTGTTCGTGAGTAAACCAAGCCAGTGTAATGAAAATGACAGGCTACCCAAACTAATTAACTTATTCAGTGCCTTACCAGTCAGACTATCAAAAATTTATTTTATTGAGCTAGAAAAAAATCTGGAAGAACAAAAGGTCAAGAATATCAAGGGAATTAATGAAAAAAAAAAATGTGAAGATGGCCTAGCCATAACATATCTCAAACTATATTATAAAGTGGTAGTCATCAAAACATTCTGGTACTGGCTAAGAAATAGAGTGGTGGATCAGTAAAATAGGTACATAATACACAGTATTAGTGTTTGATAAAACCAAAGATCCAAGCTTTTGGGATGAGATCTCACTATCTGATAGAAACTGCTATGAATACTAGAAAGCAATTTGGCAGAAACTAGGTATAGACCAGTACCTCACAATGTATACCAAGATAAGGTCAAAATTGATATGTGATTTAGATATAAAGGGGGATACCATATCCAAATTAGGAGAGGTTGGAGTAGTTTACCTGTCATATATATGGATAAGGGAAGAATTTATTATCAAACAGAGATAGAGAGCATTAAGATGGATGCCTTTGATTATATTAAATTTAAAAGTTTTTGCACAAACAAAAACAGTGCAGCCACAATTGGAAGGAAAGCATAAAGGTGGCATTTTATTTATTTATTTATTTTTTTACAGCAAATATCTTTGATCTGTGTTCCTCAGGGCCTCATAGCTAGTAAGTGGCTTAGGCCAGATTTGAACTCAGGAATATGACTCTTCCTGACCCCAAGCCTGACACCCTATCCACTGGCCTTCCTAGTTGCCCTGTGCTAGGTACTAGGGTTACAAAGACACAAAATACTCTGAAGCCTGTATCTTCAAGGAACTTAAGCAAGTGTAATTTTCATTGATGATGGAAATCTTCCCAGGAAATTAATGCAATCAGTACTATTAGTTTTGCATACAAAGGTTTTTTCTCTGATTTTATAACCTTCTATAAGCATAGAAGTTAAATGGCTTTCCAAGCTGTGTTTATGCAAATTGCACAGAACTCACTTCTTTAACAACTAGTAATTTGGAGTAGTCTTAATACTCTGGCAAAGTCAATGAATGTTTTTGTTTTTTTTATAAATTGCTGTTAGTTTTGTAAACATGTCTATTGACATGCAAGTTTTCTAGACTTCAAGTCTTAGAAGATAGCTGAATTTGGAGAATTAAGTACTTTTATTTCCTATTATCATAGGTACTTCTGCAACCTGTAGTATTTTTCAACTAGGGAAGGTTTAGATTGAAGCAAAGTCCATTAGGAATTACTTTCCTATCCCATGGATTCACTTAAATAATGAATCAGACCAGATACTCCTCAGTAGAATTCTAATCCGTTAAAGTTGAATAAAACATTTATCTACGTGTGTATTTTTCAACTATGAATGACTTAAGCACTTTTTAAAGTCAATAATTTTTGCTTCATAATATTTTTTAAAGTTCATCAATGACATTACAATGTTCTTTCCACATTTTTCCCCTTTTTAAATTAAAATTTGAATCACTTTGTAATGAAAATGCTCTGTAATTCCTTTGGTAATTGAGTGAGCAGTTTTCATATTTTTTTTTTTAAGCATCTGATTCTCCAACTTGTGATACGTTAAGTGGCTCAGCTTACCTTTTTTTTTTTTCCCCTTCCTTATCGTCAGCGTTTCCATCCAAGTGAAGCAAGAAAAGGAAATGAAACATACTTGCATTGATTGGGGTAACAAATACAGTGGACAGAGAGCAGCATTGAGGTATTATAGCCTAGGGGAGAGAGGGCTGACCTTACAGCCAGGAAGACATGTTTTAAGTTCCTCTTCTTACATTTATTGGCTGTGCAACCCTGGCAAGTCATTTAACCTCTTGGTGCTCTGAGAAAGTCTCTGAGACCACAAATTGTAGAGATGATGCTGACCTGAATTGGGAGACAAAGTTTCCTGACCTAAGAGTACCGTATACCAGTGAAACAGTAGGTTCAGTCTCCATCCTGTATGTGAAATATCAAATTGTTTATTTAAAATGAGATTTGGTGATTTCACTGTTTGTGACTGTACCAACTTTGTAGAAACCACTTATGTTATTATGAAAATTAATTACTTCAAATTGAATTTTGAGTTTATTTATCATTCTAAAAGCATTCTCTTAGACAGCAAACTTTTGTTGTCTTTATATTCCTGTTTGCCTGCTTTACTCCCAGAAGAATTAATTTCAATTTAAACTTAATTTGAAAAAGAAAAATTCTTCCCTAAAAAGGAGTAAGGCTTCTCTTTTAAATACTTTCATTCTATGATACCCAAAGGGCTATAAAACCATGCATACTCTCTGACCCAGCAATACCTGTATCCACAAAGAGATCAAAGAAAAAGGAGGACCTATTTGTGCAAAAACATTTTATCAACTAAATATTATTTCCTGAGTTTTTTTAGGAAAGCCAAGAAAAAGTCACAGTAAGTCATTTCTCCAGCCCACATCAGCTTAGAAAGATAAGTAGAGAAGTTTGTGAATGGTGGGGTGGAGGCCAAGCAGGAATAGGAATCTAGCAGCTCTTTCACCTGTTACTCACTTCTGGTCACAGATCCATAGGGTTCTACCTGTGTTGTTGTTGTTCAGTCATTTCAGTTGTGTTCAACTCTTTATGAACCCATTTGGGGTTTGTTTGCCAGTGATACTAGAGAGGTTTGCCATTTCCTTCTCCTGCTCATTTTACAGATGAAAAAACTGAGGCATACTGGGCTGAATGACTTGCCCAGAGTCACACAGCTACTAAGTATCTGAGGTCAGATTTGAATTCAAGAATATAAGTTTTCCTGACTCCAGGCCCATCACTCTGTGCACTGCACCACCTAGCTGCGTACTGAACATAAAACACATTCCACTAACTTAGCTATGTGGTTCTGAATACAGGAGCAGAACAATGACTGTTTTCTAACCTTTAGCCCAGCACATAATCCTGCAGTGAAAAAAACAGAGCATAAAACCAAGACCAAAGGGTCAAGCAGTTTAGTTTCTCTGAACCTGTAGAACTTCCCAGAGAGCTTATAGTGACCAAGTTCAGCAATAATCTATTGAAACTCCACTACACACAAGACAACAGACCCAAACTTGGGTCATAAACAGAGCGCAGAGCAGGAGGGCTGTGAACAGACCTCTCTCCAGCAGGATATGGCAATAGTCTAAGCATGAGGTGACAAGGACCCTCATCACATGAGAAACTGAGGCAAACAGGATTAAGTGACTTGCCCAGGGTCCCTCATTATGTTATAGCACAGTATCCATTCCATTAATGTACCACAAATCAGTCATTTCCTAAGCAAAGAGCATCTGTTTTGTTTCTAGTTCTTTACTATCACAAAAGGTGCTGCCATGAATATTTTCAACCCCCTTATTTTAAAGCAGTTATCAGGACTATTGTGTAAAAAAAAAATTTAAAAAAAACCCTTCAAATTACAGGATCACTGAATTAGAAGTTTGAAGAGACCTCATAGAGCTTTTAGTGAAACTGGTGCCTGATAAATAATTCTTTCTACAACATCCTGAAGTGTTCATCTTTGAAGACTTCCAGTTGGGGCTGAATGAGGATGGTAGATGCCTCACTGATTCCTTCTCCTGGGCTAATTGGAACTCTGGTTGTTAGAAATGTTTTCTTTTCATCAGTTCTAAATTTGCACCTTTGTAACTTTCTTCCCTTTTTCTTAGTTCTGCACTCTTGGACAAACAGAATAATGTAGTCCTCCTTTGACTAATAAGCCCTTCAAATATTTGAATACAGTTATCCTGTTCCACCAAAATATTCTCTTCTCCAGGCTAAATATCCTAACTTTTTTGAACTTATTTTGTGTGGTATGACTTCAAGGGCCTTCACCATCATGGTTGCCAGCTTTATTAGTGCCCTTTCTTCAAATTCATTACCAAGAACTTGACAAAAGTACTCCAGATTTTGTTTGGCCTAAGCAGAGTACAAAACAACTATCACTTCTTTATTCCTAGAAGCTTGCATGTAATAGGTGCTTAATAAATGTTTATTGACTATTATATTACTATATTACACATTGGCATTTTTTTTTTAGTAAGAAGATTGGCATTGTTTCTTTCATTATTAAATTTTATTTTTAATTTATGGAATAAAATAAGCATTTCCATAATATAATACAATAAAAAATATGATTGCACATGAAACTGCAGATTATTATGCACAACTTGCTATTCCTTTAAATAGACAACAAAATTATTGTATGGCTACCGTTAGACACAGGTAGGTATGTGTGTGTGTGTGTGTATGTACAATTATTCTATGCATACTTCTATTCATCAGTTCTTTTCTCTGGATGCAAATAATGTCTTTCTTCATATATCCTTTATGGTTAGTTTGTGTGTTTATAATAATCAAATAACTTACTCAAAGTCTCCCAAAACAGCATTGCTGTTACTGTATACAGTGTACTCTTGGTTCTGCTCATTTTACTCTTCATTATTTCGTGTAAGTCTATCTATGTCTTTCTAATATCATTGAGTTCATAGCACAGTAGTATTTAATCACAGTCATATACCACAACTTATTCAGCCATTCCCCAATAGATGGGCATCCCCGCAATGTCCAGTTTTTTGCCACCACAAAGAGGTGCTATAAACATTTTAGAGCATATAGGTTCTTTTCCTTTTTCCCTAATTATCTTCAGAATTAGATCAAGTAGTGTATTGCTGGGTCAAAGGGTATAAGTAGTTTAATAACTCTTTGGGCATAATTCCAGATTGCTTTCAACATGATTGGATGAATTCACAATTCCACCAACAATACATTAGTGTGTCCCAATTTTTCCACATCCCCTCCAACGTTTGTCACTTTCCTCTTCTATCATTTTTTAACCAATGTGGTAGTACACTATTGACTTCTATGGAGTTACATTCTACAAAAATACTGCGGTCTTTTTCTGATGACCTGCTATCCAGCCAAGCCTTCCATGTCTTCAACTCATGAAATTGTTGTTTTGGAACCCAATGTTAACTTTAGGTTTTAAGACTTGACATTTATCTCTATCCATTTTCAACTTTGGTTGTCTTGGGCAGCTAGATAGTGCAGTAGATAGAGCACCAGGCCTGGAGTCAGGAAGACCTGAGTTCAAATTTGGCCCCAGACACTTAGCTCTGTGCCCCTGGGCAAGTCACTTAACCCTGTTTGCCTCAGTTTCCTCATCTGTAAAATGAGCTGCCAAGAAAACCCCAAATGAGGGTCATGAAGAGTTGGATATGACTGAAACGACTGAATAACAACAAATTTCATCTTACTTGATTCCACCCAATATTCTATTTCAGGGATGGGAAGGCCACAGGTTTTCCACCCATGTCCTAACCTGTCAAGATTGTGAATCCTTTCTGTTGTGCAATATTTTGACTCATGTTACCAGCCTTTGGCATTTACCAATTTGACAAGCATGCCAACATGGCCATTGGCCAACTCCTTGATAAACATATTAAATGGTACAGGACCAACTATAATAAAAACTATAACAAATATCCTGCTAATTTTGAGGCATCTGTTTAGATTACATTTCACTTTTTATTAAGGTTTTCATTTCTGGTGTGTTTATGTATATCTTCATGTTGGTTATAATTAAATAACTAATAAAATTGCGGTCTTTATAATAGTCAAATAATGGTCACATAACAAATCCTATTTTAGCACAACTGCATGTTGAAATTAAATATTTAATCAATGAATATTGTTGAACTATACATTTTATAAAATGATAGTATTATTTAAGTGCCTAATGTTGGTTTTGATTCTTCTCTGGTTTAAGAATCCAGATCCAGATAAGGAAAAACCACCATGTAATGCTCAAGAATTAGAAGAGTGTGATATTTTCTTTGAAGAGAGCTCCAGTTTATGCAGATTTGATGGCAGTACTTTGAAGACCACTCATGTGGTAAGTGATTTATGTTTATTTGTGTTTCCAGAAAATAAAACTAGTCAAGCATGAAAAAGCTATATAGCCAGGTGATTAACTGCAACTAGGGAGCTAAAGATTCAGCACTTTGCTGATTACTAGATTATCATGTCACTTAAAAACAGTGACCTAAATAGGAGAAAAGGAGAGGATTTGTATGAAATGACTAATGATTAATTTTTAAGTATTTAAAAATAAAGGAATAGGAAAAGTTTAATATTTTACTTCATTGATATTTAAACTTTCATTAATCCACATGTACAATTATATAGACTCTAGCCTAATGGTAATATCTGATTTGTGCCCTGGTACATTGCTAAAATCACATTTCTTTAAAAGGGAAAAAAAGCACATAAGTATGTGCTGGAAAATAATTACCTTCTAAAAATCACCTCACTGTTTGAGAGAAATTTGTTATTTTTTTTCCCTAAAAGTAAATATATATGATTCAGTGACACAACACACTAAAATAAGGCATTGTAGCAAATTAAAAGATACCTGGTGTCAACAGGTAATCACAGTGTCACGAGACATATGTGAAAACCAGGTTTATTACAAGAGAAATGAACATGAGTCTGGAACCCAAAGAGTTCCCAGCCCTTACAGAAGTTTGCATATTTATGACAGTATGACAAAAGGAGGAGTAGAAAACAGGAAGAGGCATCGGAAGGAAAAGGTGCAGTAACCTCTCCCAAACGGGAGGAGCAAGGTGATGGCAAAATCTGCATTCTTTTCCCTTGGGAATGGTTAAACTATGAAGATAGGAGGGTCTGCTTATCTGCAGAGGACCCTGACTGCACAAGCATTTTCCCTGCCTGGCACAGACTGACTGGCACCTGTCTTGCCTCCCAAGGACACACAGGGAGGTGCAAACAACAAATTATGTCAGCTCAAGAAGAGCTTTATCTTTAACACATTAAGGGCCTCCTGCCTGCTTTGGGTCCCATGTTTCTGGAAAATATGGCAACTCAAAAAGACAAATTCAAAAGACCTCTTAACAGCCCTTAACACCAGAAAATCAAGGACATTTAGTATATAAAGAAAATTGGAAATCAGATTTGAAAATGTGAAAGATAAAATTTTAAAGATTCAAAACATAAAATTTATATTAAAATATATGTTAACTTGATGCTCTGAATTTTAAAATAATTTTTTTTGTTAAAACTTCATCAAATATGCAACAACTGCCAGTTTCTTTTTGTAATTCATTTATATTGAGCCTTATTCACCAAAAAAACTGCAGTTTCATTAAGCAAATAAATTGTTAGAATTTTGGGGTTTCCAAATTCTAGCACATTTTGTTTAGACTACTATTTGGTGGCAGGACCAAGTGATATTCAATTTAAAAAAAAAAAAGCTTAATTTTCTAGGTATCTTTTAACTTGCCTTATTTTAACACTGCCTTATTTTTTTGTGTGTTATGTGATTGCCACACAGCAGTCTAGCTATCAACTAATCAATAAACATTTATTAAAAGTACCTACTGTGTGTTCGGCATTGTTGGTGTTGTGGATACAAAGGCAAAAATAAAATATTCCTTGCCTTCAAGGAGCTTCCATTTTTTGTGGAAAAGAGATACATACATAGATTAACAGATTAAAAATATATGTGTAGAAAACAAATACAACCTGTATTTTTTTTGAATGGGTAGCACTAGCCGTTGGGAAGATGAGAAAAGGCCTCATGTAGAAGGTTGGCACTTTAGCCTAAGACACAAAAATGAAAGGAGAAAGCATACTAGGCATGAGACACAGATTGTGCAGAGGCACAGAGATAGGGTATTTGATGTCATGTTTGAGAAAAGCAAGGAGGCTTATTTGCTTGGAAAAAAGTTTGTGAGGAGTAGTAAGGTATAATTATAAAGGTAGTCCAGAGCTAGATTGTGAAAGGCTTTATCTGCTAAACAGAGGAGTTTATACTTGAGCCATTAGTTTCTTAAAGTTATGTAATTATACCTATGCTTTAGACATATTGTGGATGATGAATTAGAGAGGGAAGAGGCTGGAGGCAAGGAGACCAGTTAGGATGCTGTGACAAGGAGAGAGGTGATGAGAGTCTGAAGTTGGGAGGTGGGCTTGTGAGTGGCGATACTGGATGGGAGAGATACTGTAGAGATAGGACAGATAGGACTTGGCAATTTGATTGGCTTTAAGAATTAGGGAGAGAACAGATAAAGATGACTTGGAGTTTGCAAACTCTTAGATGACTGAATAGATGGTATTGCCCATAAATAGAAAGTTAGAATAGGGAAAGGTTGGGGGGGGGGGGGATGAGTTCTATTTTGGATGAGATTGAGTGGTTCTTTCTAAGAAGCAGTACATCAAAATGGATAGAGAGGTGGCCTCAGAGTCAAGAAGACCTGAGCTCAGGTTCCAATAAAGGTTACTTAAAAGGATCAAGTTGGCATTTATTTGGTCCTGATTGTTTTATCAGTTAGGGAGATAAAAAGAATCATGGGATGAACATTTTCAGCATAGTCAGTACACCTGAGATTAAGCCTTACATCTTAACTCTGAACCTGATGATATTTTTTCTCCTGGAGGGAAAATTTCTGTTTTTTTGATACCACAGGTACAGAATTTTAATTTCCAGGGCTAATTTATTTAGAGAGATACTGTGATACAATTGATAAAAGGACTATGAGGAAACTATGTGTTCCCAACATAGACCAAAATCATCTCTGCAACTTTTAGTCTTAAAGAGTTGCCTAGAGTACTGAGAAGTATTTACTCAGGGTCACACAGCAACTGTGTATCAGAAGCAGGACTGGAACCCAGGTTGGCCTGGCTCTGGGGTTGGCACTGTATTTACTACACTGTGCTGCCTAAACAGTAAAAGGAAGGAATGTCTGTTTTTTACCTTTGCTGCTTAATTTTGGTTTTAAACAATTCTTTTATTCTTCATTCTTGACAAAGTTGTAGGAGCACTAGACTTTATATCATAAGACCTGAATTTGAATCCCAGCACTGACACATTAGCTGTGTGAACCTGGGCAAGACATTTAATGTCTGGGAGCTGAGCCTCTGTTTCCTCAACTCTGAAATGGGAATAGTAATAATATTTTCATTACCTACATCAAAGATTTTCATGCGTCTTGTAAATCTTAAAGAGCTGTGTAAATATGGTATTATCATTATTAATATTATTTGTTCACAAATATTTTGGTGGTGTTTGTAAACATAACTTGAGGCAGCTAGATGGCTCAGTGGATAGAGCACTGGGCCTAGAGTCAGGGAGATCTGAGTTAAAATCTGGCCTCATATACTTACTATTGTGTGATCCTGGGAAAGTCACTTAACTTCTGTTTGCCTTAATCTACTGGAGAAGGAAATGGCAAACCACTCCAGTATCTTTGCCAAGAAAACCCCTTGAACAGTATTGGCGTGCTTTGGTCCACTGGGTCAGAAAGAGTTGGACATGCCTGAACAAATAAACATAACTTACGTTTATATTCTGTTGGGTTGGTATTTGGATTTGATTTTTCTTGCAATCATCTGCTAGTGAGGGTGACTGCCTCAGGTGTTTCCTTGCTCTAATCATACTCCATTTTGCCACCAAAGTGATTTTCCTAAAGTTCAGGTCTGACTATGCATTCCCCCCCACCCCCCTTTCTCAGTAAACTCCACTGGCTTCTTATTGCCTGTCTCCAAGAATACATACAAAATCCTCTGCTTGGCATTCAAAACCCTTCATAAATAAGCCCCCTCCTACTTTTCCAGTCTTCTTACACCTTAGTCCCCAACCATGTACTCTTCAATCCAGTGACACTGGCCTCTTGGCTGTTCTACAAACAAGACATGCCAGCTCTTGCTTTCAGGCATTTTCCAGGGCTATCCCCCTTGCATGAAATACTTCTCCTTCCTCAACTCCTATTATTGACTTCCCTGGCATCCTTTAAGCCCCAGCTAAAATCCCACCTTCTGCAGGAAACCTTTCCTACTCCCTTCTAATTCTAGTGCCTTCCCTCTGTTATTATTTCATGTGTATCTTGCACATAGCTTCTTTGTATATTTGTTTACATGTTGCTCCTTCATTAGATTTTGAGCTTCTTTGTGGGCAGGGACTGTGTCTTATCTCTTTTTGTATACCCAGCACCTAGTACAGTGTCTGGCATATAGTCAGCACTTAATAAATGTTTTAATTGATTTATTTCTATAATTTTAGTTTAGGAAAAAATCACTCTTAAGAAAAATATATCTTTCTCCCAACCCCCCAGCTTAATAGGAAGGCTCAAAAGTGGTTAAATCCTACTTAGTTTTTAGTTGTTCTGAGAAAGAAATAAAGAAATAGGAAAGAAAGAGCAAGTGGGCCAAGGTTAAATCTTGCATCCATCTTAATTAATGGTATCGTCAATTGAATATAATTGTTCTTTAAATTTTAGGGGGGGTATGATTATATCTTTTAAACTTATCTACATTCAGAATAATTAAATTGCTAATTGAACCACCTAGGGAGAGACACGAAAATACATTCAATTTTATATTCAATAGATGATAAGTAGCATGATTTTTTTTTTACAAAATTAAAGTAGTATAATGTATAATAAAAAGAAAGTGATTGTGTTTAGAAATAAAAACTTTATATAAAGTGCATAATAAAAAAGGGAGCATCCTAGAGGCACGGGCTCCAGATACCGGCATTTATGCAGTTAACGTGGTCTTTTACCAGTAGACATGTTAGTTGCATTACTATTTATCTTTAGTTTTTTGGTCATTGAACTGGTAGCTAATTGTATACGTGTGTAGACATGATTGAGAGACATAGGTATTTAATAAAACTACAAAAATTTTTATTAATGTTGCTAGTGAAAATATTTCCTCCCTGAAGAGACTATATGGTGTGAACATAACCTGACATGAATGCATATGTATTTATTGAGCAGTAATTCTTCATATTCTGTACTTTGTAGATAAAAATAGATTAACAATTTGAAAATGGTACTTAACAACTATTGACATTTTTAGAAGTTGTCACACAAATGGTCTTTAAGAGAAAAGATTGAAGGGCCCCTGCATAGGCCTGAAGATGAGTTGAAAAGATTGACTAATTCAGTTTGAATATTTTTAACTTGCTTATTCTGATTATTCTGCATAGCCTACTGCTTTACAATCAGAAAATCTAAGGAAGGTACCTTAATATCTAAGAAGCCTAACTGCCCCCCAAAAGAATGCTTACTACATTATAGCTGACTGGGTGCCAGCCTCTGTTGAAAGACCCCCTAATTAGAGGGAGCCCACTTTGTACTGAGACAGCACATTCCATTCTGGAATAGCTGTGAAGTCTTTCTTGATTTCAACACTGTATCTAAATTTACCTCTTTGAAACTTCTACCTTGTGCTCTTGGTCCTGCACTTAAGGGCCAAATGGAACAAGTCTCTCCATTATTAAAGGATTAATTAATTATTAATTAAAGGATTATTCAGTGTAATAATCCTTTACTTAAAGACAGCTTTCACATTCTCCCGCTTCCTGCTCCTAATCTCTCATCTTCTTCAGAATAATCATCCCCAGTTTTCTGAACCATTTCTTGTTTGACATGACCCAAAGCCATTTTCCAATCCTGGTTACCCTTTCCCCTATATATTCTTTAGTTTATCAATGTCTTTTTTGGTGTGGTGCCTAGAACTGAGCTCAGTACTTTAAATTGTGGTTGTGGAGTATAGCAGAATTATCACTTCCTCAGTCTTATAAGCAATGCTTTTTTAAAGAAGGCGCCATGATCACCTTAACTTTTTGGATGCTGTATCACAGTATGAGTCACTGATGACTCATATTGAGCTTGTTATTCACTAATTTTTTTTTTTCAAATGACTTAGATGAGAGTGGATAGAGTCAGGATGGCCTGAATTCAAATAGGATTTCAGATACTTACTAGCTGTATGACCCTGGGCAAGTCACTTGGCCTCTTCTGCCTCAGTTTCCTCACTTGTAAGATGGGGATAATACCAGCACTTACCTCAATCAACAAACATTTATTAAGTGTCTGCTTCCAGAGTTGTCGTGAGTATCAAATGAGATAATATGTATAAAGTGCTTTGCCTGGCACATTGTAGGTACTTAATAAATGCTTGTTCCCTCACCTGCCCCTTCTCTGAATATGTGTCCCCCATCTTGTCCTTCTGAAGCTGATTTTTGGAACTCAGGTGCAAGACTTTTTGGGTATTAATCACTTCATTAGAGTCAACCTTATCTTTTAGCTCCTCAAGATTTACTTGTATCCTGACATCCATTGTGTTAGACATATCTCTTAACTTTCTGTCGTTTGCCAGTTTGATAAGAGCATCATTTTTACTTTTTAAGTATTATTTTTAAAAATGTTTAACAACACAAGTCTTAAGTACAGATTCCTGAGGCTTTTCACTGGAGATCTCCTTCCAAGGTGGTATGGAGTCAGTAGTCATTCCTTTTTGTACCCAGTCATTCAACCAGTTTCAAATTCATCCAATTGTACTATCAAGTCACCCACATTTGTTCATCTTTTCCCCAAGATAAAAAGAAATCAATTGGTACTGCTTCAAAATATAATTTTATAATAGTTTGGGGAAATGTTTAAGTTAAGGAAGTTTTTTGAAATATAAAAGTTTAGGGGCAGCTGGGTGGCGCAGTGGATAGAGCATCGGCCCTGAAGTCAGGAGGACCTGAGTTCAAATCCAACATCTGACCAAACACTTGACACTTACTAGCTGTGTGACTCTGGGCAAGTCACTTAACCCCAATTGCCTAAAAAAATATATATATATGTATGTATGTATGTATATATATATATGTGTGTGTGTGTGTGTGTGTGTGTGTGTGTGTATATATATATAAGTTTAGGTGTTGCTTTAAAGAATGATATTTTATACTGAAAAGTATAAGAAAGAATTATTAAATATTAGCCAGGTAATTTTGCATTACTTCCCAGAGTATCAAAAATTTTATGTCTCTTTTTTCTAATTTAAACCAAAATGTCTTGTAGGTCATAAAATAGAAAGACAAAACCATGGTGAGTTTCTCATGCCTAAGATTTAAAGGGGAGCAGTTGATTGTACAGGCAGTTTTCAGATGAAGAAATTAAAGCTATCTATAGTCATGAAAAAATGCCGTAGAATACTATTGATTAGAGAAATGCAGACTAAAACAACTCTGAGCTTACAGCTATCAGCTTGGTTAGTATGACAAAACAGGAAAATGATAAATGTTGGAGAAGTTTGGGAAAATTGGAGCACTAATGCATTATTGGTGGAATTGTGAACTGATCCAACCATTCTGGAGAGCAATTTGGGACTATGCTCAAAGGGCTATAAAACCATGCATATCCTTTGATCCAGCAATACCACTACTAGGTCTATATCCCAGAGAGATCATAAAAAAGGGAAAAGGACCCACATGTACAAAAATATTTATAGCAGCTCTTTTTATGATGGCAAAAAATTGGAAATTGAGGTGATGCAACTTAGACCAATTTAGCTCTTCACAGAAATGCAGTAATCCAAGACAAATTCAGAAGACTCATGATTAAAAATGCTGTCCATATCCAGAGAAAGAACTATGGAGTCTGAATGCATACTGTTCTCTCTCTGTGTCTCTCTCTCTGTCTCTCTCTCTCTCTCTTTCTTGTTTTTTTCTTTCTTGTGGTTTTCCTCTTTTGTTCTATTCTTCTTTCACAACATGACTAGTATGGAAATATGTATAATATGATGGTACCTGTATAGCCTATATCAGATTGCATGCCCTCTTGAGGAGGGGGGAGAGGGAAAGGGGAAAGTTTGGAAATCAAAATCTTATAAAAGTGTATGTTGGAAACTAAAAATAAATAATATTTTACACACAAAAAAATAAAATAAAATTGAAGAACCTTAAAAAAAAATTTAAAGGGGAGAAGAAGATTGAGCCTGTAGGAAATTTTAAACTCAGCTTCTTCTTTCTAGGAAAGAAAAATGAGAGGGATGTGGGGGAGTAAAAGTTCATCTCTCTAAGGACAGCCTGCTTACTGCTCCTCATACATGACTTTTCATGTCCTGGTCCTATGCTTTTGCACTGGCTATCCCACATGCCTTTAATTTTTACCTAACTTACCTTCCAACTCCTAACTTCCCTAGCTTAAAGACTTAGCTGAAATTCTGCCTTCTGCAGAAAGGTTTTTATATCTTCCCTCTCCCATCCACTTGTTAATGCTTAGCTTCTAAGATTACTTTCCACTTATGTTGTGTATTTCCTGTGGTTATGTAGTTGTTTGTAGCTGGTGAACTCCTTAAGAACCGTGTTTTTGCCTTTCTTTGTATGCTTAGTGCTTAGCACAATTCCTGACACAATTGATGTACTGAGTGTGACTTTTCATCACTTAGGTAATAACAAATTTAGGTGGTTCTACTGTTTAAGAATGAGGAGAGAAATCAGAAGTTCAGAATTCTTGTCTAATGGTAGGATTCCCAAAAAATAATAATCTTTTTAAAAGGAAAATCAAATATGTAGCATGGCCTTTAGGCAATAGGTATTAAAAGAAAAATAAAATGTAGTAGAAAAATAAATACTAAGAGAATTATCAAGCACAAAATAAATACAAAATCAGGTCTAGAAAATCACTGGGGTACAAAGTTCAACTTAGGAAAGAAAAGGCAAGTACAGAATAGATTAATGATTTATTTGCATCAATCAACTCTGGAAGATACGAAATACTTTATTAAATGTACTGTCAAAAAAGAAAGCAGTATCAAAAATAGAAGTGATGGAACAGCTAAAAAAAAATTAATTGCCAGAAACAGTGATTTTCACCTGAGAGTTCTAAAGGAAACAGTGATAGAAACAAGAGAGTGTAACTAATAAAAATTGTAGCTTATCATTTTAAATCAACGTAGTGCCTGGAATTGGAAAAGACATAATTTTTAGCCATTTTCTTAAGTTACATTTGAAGGAAAGGTCTGAAGTCACCAATTAGCTAAACCTTTTTAAAAGAAAGTTTTGGAAGTAATTAAATAGAATTAGAACTTACCCATGTTGGTACATAAAAATAAAGCACCACAGTTTTAATGGTATCACTATTAATATTGAAGCTCCTTAATACTTTGGCTATTTGATTTTATCAGTGTGATTACTCCCTCCAATTCTGTAGATGGCCATAAACTCCTCCTTGCTTTCTTATCCTATTTGACTTTTGCCAGTGTCTTCCATAAATATTTGTACTTGAGTCTTTTCTCTCTTCCTTTTAAATATTGAACAAATTTAATGTGTATTGAATGCCTTCTACATAAAAGGCATTTAATTAAAAAATAAAATATCTCCTAGTCACATTCTGCTGTGTGTATTAATAGAGCAGCCTATTCATCTAGTGTCTCTTATCCTTTGTTATTTTGATTCTAACAAGAAATGGTGGTTTATGATTTTTTGTTCTATTGTATCATGAGGAACATATTTTTAGACATTGAATTTAGCAAAAGAGACCATTTTAGGATCATTGAAAAGACTAGGTACTTTCCAAAATTAAACTCTTCGTATTTAGATCAGGGCCCAGTCTGATATTAGTACACTTGTCTCTTTTGCTAAATTCAGTATCTAAGAATATTTTCCTTATGCTACAATATAGCTAAAAATTGAAGACCATCATTTCTTGTTAGAATCAAAATTACTGATGGACTAACACAGTGGGCTGCCCAGTCAGCACAGACCACATTGCAACATGCATTTTTCATACACTTTTGTTTCTCCAGACCAATGACATCTGTATTACTCATAATTTCTCTGAGGAAACTTTGTAGGGTACCAGGACTCAATATAATTAGTACAGGCAGGGTATAATTGGGTGACTTCCATCTTTCCTTGTGCTGCTCCTGGCTGATCTCTAATCTCTATGTGACGAGGTAAGGTGAGGTACACCTTAATCTCCGACCACCTTATACCTTCCATCCTATGCTATGTCTCCTGCCTGATCTCCAGTCTGCAGAGAGAAAAGGAAAGGAGAAATTGGGGCCTTCTATTTGACTGTAAGCCTGCTATCTTATGCTCCACATGTCTCCTGCTTGATGTCCAGCCTTTTCTGGGAAGAGGAGAAGCACCTTTCATTACATGATTAATTATATTCACTCTTGGTCATACCCTATACATCCCAGAGATTCTGAACCCCTGTAGGTCATCATCTAAACCCCATCCTCTACAATCTGATTCTTTATTCCCATCCCCTTCAATCCTGTCACCCCAAAGTCCCAACCAAACCTACTTACTCCTTCTACAGAGCCCTTTGGAATGCCAGTTCCATAAGCAATAAACTTGCCTTCATGATAAATCTTTTCCTATTCCACTCCTGTCTTCTCACAGTTACCAAGACCTGATTCTTGTCTTTTCACTCATTCTTTCAGCTCACTGGTCAAGGCAAGGGAATTAGAATACTCCTTGCTCTCAATTGCCACTTCTAGGCTCTCCTTCTGCCTCCATTACTTAGTAACTTCTCCTCCTTTGAGGTTCATACAGTCCACATCTTCTACTTATTCAAAATCTTTGTGGCTATGGTCTGCTGACCTCTAGGATACTCCCTTTCCTTCCTCAATGAGTTTGGTACCGTCTTTCACTCCTCCCCAGCTCCTGCCCACAA
The DNA here is from genome assembly GCF_900497805.2 of Vombatus ursinus. Lineage (NCBI taxonomy): Eukaryota > Metazoa > Chordata > Mammalia > Diprotodontia > Vombatidae > Vombatus > Vombatus ursinus. Next base: position 18,805,873 of record NW_020950062.1, read on the forward strand.
AATAGAGGATTTCAACATACCTACTGACACTCTTTCTATACCTCCCTTTTCAAATCACTATCCCATTCTCCACAGCAGCTTTTTGAAACCTTTTCATCCCTCCTCAGACGCTCTGTGGCTTATTCTCTTTCCACCTTCTCAACTGAAAATTTTGCCTTATATTTTACTGAAAGAATTGAGGCCATTTGCCAAGATCTCTCTTTTGCACACCTCATCTCATCACTCAAATGCCTTCCGCCACTATCTCCTCCTTCACCTACGTCTCACACCTTGCTAAGTTACACCCCATTACTGGTATAAGCATTTCTGTTCCATATGATCTCCTCCAACACGTTGTCCCCTCTCTCATCTCCTCATTCTCATTTATCTTCAGTCTGTCGCTGTCTACTGGTTCAATCCCTATTGCCTACACACATGCTCATGTCTACCCCATTCTCAAAAAAACCTCTCACTTGATCTTCCATCCCCTCTAATTATCATTCTCTATCTCTTCTGTTTATGTGGATAAACTCATTGGGCCTCTAGGATAAAATGCAAGTTCCACTATTTGATATTTTAAAGTCCTTCATAATTTGGCTTCAATCAATTTTTCCAAATATTTCACATTTCTGTCTTGCTCACCCCTATAAAACTGTGTTCCAGCCATATGGCCTGCTTGTTGTTGTTCTCCATTCAGGAAGCATAGCATACCCTATCTGCATGCCTTTACACAAACTGTTCCCCATGTTTGGAAGGCAGTCTGAGGGAGATATTGTAAATGTGTGTAAAAAACTTTTTAAGGGGGCATCTAGGTGGCTCAGTGGATAGAACACCGGCCCTGGATTCAGGAGGACCTGAGTTCAAATGCGGCCTCAGACACATAACACTTACTAGCAGTGTGACCCTGGGCAAGTCACTTAACCCCATTGCCTAGCCCCCCCTAAAAAAACAAAACAAAACTTTTTAAAGAAAGTGTGACCTAGCATTGGACACTGGAATTTACAAATAAAAAACGTACTGCCAAGAATGCGCTATGCCCTTAGGTTTGCAGTTTACTCTGTGTGTGTGTGAGAGAGAGACAGAGACACTAGATGGACAATGAACTGAACCCAGAAACGAGAATATTGGGCTGATACTACATTTGAATAATATGTACGATACTTCTGGTAATTCATCAAAAATTTGGCTCTAGCACCAGTAACTCCCATTAATGCTATATGACTGTGATTCAGTGATCTCAAATGATTGGCCACAACATGCTACCAGAGATAACTTGTACAAGATGAGGGTAATAAAAGATCATTTCTGATAAATAGATCAGAAAAGAAGGTGTAATGGTCATGGAAAGAATAAATGACAATAGAGAGATAACCAACCCGAGTGATACATTGATACTTATTAGATTCTCTATGGAGAATTTACACACAGACATGGATAAGAATTTCACAAGATAAAAGATAAAGTTGTGATCAATATAAATAGAGGTAATAACTATACTAATGAAATCACAGTTCTAAATTGTACCAGAACACTGTAGTTCAGTCTTTATTTTTAATAGTTGTGTGTTCATATACACATTATAAATGTGTGTATGCCCACATACACATGTATGTATGCACACATAGATTTATACATGTGTCATAATTTCAGGGGAAGTACATATCAAAGGAAATAAATCTGGATGATTCCTTTGTTATGTGGGTGACCATGTTTGTAGGTGGTCATGGGTTCTCTTACCATGTCTTTGAATAATTAAAATTTGACAGTGAATTTTAGAAGATTTCTTTTCCTAAAATTCTAACTTTCTAGCTCTCTTCTGCTCCTGGAAAATCTACAGCAAGAATGCTTTAATTTTGTATACACAAAGAAATTATACCATTTCACATTTTGTGAAACTTAAACACTTTTTTGTGTTTAATTTTAACTTGATAATAGCAGTGAACAAAAGAAAGGTTGGCAAAATGTCTTTACTTTGACATTTAATCTTCTTAGTCCTTAATTGTTAAGTAGGCTACAAAAAGAACATTGACAACTTGAAATAAATGCTCCAAATCTTTTCTAGGGAATATTTTATTGTAATCATATTCTGTGGTCCTTATGTCTGTAACAAGTACCAGTGTAGAAATGATGAAATATTTGTTTTTGCACTGGCAGGTGGTAAATTTTGAAATTTTGGTAACTTCTTGGCAGCATGTTTTTATAAAAGCTCAACAAATATGAGAAATCTGCTGATTGGTTTAAATTATTGTAGTCAGTAAACATTGAATTGCTACTCTATGCCAGGCACTGTTAAATCCTGGGAATACAGACAAAAAATAAATCACTCCCTTTCATCAAGAAACATATTTTGCCCATGGGGTTAAGAGGTGGAGTTTAAAGGGATGTCCACAGACACAGAGCAGTCAATACAGAATAAATATATAAAGTAGACTAGAGTGGAGAATCTGAAGAGGCCTAATGAAGGGTGATTCCTAATAAAGGAAGTGGTACTTGAGCCTGGCTTTGAAGGGATCAAGGGATTCTAAGAGATAGAAGTGGGTAAGGAGAAGCCATGAGTGAGTGACAGGCTGTGCACAGGAAGTAGAGAAAGAATTTATAGAGAAGTGTCCGAGTGTGGAGGAAAGAGTAGAGTCCTGGCCATGTTTGAATCTTGGCTGTGAACCGTTAGTTATGTGACCTTGGGCAAGGAGTTTAACTACTTGGAAACCCTTTTCCTCATCTATAAAAAATGGTGGTAGTGGGAGGGATTTGTAATATTAATTTGTAAAGCTGTATAAATGTGTCATTACACAGCATAGTGTGTGGACGGCTATTCTCAGTGTTAGGAAAACCTGCCTTCAAATCCTGCCTTTGAGGTATGCTGCTGTAACTCTGGACAAGTTGATGAACTTCTCAGGGCTCTAGATAACTAAGACTCCAAGGTGTAGAAGCAGTGTCTGTCTTCATCTGTAGAGGAAGTCTTTCACTGGGAGTTCTCAAACTAGTGTAATTGTAGATCTGCTTTTGAAAGAGAGAGAGACAGAAAGACAGAGACACAGAGAGAGATGTTTATTTGACATTGGACAGTATTATTATATGTAAGTGAACTTGGCTTAAATTTAATCCTTGAAATCCAAAAACTTTATTTTAACCATTTTTGATGGAAATCATCTTACTTATATATTATGTAATCTTTTCTTCTTAAATCAAATAATTCAAAATGAAATTTAGCATTTTCTTGATAGGTCAGGGTTATTTCTATGCACATTAACAATATTTTCTTGGGTCCTTTTTAGAAATATATGTCTCTTTTCCCCTACCTTCAGTGACCAAAAACTGCTTTTTTTTTTTTGTAATGGTTTTGCCCTTCTCTTTCCTATCTTCCAGCTGCCAAATTGTTACTTCCTTGCTAGAAAAAGTGTCCATTTCTCCATGGTCAACCTCTATCCTCTTCATAATTGGCTGCTTTTTTATCTGCTGTCACCTGGAGAACCACATAGCAAGCCTACCTGAATTGTCTGAAATAAAGGGAAATGAGTTGTTTTGTTTGATAAGGGCTTAAAGGACTCTCCTATGAATGAAGTTTTTTTTTTTTCCTCCCTTTATTTTTTATATTGAGTTTTTTTTGGATTGGACCCATAGTTTCATCAGAAGTTATCGCACTAAAAAATTCTGTGTACTGAAGCAGACTGGGGCCTTTTCACCAATTCATAATCTTAGAGAGTTACCTAGGGGTTCTAAGAAACTAAGTGACTTTCCCAGGGTAAAATAGACAATATATAAGACAGGCCTAGAACCTAGGTTTTTCTGACTTCAGGAAGCCATCCCTTTGCCTCTGCACCACTCTGTAAGTAAGGTGTGTGTATTTTAGTGCATGGGCTTTGTGTCATTGATTTTATCTGCTTAGATCACTGTGGCTTCCTGGTTCTTGGGATTAGAATGTCAGTGTCCATCTAGTTCTACCCATACCTGACAAGTGTTCATTCAACCTTTGCTTGAAGACCTCTAATAAAGCAGAACTCTTTACTTTCCCAGGTAGCTCATTTCAGTTCTGAATACCTCTAGAAGTTAGGATGTTTTCCCTAACATCCACCCAAAATTTGCCTTTTTTGTAATGTCTGAACATTGCTCCTGGTTCTACCTTCCCAAATAAAACATACTCAGTAGTCATTTAGCCTATGCTTGAAGACCTCCATTGAAGCAGAATCTGTTACCTCTCATGGCAGCCTATTTAATTTCTGGATGACTGTAATTATTAGAAAGTTTTTCAAGCTTAAATTTTCCTCTTTGCATCTCCCACCTATTGAACATAGTTTGGCCCTCTACCACCTATTACAACAAGTTTAATCCTTCTTCCATATCATGACAATACCTCTTGATTCAGTCCATGCACACGTGAGCTTTTTTTTGCTGACAGATCACACTGCTGACTCGTATTTGGTAGAGCAAAATGCTGCCTCATATGCTGCCCTCTTCTACCAAAGTGTCTCCCATCCATACATCGAAATCATTATTGATTTTTTGACCCTGTTAACTACTCTCTGATTATAAATATGAAGTAAAACATAAAAGAAGAGAATGTATGCTCACGAAAGGTGTTCGCAGTTGTAATGGAGAAGATCCAAGCAGAAACTCCATTGACTGCTTTTTGAGATTCTGTGGAAGTTTTCTTATTTAGGTATGGATTGAACCATATGACCTCTATGACCTTTTCCAACTCTAAGGTGCAGTATGTCTCTGTTTGTTTCTTAAATTATCATTGGTCCTTAACAATTGAGTATTACAGAACCACAGAATTTCAGAGTTGAAAGAGATCTTAGAACTATCTATTGTGTCTTATAACTGAGATATTATTCTCCTATACATTAGACTTGACAGGATCATCCTCTAGGCTTTGCTTAAATGAGGCAGAGCTCACTACCTTTTAAGATAATCCATTCTTCTTTTGCGTAATATTATTTATGATTTTATATCATATTAATTATGTAATTTTCCTTACCTCTGACCTAAATTTGCTCCTTCATTATTTCCATTTGTTGCTCCTAGTTCTGCCCTCTAGAACCAAATAGAACCATTCTATCATACCCTTTCCACATGTTAGTCCTTCAGATACTTTTACAGCTATCATTCTCCTGATAAGTTACATATTATTACTGTCCTTTGCAAATCTGACAAAGTTATTAACCATTTACAAATTTTTCCTTAAAAACCTAAAAGATTGTTCTCTGAACGAAATGGCCACAACAGCTCATTAAGGGAGGATTTAATCATTGAACTGTAGCAGTGGGAGGATAGGGCTTTATGAGTAACCTTAACAGCTGAATGAAATCAAGCCAAGAATTAGAATGTCCATGAGATATGTTGAAAGAATCTAAATCTTAATTGAAACATAATTGTATTCTTCTTCTTCCACTTTCATCCTTAAAGTTACGTCCTTTTTTTTTTTTAGAGGGAAAAAGTAAATTGTATGTACCTTTGAAACTCTTTGTGATATGAACTCTACACTACACTACTCTACACTAAAACTGTACACCAAGTACCTTGTCTGTTTGTCGAGGAAGTTTGGAGAGCCTGGAATTTTCTGACCCATTCTGCCATCTAGAGTCTGCAATTTTTGGTGCTTCTAAGGTGGTGTATTATGGGAGAGATACAGTCACTGCTCTCCCAGTCAGTGCTCTGGTCTTTACCCAGGAAAGGCCCCTGCTTCACAAGTACTTGTTTTCCTCTTGGCCCTGGAATTCTGATCAGTGCCCTTATTCTCTTGTGACTGATTACAAACGCTTCTCTCCTTCCTGGAACTGCAATCCAGAAATGTTTATAGGTAATAGAGTTGCTGATCAGCACCAGCTGTACCTTGTAATCTCTTTCTGAAAAGTTGTTTGAGCTCCTTACCATCTCTGGGCTAAGAGCTCCCAAAGCTGCTGCTGCTACTGTGTCAGGTCACCTTCAAGTCCTGCCACTGGCAGTCCTGCCTTGGCTCCTGACCTGTGCCCATCCTGGCATTACAGACTTCTCCTTTGGATCTCTTAAGTTGTCTGAGGCTGGAAAAAATGTCTCCTTCTGACCTTTTGTTGGCTCTGCCACTCCAAAATTTGATTTGATGTGTTATTTTAAAGTCCTTTGGAGGGGAATGTTGGGGGAATTCAGCTGAGCCCCAGCTTGTACTCTGCTATCTTGGCTCCATCTGATTTCTGCATTTTTTAAGTAATAATTTTTTATTACCAAATCATTTATAATATGAACTTCCTGAAGAGAGAAGCAGAAAGGCAGAAAAACCATCTCTTTTACTTGGTCTGTAAACCTAATAGCTAATTCTCTACTGATTTGTTTTTGTTTTTTCCTGGAGAACTTACCAAATTTTTACCTTACCCAGCTACTTAGGAGATAGTTAAAATAGCCCCAGAGACCAAATTTCGTGACAGATTAGTTTTTGTAGAAATAGCAAAAAAAATATTAATAGTCCATGTAACATATTTTTACTTTTCTAATACCAAATAGTTCATCTAGTCATTAAGGCACTTTGAAATATACATATAATAATAACTAGTAGGAAAGTCTAGTCTTAAATGTCACCTTCATTAAACTTCTGATTCTATAAACTCTTCAGCATAGAAACAATATTTTTTATTTAAATTTGATGTCTCAGTTCCTAACATCATTGGCACTTAATATTTTTGCATGTTTTTGTTTTATTTTATTTCATAAATCATGTAGTACACAGGTTTTGTAATGATGCGATGGAGCTGGGGCCTGGCCCTGTGATTTCATTGGTAAAAAGGGTACTCCCAAATGAAAATATAGATCTTCACCTTTTCTGAAGCTTCTGGTTGTAAGAAGTTGCCTGGAGCACTGACTAGTAAGGTGACTTGTCTAGGGTCATTTAAAGCCCAGCTCCTGCCTATCGGGTTGCCTTTCCATTTTTCTGACCTTATGCAAACCCATCAGCACAGCTTCATTTTAACTCTACCCTTTTAAAAGCAAATAGGTCCAGCTCTAGGCAAAATTGTGAAGTCTCCATACTTTTCTTTCTTGATCCTTAGCCTCCTTTTTCTGTGCCCTTCTCTTCAGCATTGACTTTTCTCACCAATTTCCAAGTTTAAGTGCTTAATTCCTATAGTTGCAGGAATATTAATCTAGGGTCTGTGAATTTTAAGAAAGATTTTTCTTTTTTAAATAACTGCGTCAGTATAGGGGAAGGTAGGAGAGGGAAATAAGTATTTATATAGTTGTCTACTATGTACCAGACACTATGCTAAGTGCTTTACCCTATTATATCATTTGATCCTCAAAACAATCTTGAGAGGTAGGTGCTATTATTATCCCTATTTTATAGTTGAGGAAACGGAGGCAAATAGGTTAAGTGACTTGCTCAAAGTCACACAGCTAGTGTGTGAGACCAAATTTGAACTCAACTCTTTCTGACTGTAGGTCCAGCACTCTATCCACTGTGCCACCTAGCTGGTTGGTTTCCTTTATAACATTCTGTATTAAGGGGTCTGTAGGTTTCACCAGACTGCCAAAAGGGTCCTTGATACAAACAAAGACTAAGAACCTCTCCTTGAGAATGAGTAGAGGCAGAGAACAAAAGAAGGGGGATCTATAATATCTCCCCATTCTCACTTCCCTCACCCCTAGAGATTAACCAACAGCTTATCCTGCATGTGGCCTGTTCTCAGGAGCTACTGAGACAGAGAAGCTTGTTTTCCTTGATCAGTGACATTTTCCAAGCCTTGGAGCCCAAAGATCTATGAACAAACTTCCTTAATCAAGACGCTTTTTTCTTACCCCACTCACCCCTCAATTTTCCTAACAGATACAGGGAACAACCCTTTATCCAAACTCTTCCAGTGCTACCCAGATGAAAATTTTGTATTTTCTAGCACATCTGATCTTGTCTCTTCTCAAATGTTTATAAGTGCCACCTATTTAGTCCTACTTCTGATAGTGAAGTTTTTGAGAAAGTATATAATCAACCCATCATTTTTTTATAATAGAAATATTAATGTAGTTAGATTCCTCTAAAATTTAATGATGATATCACATATTTAATACATAAATTTAATACATAAATACATAATACATAATAATTTAATACATAAATTATTTTTTTGGCAAATAAACTTGATTGGATTCCAATAATATTACTACTTAGAATATGTATTCTGTATACTTCAAGAATATATGTTATGATTATAAAAAAATCAAATTATTTTGAGGAAATTATCATGTACTGATGAGGGTTATGTTGCTATTGTTATCTTTATTTTTTCTTATGGTTTGCTTTCAGATCAAATAATTCTCATTGTTTTTGTTTATTTTTTTTAGGTGAATCTTGGAAGCAACCAGTACCTTTTTTCAGTCTTAGTGGACCCCAAAGAAATGCCCTGTTTCTGTTTGCGTCATGACGTAGATGCCCTACTTTGGCAACCACACTCCAGCCAGCAAGATGAAATGTGGGAGCACATTGCAACTTTCAATGCTTTAGGTATAAAGTGAGCTGTTTGATAATGTTTTCTATTCTATCAGAAATTATAATCATCAGCATTTTTATTTTATTTTACATCATTTCTTTTTTTAACCTTTCTTGGACTGTGCTAATTATATTTCAATTGATCTGTACTATAATTTGGTTTATTGTAAAATGGTAAATGATTTTTAACGTTATAACAGTAGGAATAACCTCTGTGCTTGTACACAAGATAAATTTAAATAGAAATCTTAGCTATCTAATCACATGAATCATTCCAGTTATTCATTCAGTTATTCCAGTGAAATGATATAATTTACATGATATAGAATATTGAATATGTAGAATAAAAGAATTGTTACTCCTCTATATGATTTTTATTTAGGGTCCTTAGGAGTAATATTAGAGATTATGGAGATGCCCTAACATGATAAATATCTTGAACCCCCTTCCTTTTTTTTCCTGTAACAAACACTGAAACAATGATTCATAATCTTTCTTTGGGGGGGTGGGGGGATTGCAGGGAGAAGGCACTTATAGGGCCATGATTTCATTGACGTGGAGAACTCTTTATAGGGAAATTCCCATCACCATTGTAGATCTGCAATTCATCTGTAATTTACAGTCTTAAAGAGTCTCTCAAGGATTAAGTGACTAGCCCATGGTCATACAGCTAGTATGTGACAGAAGCAGCACTTCAACACAAATCTTCTTGATCCTAAGGTTAGCCCTCTCTGGCCACTACTGTCTCTCATAATCATAATAAAATCAGTTGACCAAAATAGAAATTAAATTTAAGCTGTACATTAAATGAAAACATAATCTTTAAAATTAGGACTTAGAAATATTGTCACATACATTATTTTACAACTTTAAAGTAATTGACTTTTTTTGAAATATAGTGACATATTTGGAGGAGAAAGTTTTATATTAATTACCTACATTTATTTGTTGAAATCACTTAATACTGTTTCGCAGAATCTCTGACTTCAAAGAGACTTTTAAGACTCTTTAGTCTAAGCCATATTTGGAAAAGAATCTGCTGTACAAGATAGCGAAGAAGTAGTCATCTAGCTTTGATCTGAAGACTTTTGGTGAAAGAGAATCAACCATCTAGAGGCAACCCATTCCATCTTTCTATATTTTAAATTATTTAGGAAATTTTTCCTTAAATCAAGGCTAAATCTGCCTCTTTGTCACTTCTGCTCATGCTCTTAGTTCTTTACTCTGAGGACACCCAGAATGTCTGATCCTTTTTCCATCTGTTAACACTTCAGATACTCAAGGAAAGCTGTCTTACTCTTTCCCCCAAACCCCAGCTCCCTTAAAAAAAGATAATGGGCTGAAAACCCCCAGTTTCTTCTGCCGATCCTCACATGGCATAATTCAGTGTTTTTTTTACCACCCTGTTTGGCCCTTCTCTGGGCACTTATCAAAGTCCTTCCTAAAATGTGGTACCTTTACAATACTCTGACCAGGTCATAATGCAGTGGGACTGACATCTCCTTAGTCTTCTATAATACGATTCTCTGACCACAGTCTAGTTAGCTTGTTCAAGTACAAAAGCATATTGCAATAGGAAATTAGGCTACATCATGTATACATTTTGAATTTTGTGTTAGACTTAGTTTCACAGCTTCAGGTTAAAATCTTCCAACTCTAACTCTTCCATATGCACACTTCCATTGTACCTCACTCTCCCTAATTTAGGCTTTGGCTAATTCATATTATAACTTTTAAATAGAAACAGGTAGCAACTATTCATCTCTCTAGAGTATTTATTTCACTTCTTCATACCTTGGTGAGACCCCTTCTCAACCAATTTTAACATTTTTGATCTGCAGTGTTGAGAACTCTAGTAGTTATATTCTAATTGAGAATTCCTACTTGTTGTTTTTGAGAGTAAATACAAATAAATGTTGAGTGTTCTGTGTGTTCATCTGAATGTGTTCTTTTAATATATTCAGATGAATAAAATAGCAACATTTTAAGTGTAATTCCTTTTCAGTTGTTATACTAATTTGTTATAATTTTGAAATTGAGTATATAGACTCTGCTTATGGGTCCCAAAGCATTGATCTGGGTTCAGATCCTACCTCAGACACTTACTAGCATGTGACCCAGAGCAAGCCATTTAACCTCCCTCAGCCTCAGTTTGTTCATCAGTAAAATGGAACTCAACCTGCCAAATCAATCAAAAAGCTTTTATTAATTTCTTACTTTGTATTAGACATTGTGCTGAGAACTAGTTTATAAAAAGAAAAAGATAAAAAGTAGCCCCTGACCTCAAGGACCTCACATTTTACAAGATATATACAATGTGGATAAGAGGCCATCTTAGAGATTAAGGCACTGACAACTGAGGAGACTGGGAAAGTCCTCGGAGGGTGGCTTTTGAGCTGAGACTTGCAAGGAAGCAGGAGTGAAACTAAGATGCAACTCTGTGTTAACAGTGTTGTGATGACCACATGAGATAAGATATGTAAAGTACTTTCCAAACCTTAAAGTTCTACATAAATGTTAACTTATTATTAGCTCTTACAGTTTGGTAGTATTATTTTGCTTTGTAGTAAATTACATTATGACATTGGTTTTGCATATAAGTAGAACACTATTTTAGGCATGTAAAAAGATATACTGCATATTATTACATATATAGGAGTCGTATTTCATACATATGCACATAGATCCTTGTCACAGTTTTACATTGGGATCTTATGGAATTATGAGAAATAAAGGATGTGAGTAAATTTGCCAGTTATTTGATGGGAGAGATATATTTTGAGATTACTGAATCTAATCTTAGTGAAATCTGTTAGGCTCCTTTCCTGTTTGACAAATGAATTTGCAAATGTGTATCTAGAGATAAAGGGCTTAGATAATATAGAATCATAAATCATATGTTAAGGAATCTCATAACTCATCTAGCCCAACCTCCACATTTTGTGGATGAAGAAACTGGGACCTGAAGAGGTCAAATAACTTGTCCAAAGTCATGCCAAAACTGGGATAGTAAAAGGCTGATCCTTTGCCTCCAAACCCATTGTTCTTTCTACTGTACCATAAAGCTTTTTACATGTCTGTGGACCTCAGGAAACTTGGTAATTTTATTTATGTGAAGAACAGATTGTAAGATTTTGAGCACGATGGTGATTCTTATTAAAAATAACATCATACTTGTACTGAATATAAACATATTAGGTAGACATTTTAATGTCAGACTTATCTCTAGTGGACTTAGACTGTCCTTACCTCTGTCATTTATGCATAACTCACTTATGTATAACTCACAACTTTCTTTTAATTATAATACTCTTTATATCAAATTTACTTTTGTCCTCTACAGATTTTAAAATAATTTGCAATTTTAAAAACAAAACTCACTTCACTTAGTGGATTAAGGCTTCCTGTTTGGGGAGCTGAAACTTTGTTTTTTGGCTGAGTTGAGGAGGTGAGCTTGCTGCAGTGACTTTGGAGTGAAGTGAAGCTTGGTTGTCATGTGTTTGTGCCTTTTGTCCGTTATTTCAGCATTGTATTTTAATTTGTGGACAAAATTTTAAAACTCTCGTGTACAATTTATTTATTTGTCTGCATTTGGTTTTGGCAGGCTATGTCCAAGCATCGAAGAGAGACAAGAAGTTTTTTGCTTGTGCCCCCAATTACTCCTACGCTGCCCTCTGTGAGTGCCTGCGTCGAGTGTTCATCTACCGTCAGCCCACAGCCATGTCCACTGTGTTATATAACAGAAAGGAGGGAAGGCAAGTTGGGCAGGTTGCTAAGCAGCAGGTAGCCAGCCTGGAAACTAATGATCCTATTTTGGGGTTTCAAGCAACAAATGAGAGATTATTTGTCCTTACTACAAAAAACCTCTTTTTAATAAAGGTAAATATAGATAATTAATGATGCCAACATGCTGACTTCTCTATACTTGAGAAAAGTTGAGAAGTATCTAGAAGGCTGAGAAGTTAAACTGAATACTGTTGATTTTAATGTAAAAAAAAAATTGTGCTGTATCTAGTTTTATTTTTTAAAAGGATTTCTTCACTGTACTCAGTAGATTTTTAGCGATCTGAAAATGGTATCAAGTGTTTCAGCTCCAGTGTTAGTTACAGCTCTAAAGAGAAATGACCTTAATAGAAAATGCAAGAATATGAATAATATGTACATATATATTTTTGTTATTTTGATTTGTTTAAAAAAAAAACTGAGGCTAAAATCTGATCTTTTTGTATGCAGTTGTACTATGCAGTATTTACCCAATAAAAATATTTACTACATTCCCTTTGTATATTGGTACAATTTGCTACATTCTGGAATATATGCATTAACATTTGTTTAAAGGTTTGAATATAATACTTGAATCTGCGAAGATGAGGGGAAAGAAAATACTGCATCTGGGTAGTCATTAACCCATTGACAGAGGAACTTAAGACCTGTTTTTGATTTCTCCTTTATCTTTTTTTTTTTTGCCTCAGATTACTTTATTATCCCCTTTTATTTTTAGAAAATCATCATTCTTTTGACTATATGTTTCACTGTGCATAAAGACCTACTATAACATTACATATTTATATAGGTAAAATAATGTCATTACATGTGTTAAGTTTGTTAGTCTAGTTTGAACATATAAGCCTGTTAAAATTTAAATAAAAATATTTTCAGAATAATTATTTTGACCTTTTAAATTAGTATAGTGTTTCGCTTATGTTACACAGGTATTTATGAGACACTTAATAAATTAATTTCATATATATTTATACATATGGATTAAGTACAGATGTATTTATAATTTTTTTCAGGTCTTAATTGATTTTCTTCTACATAAGAACAGGAATCTTTTTTTTAATAAATTGACTGAAGTTCATTTGAAAACTTCTAGTCATGCCAGTTATGTTTTAGGGAAAAAACTTATTATCAAATGTGAAGTATTTGTTGTCCTTGTACATAGAGAACCACAGAATCTTTGAATTTAAAAGGACATCAGAGATATTCTAGAATACCCCACACCTAAGCAAGAATCCTCTCTGCAACACGCCCAAGAAGTCCATACTTCCAGCCTAAATCTCTCTCTCTACAACTTCTGTCCATTCTTCCTTCTGCCCTAACGATAGTCAGAAGAGTCTAATATTTATCCCCAGATGGTTTTACAAATGCTTGAAGACAGTTCTTTGAGTACCGACCAGTCTTATTTAGCTGATCATATTTTATGCATTGCAGTGATTTGGTTCTCCTTTCCCTTTATTGTATTCTCAGACCTACTGTCACTGACTCTTAATCCCTAACACAGAACCATAGATGTAACTTTACTATATTAAATACACTAGCAAATACAAATAATGCTGTTAACTGATCTGTTTTTGGAATTTATTGAATAGTAGTGACAGAAGGAATTATTTCCTTCCGTTTCACATCTTTCCTTTTTGGTACCTATTCCCATTCCTAGTCACAGTTAAATATGATTTTATAGTTCAGTAATGGCCTAATGTTAAAGATCTATAGGGAAGTAATAAATAAGACCAAAATCCATTTCTAATTTATGCTGGGTCAAAGGATACAAACAAACATCTCAAAAGAATTGAAAACTGCTAACACTGTATGAAAGATTGCTACTAAGGATTAATAAGAGAAATACTCATCAAGCAACTCTGAATTTACCTCATGGCCAGAAAATTGTCAGAGTTGATGAAAGACGGGAGTACTCAGTGTTAGAGGGCCTGTAATGACAGGTACACTGTGGAGCTGTCTGTCGGTCCAAACATTCCGGAAAGCAGTTTAGAATTATGTTAAAAAGAAGTGACTAAAACATTTACACTCTTTGACAGAAAGATCCCACAAGCAGGTATATACACAACTCTGTGTTTGTGTTTGTGGATTTTACACATACCCCAAGGAGGTTAGAAACAGAAAAGAAGGCCCTATGTAAACCAAAGTATTTATAGGAGCATGTTCTGCTAAAGCAAAAATAAGCAAACAAATTGAAAAAGCCTATACAATTTGTGGTATATTCAGATAATGGGATATTATTACACCATAAGAAGTGATGAATATGAAGAATTCAAAGAAGCATGGAAAGACTATAGGAACTCATGAAAAAAAAAGTGAACAGAACTGAGAAAACAGTGTACACACAACTATTAAAGTGTAAATGGAAAGAACATTAGTGAAAATAAACCAAATACTATGTAATTATACTGACCAAACAAACCCTAAAGAAGAAATGTGAAAATGCGCCTCCTTCCCTATCTTTCTTCCATCTTTGTAGAAATGCTCCACTATGGGCATGGAATAATGCATATACTCTCAGGTTTGGTTGATGTGTTGCTTGGTTTATTTAACTGTTTTATTTTTCCCCTCTCTTTTTTATTCTTTGTTACAAGGCATGGTTCTGTGGCAGTGAGGGGAGAGGGATATCAGAAAGAAAGGTGATGTAAAAACCAAAACATCAGTAAATATTAAAAATTTTTTAAAAATCATATTAAAAGATCTGATCCTTAATTTTGTGACTGCCTAAAAACATGAAAAAATGAACTGTCAGCTTCTTAAAAGAGAGAATGATTACTGTTAACAAATAAATGTAATTTAATAAATTTATTTCAACTTTAAACTGTTCTCCCTTTGTTTTTCTGATTTAAAAGATGTGTGTGGGGGGGGCTGCCTTATACAATTATTAGGTAATTAACAATATAGCCAAATTATGAAGGGAAATATAAGTGTGGCTGTATGTGTATGTCTGGGTGTATTTTCCGTATTTCAAATCCATGGAAAACTTATTTACTAAATAAGCATTTTATTTTGTTCCTCCTCCTTCAATACTAGATGTTATATTGCTTTGTAAGCTAAAAATTTGTCTCTATGCTAAGGCAAATTAGAAATTGATTTTAAACTTTTTAAAGAAAACTCGTATTTACAAATAATAATAACAACTCACATTTAAAGCTAGGTGGTGTAGTAGATAGAGTGGGCCTGGAGTCAGGAGGACCGAAGTTCAAATCCAGTCTCAGATATGTACTAGCTGTGTGACCCTGGGCAAGTCACTTAACCTCTGTATTACTTCTTTTTCCTTAACTGTAAAATAGGGACCCTGGAGAAGGAAATGACAAACCACTCCAGAGTCTTTGCCAAGAAAACCCCACTGGGGTCACGAAGAGTTAGCATGACTGAAACAACAACAACAAAAAAGTGCCAATACCTTCACAGTGGAGACAATCAAATTAGCTTTATTTCCATACTACTGATAGATAATGTAAATATTATTATCTCCATTTCCAGATGTGTAAACTGAAGCTCAGAGTCACATGACTGGCAAGAGTAGAGTTTAGAAATCAAACCTTGGTCTCCTAACTATGCCCATCAGTTGCTACTCCAACTCTGCTTGGTGGTTCTAGGAACCCACCAAATAGGTAACAGAAAGGAAACCACCAGATGACTCTGTATAGTATACGTTTGTCACAGAACACTCAAAGGATTTCGTAAGGTACTACTGATAAGATACTGCTTTTGTTATAATAAGTTACTTTATGTCCATTTCAAAATCTTTATAGCACCTTTAAAAATCTTTTTAAAATTACTGTAAAAATGAATTATCACCCCTTTAAATTGTGTATTAGGGAAGTTTATATTTCAAGCAGGTTAATTCTGTATGATCTGGAAGTGTGTAAGAATTCTTGATAATAGGACCAATTTATACAGTTTTCCAGATGATTAATAGAAGAAAATTTGGAACAAGTTAGTAAAGTACCTGAGAATGTCGTATTTGATTAGAAAAAGACATGGGTTTTAAATAGGCCACCTCCTGCATGCTTCATCCCCACCACCCCACTTTCTTTGCTAGCCAATGAGGAAAGAAAAGAAGCATAGGAAAAGGAAGTAAGGAGGTCTTTGCCTCCACAAGATATAAGTAGGAAGTTGTCAGGTTTTTTCTTTCAGGATAAAAAGTTTAAGGTAAAGTGGATGCTAGAAAAAAAGGTTCATTGAAGGGTTTTAATGTAACAAATGGGATATCTAGGAGTAAGGAAAGAACTAAGCATTTATTAAGCACCTAGTATGTGCCACACACTGTGCTAAGAGCTTTACAAGTACCTTGTTTGTTCCTCAGCCCAGGGAGGTAGGTGATATTATTTCCATTTTACAGTTGAGGAAATTTGAGGCAGGCAGAGGTTAAGTGACTTGCCCAGAGTCACAGTAAATGTTTGAGGCTGGATATGAACTCGGGTCTTTCTAACTCCAAGCCCAGCACTCTGTCCTACGTACCTCTATTGTAAGTGAAAACTTTGACTTTATCCATGGATAAGGCAAATTAGAATCTGAATAATGGAATCAGGAATGATTTGCTATTAGTTCTACTTACACCTAAGGGAAAACAAATATAGACTAAAGATTAAATTACAAATCAAAGATTAGTAAGGAAGATACCCAGTTGCACCTAGATGTTTATAATTTGTACTTTTGATAAACATTTTTGAGTGGCAAAATTGTTTACCTTTTTCTCAGACCTGTAAGAAGCTTGGCTGTTTGAATGACATATTCTCATTTACTCTTTGGAGGTTAATTACCCAATTTGCAGGGATTTTATATCTAAAAGAAAATATCAATTTAAAATGCTAGCCTTGAAAACTCAAACCTTAAGTGATGATGATTAACACCATTTATTCATACATTATCTGTGTATTCAGAAAATTATCTCTCAATAGTGTTTCAGAGAAAGTCAGATACTCAAACACACAGATGGATCTTGATCTCATTAATTCAGGAGTCTCTTTCAGTGATACAAATCACTGCCCATCCATATCTGTCTCTTCTATATGTCACTTACATGTCATCCAAAGAGTTTACCATGAGGGGTCTAACTGGTGTGCTCAAGGCCCTTCTTTGATTTCTCTAGACATTTTGAGGGTATCTTCAGTTTTCATCCAGCCCTTAAGCTTCACTTGTTAATGTAGATGGAAGACAAACTACTAAGGACTTCAAACTACTAAGTGACTTGAATGTTAAATTAATGTCTTCAATTTTTCTTTGTATATTTAGGATTGGTGTAAGCAGATTGTATTATACTGGTCTCCACTCCCACAGCTTCTTTAATAATCATTGTGGGTATCTAACTTGCCGAGGGCTTTCCTCTTTATCTCTTGATACGTGAGTAATGGGCATCTACTGCCTATCCAGTGATCATCTCTTGAGCTCGCCCGCCCCTTCTTCTGGTCCTACATTTCTCTGATGATCTCTTTTAGGCCACTTTTCATTTTTTAATATGCTGCAACCTGCTCAGTCAATATTGTATCTATCCGTTACCTCATTGTTCCCCTTTGGTAGTACAGAAATTTGATGGAAATCATTACACTTGAGCCTGTAAAACAAGTAAAGAATGAGAAGACTTCATTGGAGGCTTTAATGAATTTAAGATTGGCTTCTTTTACAAAATGAGCATTTTTCATTTTCCATTGCACAGATAAAGGAGGGAATTTTAACATGATTAGACCCTGTTCCCTAGTCTCATTTTTATTATGTTAGCAGACCAGATGGACCTTAAGCCACTAGGCTGAACAACATATTTGCCATTTCTTGGTTGTGGGGACAGGAATCCCCAAACTTCTGCTAAACATGGTCTACCAGTATAACCACTATGAAAATTGCTTATTGTACTTGAAATTTGCCATTAGTGAGATTAGCACTACATAGTCAATTAGGTTGTTAAGTTTGGTGAACATTTGGACAAACAATCTCACAATTTAGTAGAAAAGAGGGATAGACCTTGGAATAACTGGCCCTCTCCGTCCCATCTAACAAGACATACTATAGCTCTCCAGCCCTTGTAGTTCATGTGGCAGTTCTCCCATTCCTTTTGAGAGAGTATTTTGAAATCTTGAACTGTGTATCTGCTGATTTACAATCAACACGATTATCTTTAAATCAAGTACATCAGGAGCATGGTTATACTTTTTAAGTGACACTTCTGATAATTTATAATTGATTGAAGTGTTTTAATTACTATTTTAATTTTTATTCAGCTGAAACATCATTTGAACATTTTTAGTAATCAATAATAGAAACCAGCAGTGAAAATAAAGACTTGCTGAACCTGACCAGGACTAGACAGTTATCATGGCAGGTCCAATGGGAATTTAGAAGTTGGGCCTAAAAGAACTGATCTCTGCTTCTTTTTATTTGAAAATCTGCCTAGGAAGAAATGAGGTATATTTTTCATAGGCAGGGGAGGGATGAGCAAGGAAGAAAAAATTGTTCGTGTGTATGTGTGTGTGTGTGTGTGTGTGTGTGTGTGTGTATAAAGCCATGGAGAATGGAAGCCAGTGTGCTACAGTTTGCTTACACCAACCCTAAACATACAAAGAAAAATTTAAAACACTAGTTTAACATTAAACTAAAGTCATTTAGTAGCTTGTGGTCCTTACCAAATAGTTGCTTGTACACTCATGCTCACACTCTCTCCCTCTCCATATACATGTGTGTATACATATACATACACATACATACATACATATACACACATATATGTATATGTATATTTGTATGTATATGAAGAAGCAAACTCCTGAAAGAACTAATGTAATTTTTGTAGCCCCAGGTTTTTAGTCATTCTTAATTTTATGAGTCTGACTTAGCTACCTATTAAATCATTTGTATTCAAATAAATATGAATGTACTTTTTTGTTTTTATATTTTGTGAATAGTTGGATTTGACTTAAGTTTCTTTATTATGTTTTATATCCTGTGCTGAACTGTCTTACTGTTAGACATGGGAAGGGGACTGTCAGTTTCATATTTTCTTTATTGGTCCTTTAATTCACACATATTTATAGAAATGAAAGCAAAGGTCAGTAGTATTTGTGTGTGTGTGTGTGTGTGTGTGTGTGTATAGTGCAGTAGAAAGTGCTGGAGTTGGAATCAGAAGCCTTTCATTATTGGTTCTGAAACTTACTTGGCTTGTGATCATGAGCAAGTCACTTGACATTCACCTCAGTTTCTTCATATGAAGAAGTCATTACTTACAGAGTTGTGAGGAAAGTGCTTTGTAAATTGTAACGTGCTTCTAGAAATGTGAGCTATTAGCGGTATGAATATGTATAATTAGATTAGTTTATAAGGACATTATACACATGAGATCAAGGTTATACATTTAATACTCGTATGACCTAGTCATTTTCACTCTCATCCCCTATATTGGTTATAAATTGCAGTCCTAATCTCAGAAAGTTGTCTATGTATCAGGTAGACCGGTTGAAAGTTGATAGGTTGATCAGTATATCCTGGGACTTCAGAAGGGACCTCAGGGTTCAGACTTAGTAAGTACATAGATGGCAGGTCAGTAGTGCCAGCTCCACAATATAAAGGACAGGATGTGCACAGTAATATGTAAACATCAGTGACAATAAAATATTCCAATAACATGCTTTGATTGTTTATACTGGGGTGGGGGGGAAAGACTAACAAATTCTTTCCAGTCTTAATAAGGAAATCATTTTAGGATACATATACTAGGCACTAGAAAGAACAAAGAAAAAGGATTTGAAAAAAATGAGACTTGGAGACACTAAAGATAAGCATCTGATTTCACAATTTCCTCCTTCCCTGTTTACCTTTCAATATGGATGAATCAAAGGTGTGGAAGAAAGTATTCCCCCCCGCCCCCAATAGCTGTTATATACATTGTTATTGAAACATATCAACTATTCTGCTAATTTATGAAGGATTATGAAGTTTTTTTTTTAACAGTTAATTTTCTTAGGTGTTTTATTTCTAGGGTATGTGTTAATTGAGCCATCACTTTGGACATGACATGAGTTTTGCCATTTTGAGGACAAAGGACATAGCTCATCTTAGGGAAATGCAAATCATTAAGGAATAATAGTTATTAAATAATTTTTAATAGTTTTCCCAAAGTAATGAGTCTGGGGCTTGATACTTTTGTATAACATTATACTTATAAGAGAAATTAGTTTTCAAAAGTAGAATTTCTGAACAAACCAGGTTCAGATACTGCCTTCCTTGTTTTCTCAGTTCTCATTTTTGAAATCCTCTCCATTTAGGAAATAGTTCATAATTTTAGGACTTAGGCAAAAACATAAATTAACAATACCTTAAATGTATTTATCCAAAAACTTGGCTATGATCCCTTCCCAATTCCTTGCAACAAGAAAACACTTTTTTTTTCCTTGAAGAGCTTATCTTTCCCAGTTTGCTTTGTACACTGTTACAAGCAAATGTTTAATGAATCGTAGCTTGTTTTAGTTTAATATCCCTTACAGTAAGAACAAATATAAATATTGATAGAAATTTATCAATAATTCACAGTGCTCCTTTTGAGTCTTTATGCATGTACATTTACATATGAATTTTAAGTAGTACATTTGTTATTTCTCCTTTTATTTTGCATTATTTCATATAATTCTTAACATTTTCTTTCTATTTTCTCTCTATTTGTTGTGATATGTAATGATTCCGTTGCACTGATATAATACAGTCTGTTTGGCTCCTCAACTACTGGCCACTTAATTTGTTTCCGGTTTTTTGTCTATTCTACAGATAGAAACTTAGCTTATTAAAAATTCTTTATTCTGATTTATCTCATTGATATATATTCCCAATAATGAAACTGCCAGGTCAAAAATATCAAAAGATTTGTGGCCCTCACTGGATGTTGCCAGATGCCTTTTCAAAGGAAAAATATATCAATTTCTGTCATGACTAGCAGTATATGCTGAGTGTAATGGAATATTATTGTGCATTAAGTAACTGAATATGAAAAATACAGGGAAAAATGGAGATCACTGTAGGAACCAATACAGAGGGAAAGAAATAGAGACAAAAGTATAAAATGCTCAATGACTACAATGTAAAGGAAGACCATTAAAAGAAAACTGGGCTCTGTGTAATTGAGAAACCATTGAACCACCTCTTAGAGAACAGATAATGAAACACATCTCCCTCAAATCAGAGTCAGAGTTTCAACTCTGGAATGATGTTCAGCTTGTAAGATGTGGACACTATGTCATATTTTTTTTCTTATTTGTGTGTTACAAGGAAGGGTTTAATCTACAGTGGGAAGGACATTGATTGCTATTCCCCTTCTCTGGAAATGACTGATATTATGACCTAGGCCAGCAATACTACAGATACATATACATATAACTAGTACATCAAAATGCCAGGAGTCAAGAGATGGAGTGTTTCGTTCATGGAACAGTCAGGATCACTAGCATCACTGGGTTGAAAAGTATGTGGAGGGTTGTAAGGTGTAAGAAAACTAGAAAGTGGGAGGAAGGGGGTTTAAGTTGTAAATGGCTATAAATGCTAGAGGATTTTGTATTTGAACCTGGAGATGATTGGGAGGCACTGGACTTTGCTGAGTTGGGGGTGGGGGTGGGAAGCAGCAACATGATCGAACTTACACTTTAGGAAAATCTCTGGTGACTGACTAGAGTGAGATTGACAAATTGATCAACCAGTTGCAATAGTACAGATGTGAGGTGATGAGGGCCTGCACCCGTATCGTGGCAATATCAGAGATAAGGAGGCATATTTGAGAGAGGTTGCAAGGGTGAATTCAATAGTCTTTGGCAACAGACTAGATATGGAGGATGAAAGATAGTGAAGAGTTGAGAATGGCACTTACCTTGCAAGCCTGGGGAACAGGAAGGAAGCCAGTTCCCTCAAAAGTAATAGGGAAGTTTGGAATAGTAAAGAGTTTGGGGAGGGGAGATAGGTTCAATTTTCAACATGTTGATTTTAAGATGTTTACAGAATATCCGGTTCCTGATGTCTTATAGGCAGTTGGAGATGCAAGTGTTGAGGTCAACAGAGAGGAAAAGTAGGTTTAAGAATCATCAGCATCAAGATGAGAATTGATTCTGTGGGAGATGATGAGTTCAGCAACTGAAACTATAGAGGGAGAAACGCTATTCCAATTAAATTACCAAAAATTATTTTACTGAATTAGAAAAAATAATAACGAAACTCACTTGGAAGAACAAAAAGTCAATAGTGTCAAAGGAACTAATGAAAAAATGAAAAGGAAGAAGGCTTAGTAGTACCAGATCTTAAACTATAAGGCAGTAATTATCAAAGCTATTTACTACTGGCTAAGAAATAGAAATGTAGATTAATGGAACAGAGTAGACATGCAATTTACAGCTGCAAATAAATATAGTAACCTTGTATTTGACAAGTGTAATGACCTGGGATAAGAATTCATTATTTGGTAAAAAATTATAGGGAAAATTGGAAAGCAGTATGTAGAAATTGGGCATAGACCAATATCTTACACCATTTACCAAAATAAAGTCAAAATAGATACATGACCTAGGTATGAAGAGAGATATTACAAGAGAATTGAAAGAATATAGAACATATTACTTATCAGATTTATGGATAGGCAACCAATTTGGGAATAAACAAGAGATGGAGGGCAGAGTGAGATGTAAAATGGAAAATTTCGTTTATATTACATTCAAAAAGTTTTGTACAAATAAAACAAATGTAGCCAAGATCAGAAAGCAAAAAGTTGGAGGCGGGGAGATTTATAGACAGTGTCTCAGATAAAGGTCTCATATCTAAAATATATAAAGAACTTTGTAATATCTAAAAGAATGTGAGTCATTCCCAAATTGATAGTCAAAGGATATGAACAGGCAGTTTTTAGATAAAGAAATCAAAACAATTTAGAGTCATATAAAAATGCTCTAAATCATTGATTAGAGAAATGCAAATTAAAACAACCTTGAGATGTCATCTGACACCTGTCAGATTAGCTAAAATGATAGAAGGCGAAAACAACAAATGCTGGAGCGGATGTGGAAAAATTGGGACACATTCATTGTTAGTGGAATTGTAAACTGATACAACCATTCTGGAGAGTAATCTTTGAATTATGCCCAAAGAGTTATTAAGCTACATATATATGTCTGTGTGTTTATATACATATATATATACAAATTTACATATATATACATATGTGTATACATACTTATATACATACATATACATATATACATATATGTGTGTGTGTGTATATATATATATATACACACACACACACTCTTTGACCCAGCAATACCACTACAAGGGCTATTTCCAGAAATGATTAGGAGAAAAGGAAAAGAACCTATGTGTTCTAAAATATTTATGGCAGCTCTCTTTGTGGTGGCAAAGAGCTGGATGTTACAGGGATGCCCATCAATTGAAGAATAGCTAAACAAGTTATGATCATGATGGAATGGTACTATGCTATAACAAATGATGAGCTCTATGATTTTAGAAAAACATGGTTGAAATAATGAAGAACAAAATGAGAACCAAGAGAATGTTGTATACAGTAACAACAATATTGTTTTAAGAACAACTTTGAGCAGCCAAGTCATGTTGACTATTATAAATACTCAAATTAAGTACAAATGACCTATGAAGGAAAACACCATCTGCTTCCAGAGAAAGAACTGATAAATAGAAATATGTACAGTATGGATATACATATATATACATATATGTTTATACATATTTGTGTCTAATGGTAGTCATCTCTATATTGGAGGGGGGAGTGTAAGAGAAGAGAAAAAAAGAGTTACATGATAACTTTATTATATATATATATATATTTGTTATATGTTTATATTATTAATATTATCTTTTAAAGGATGCCCATCAATTGGGGAATGGCTGAACAAGTTGTGGTATATGATTGTGATGGAATATTATTGTGCTACGAGAAATGATGAAAGTGATGATCTTAGAAAAACATGGATAGACTTGTACAAAATAATGAATAGCAAAACAAGCAGAACCAAGAGAACATTGTTTACGGTAACAGTACTACAGTTTTAAGAGCAACTTTGAGCAACTAAGTAATTTTAACTATTATAAATACCCAAATTAACTACAAAGGACATATAAAGGAAGGATCTGCATCCAGGAAAAGAACTGATGAATAGAAGTATGTATAGAATAAACATGTTTGTGTCTAATGGTTGCCATCTCTGGCGGGGGGGGGGGAATAAATGGAGTCAGCATGGAATGGTAAATAGAGAGCCAGCCTCGAAGAAGTCCTGCATTCAAGTCCTACCTCTAATACCTACTGGCTATGTGCCCCTGGACTAGCCACTTAACTTCTCAGTGTTCTAGGCAAGCAGAGAGGGTGACAGAAGGACTAAACATATATCAGTCCAGTCAAACCACTACCATCAAGTCTTCCTCCACCTTTTCTTCAGACTCTGAAAACACAGCTCAGAAACTGGAAACCAAGAGCCTTGGAGATAGCACTGCTCCCCAGACCACCAGTTTTGCTTCAATTTTGCCCTCACAACCATTTTTGAGGGCAAAAAGCAATCTCTGTGGAGAAGGGACCCACTTTCCTCACCCACATCAACCATTGACTACTTGCCATTGATGGGCAGATAAATCCAAGAATCCCAAGAATAGGCAGTGTCCCCCAGGCTACCTGGTTATGGCCTCTTCAGGTGCCAAAAGGTTCAAAATCAGAAACAGATATGATTTCACCAGTGAAAACAACATTAAAGAAGATGCATCACCATCTGTTTTGCTGTTTTGCCTCAAGGACCATGCTACTTTTCCATGTGGCTTGCAGAGAGTGTACCACTCCCTGCTTCCACCTCACAGCCAGCTTTCCCAAGTCCATCACTGTGCCAGAATGTAGTTACCCTTTGGCTCCCGGCAACAAGGTGTGCCTGGAAAACCAACCAAACAGGAAGTTCCCACAGAAAAATGGAAATCTCATGAGAGATTTCCTAATCATGACCTTCAACTGTTGCCATTTCTTTTGTCACTTCCACCCCAATCTACTTAGAACCCCACAGAGTGGGCACCAAAATATGCACCTCCACAGAAGCCACTGTGTTTCCTCCAAACCCCACCCCCTCAGATATAAATGGGCATGCTCTGTGCATGCCAGTCCCTTTCAGCCATGAAGGTGGAGTCACGCTGCTCCATTGTAGAGGGTTTTTTTATACAGAGACAAATCTGAGAGATACTTGGGTACTCTCTCCACCTGCAGCATTTCTTCCTAGACAAGAGGTAAGAAGAAAATTTTAGAGCATGTCTTTGTTAGACAGCTTGTGGTATTACTTGGGATAAGCAATGGTCATGCATATGTAATTTTATTGACCCGAGGCTGACACCTTTTTTTAAATTTTGTGATTTTAAAAACTGGACATTTCTGCAGTGAAATGTAGAAAAGTTATAATTCTTAAAGAGTATACTTCAGTGACTTTTAGGGACATTGCAGAAGCTCTTGGTATGGGTAAGTTAAGTGTTTCAAAGAATCATTCAAGTGCATAATGAAACAAGATCAATGTCCCCAAAGTGCAGAGGTAAGTGTGGTAGAAAAAGGAAAATAATACCAAGTACTGACAATCTTTTGTGGCAAAATAGCCGAATTCATCCTCAGAAAACAGGTAAAGCCTTTCAGAAGGACTTGGCAGCTAGAGGGTTGTAACTGATTTTTTTGACAGTGTAGCTTAGGCTCCTTGAAATTGTCAGAGTATTTAGAAGACCAGTAAGAAAACGGCTGCTAACCACAGCAGGAAGAAAAAAATGCCTGTTGTGAGCATGACAATACAGAGACTGGAATGCTGAAGATTGGAAAAAGGTAATTTTTACTGATGAAACTCACTTTTTCATTCAAGGTTATATGGAAATGTTTTAGAGATTTTTCACTTCCAGTGGGCCTGGAAGTCTTGTCTCCATTTAGGGAATGGTGAATTCTGACAGATTTATTGATATATTGAGAAGCACAATTATTCCAGAATTACAGAAAATCTCAAGTGGAGATAGAGTGCTATAATATTGTCTTGCGCCACAGGACTTATTAACCAAAAGGTTAATAAATTTATTCAAGACATGGAGATAAACATGCTTCAGTGGTCTGGGAATCCATCTGATTTAAATCCCATTGAAAACCTGTGGGACCGAATCAAAGCTAGACTTGGAGAAATGGAGTGCTTATCAAAGGTACACTTCATAGCCAAGGTGAAAAAAGTGTGGTTACATGATTAAGAATTACAGAATGTGTGTCAAAATCTTATCAATTCCATGCCAAACTGCATAAAACAAGTGATTGCAGCAGGACATGTATTAAAACTTGTATATTAATGATGTGAAAAGTTATAGGCCATATTGTGTAAACAAATTTTATAATTTTACTTGTTCTCCTCCCCCCACCCCCACCTCCCAAAAAAGTAACTCTAGAAACTTTAGGTAACTAGAGAGTAATGCAGAGTAATAGAGGTAAAGCCTTGTATTGTAGCCTAGAATGATCACAATTTCATTACCAAGGTTGGTAGCACCATTTTAAAATTACCCCTAGCTATATAATTTTCGTGGATTTCCAGGTGATCTACTGGAGTGACAGGTTCCTGCTGTTTGATAATCCTTGTACATATAATCAAGAATTACCAGTACTCAGTAAAATAAGAAAAATCGACTTTCAGCAGTGTAGTCCCTGGAACAGCTAGGTGGCACAGCAGATAGAGTGCCTGGCCTGGAGTCAGGAAGACCTGTAATTCAAATCTGTCCTCAAACACTTACTATCTGTGTGACTCTGGGCAAGTCACTTAAACCTATTTGCCTCAGTTTCCTCATCTATAAGATGAGCTGGAGAAGAAAATGGCAAACCACTCCAGTAACTTTGCCAAGAAAACCCCAAAATGGGGTCATGAAGAGTCAGACACAAAAACACTGTAGTCCCTGAACCATCTTCCTTCAGGCAAAATTTCCCAGTATTCCTTTGAAGCTTTTCTCAGTATTATGGCTGATGTTTACCACCCTTCTTGCCTTTTTTTTTTTTTGCCTCCAAAATATATTTCTAGCTTGTAGAAAATACTGGCCCGACAGCTTCTCTTTTATTTATCTAAAACTCATTTTTGACACAGAGAAGCTAAGTAAGCTTCCCATGTGTTAATGTGCCCTAAGCAATCCTTGGATGGATCATTAATAGCAATAGAGCCTGTTGACTTATTTGCCAAGTCTGCCAACTGTGACAACAATTATAATGACAGATTTGTACAACATGGGTACTTCTCCAGTAGGAATTGCATTGGCAATTTCCATTCTGCTCGTAGATTTTTGGATACCCTTTAAATGATGACTCATAAGAGTAGAATCAAATGATCCCTAAGGTCCTTTTCAACTCTACAATTCTATGAGTCAACTTAATTGGCAGTGGGAGAAGGGGATAGAGTTGTGGACTGTCATCTGCCCTTTGCAAATATTCTCTCTTTGGATATAAATACCACCAGAGTCTAAAAGAAAGCAAAACAAGTACTTCAAGGAGAAATAGTTCAGGTCAGACAGGAAGTATTGATATAAGAAAGATGTGGAAATTGCTTAAATTTTGAAAAGTGACTAAGCTGCCCATCCTTGGCCCAACAATCCCACTACTGGGTACATTCCCACTCTTAGGAAGGCTAAGACAAAAAGAAAGATCTGATGCATAACAATATTTTTGTCAGCACTTTTTGGTAGCAAAAGTCTGTAAACAAAGTGGTTGCCTTTCTTCTGGGGAATGGCTTTCAAAAAAAACATGCTATGTGACTGTAATGGAATACTACTGTGCTATGAGAAATTCTGAAATGAGTACTATTGAGAAAATGGGAAGATTTATATGAACTGATGCAAAGTGAAATAAGACTACAATAATAAAAATGAACACATTACTAAAAGAAAATTGAAGTCTTGAGTAATGAAGAAACTAATATCCCTAAGCACTGGAGATACAAAACCCTCCAATGAGCTGACAATCTAACAGAGAAAAACAATGCCTAGAGGAGAGTGGTAGCCAAAGAGAGACGCTTTGTTCTGGAAAGTTACAGGGATGGCAAAAGCTGGAAATGAAAAGAGAAACAACACATCTCAAGCTCAGTTGAGCAGCACCTGACAGCAGTCAAGAGACAGGAAGAACAGTGGCCAGAAGGGACAGTATCCAGCACAAACTTCAGTCCAGAGATACCAGCAAGGAGCAGTATGTGGGAGGAGCATGAAGCTATCACCAAAAGACATCAGAAGTCCTGCAGCCTCAAAGGAATGAGCTTTCTTTCACATGTGCATCCTTGCCCTGTGTTCCCTACCTGTGTCCCTTTCCATGTATATTTACAAAGTGTATCTTTGATAGCATATTTGTGGGAAAGCATACCATAGATTTTTGGGGGCAATGTTTTATTGCTTCTTTGTTTTCTATGCCATTTCAATAAATGCCTTTGCTTTGAACTAATTATGTACTCTGGCTGACTAGTTGACTGTTAGTCAACTAGTATTTGTTCAACACCTACAGTATGCCAGGCAATGTGCTGTGTGTGTATGTGTATACACATACATATACATATGTATATACTTAAATATAACATACATGCACACCTACATAATAAAATACCTATTATATAATAGGTCTACTTTTTAAATCAGTTTAACCTTTTGACCTGAACTCATTTGGAACTACTCTTAATTTCATGGAATGAAACACTAGACTGTGTATAAGTATAAAGTTGTTCTGTTGCCCTTAGAAATATCATTTTTTTAAATAAATGTTTACTAATATTCATTTAAAGGTTTTAAACCCCTAAATTATTTTTTAATCTTCCATGAACTTTTCTATATAAAAGGATTGCATATATTTTCTTTTAGGGCTTTTGTATATATTTGAATGAAAAAAAAGTATTTATTAAGCACTTACTATGTACCAGGCACTGTGTTAAGTGCTAGGTATATGAATACAAGCAAACAAGGCAGACCCTGCCCTCAAAAAACATATACCCTAATGGAGGAAGACAACATACACACAAAAGGGGAAGTCAAAGAAATTGGTGGGTGGGAAACAGGGTGGAAATGTCCAGGAAATGTCCAGGTGGCATGGTGGCCATTGGATCTAATTTGATTGCCTACTTATAGTCTCTTCTCTTTCTAATTCATCCTTCACACACCTCCCAAAATAATCTAAAGCATAGGTGTGACCATTCCACTTGACTGCTTAAGAATCTTCAGTGGCTCCCTGTTATTTCATTTAGAATAAAATAAAAAAATTCTCAACTTATCATTCATCTATTTGATCCCAAAGGTAATAGGGAGCCAAGAAAATTTATTGAGTAGGGACTGACATGGTCAGATCTGTTTTAGGAATATTGGCAGCTGTGTAGAGGATGGACTGGAGAGAGTAAAAAATTAAGGCAGGAAGACTGAATTCCTCTTGTTGCAGTTCATTACATGATTGTTTGGAGGTTTTCTTTTTTGTTGAGCTGAAACCTACCTCTATTTTTTACTCATTGGTTCTAGCTCTACATCTGGGGCCAAGTAGAATAATCCAATTCAATTAATAAACATTCGTTAAACATCTACTATATGTTAAAGACTGTGCTGAGCCCTGGGAATACAAACAAACAAACAAAAAAAGACAGTCCCTGCTCTCAAAGAGCTTACAATCTAACAGGGCAGGGGACACACAAAGGAAACTGGAAGGGGAGGATTTCTGGGGGGCATCTTGTTCCATGGAGTTGAAATCAAACAGAACTGCAGATAGAAAGTGGAGTGAGCTAGAAGTCCAATTTTTGCTTTCTATAAAGAAAGGGGAAACAATAAAATGTCCCAAGTTGCTGACATGAAGAAAAAATCAGGGACCAGAATTAAAGAGAGTAACTAAACTAGGTATCCTTTAAACCTCATGAACTATATTCAGGAAAATGAGGAAACAATTTCATTGTTTTTCTAAACCCAGGTTTTCAAATAAAGGACTTTGCAGAATGCTCTTTGTTCTATTTGCCAAGGATTTTAAATCATTTCTATGATTTAATTAGATTATCTAGAACTACTTGTGTAGTTTTCAACCTTTATCGTCACTTTATTATCCACATATCTATCCCAAGCTCTCAGCACCACTATCATCACCACCTTTATTCCCCATCTTTATGTGACCCTCTTTTTTTCCAAAGAATTTTGCTTGGTGACTTTGTTTTCTTCCACATTTTAACAAAAGAGCCTCAAACAAAGAGTGTATACACTCTAACCTTTTATTAACCTGACTAGGCAGCTCAGTAGTTAAAGAATAATTACAGCATTTGCATTTCCTTTGTTAATGTTTAAAAAAAAATTTGAGTCAGAATGTGTACATCTTTCACTCAGAAACCAAACTAAAAGATGGCATCTGCCTCTAATAAGTGGTGTGTGAATGTGTTCATTTGCGTGTTCCAGTTAGCTAAGTAAAGTCCAAGAATAATTCAGTGCAACCACAGACATTAATCACATACATAGCTTATTCTTGGTGCGTTCCCAAAATTGAAATGGGGATCTGGACTGAAAAAGAAAAAAATAGCAAGCACTAAAACTACAACAAATGATTGAAATATCCACAGGTGAATTATGTTGGGGTTTTTTGTTTTGTTTTGTTTTCAGATGATTCAAGGAAATTTAGCACTTCCCACTCCCTTTGTTTTCTATTACTTACTTGGTCACTGAGATTTGATAGGAAAGAGTGGCAAGTGGATATGTCAAGGAGGTGTTTCTCAGTAGCTAATCATATGTGTATGCTGTGGGGGCAAATTAGAAGAGAAGAAAAGGCCTTTTTCAGATTCCTTTGGTATTTCATGACTAGCAGCACTATACTTAGTCTCTCCAAATCTGACATTTTCTGATGCTGGCAATAAACTGCATCTTACTAATATCCATTATGTATCTTTCCCTTTCCATTGCCCTTTGGGTCTCCTGCAGAAATAACTATAATAGAAAATAAGCCATTAAAGTAGGTAAAAGAAGAACAACTCAAGTATTCTATGAATCCAAGGAGGGAAAAGTCCGAGTCACAGAATTTTAGAATTAGATGAGATGTCAATGGCTTTCTAGTCCAACCTGTACCAAAAAAAGAAAAAAAAATACACTGTACATCTTCCTCATATTCATCATCCAGCCTTTGTTTGAAGACCTCAAGTCAGGTAAAACTGCTATCATCTTAGGTAGACCATCAGCT
Organism: Vombatus ursinus; assembly: GCF_900497805.2. Lineage (NCBI taxonomy): Eukaryota > Metazoa > Chordata > Mammalia > Diprotodontia > Vombatidae > Vombatus > Vombatus ursinus. Next base: position 18,837,267 of record NW_020950062.1, read on the forward strand.
TTTGGATGGTTCAAATCTTAGGAAGCTTTTTTGTACATCAAACCTGAATTTGTCTCCGTATAACTCTCAATCATTGCTCCTAGTTTTCTCATCTGGGGCCAAACAGAACATGTTTAATCCCACTTCCATATATCATCCATTCAATTACTTGATGACAGTTATTCTGTTCCTTCTCCCTAAGTCTTATTTAATTTTTTTTTTTAATTTTTAGGCAATTGGGGTTAAGTGACTTGCCCAGGGTCACACAGCTAATAAGTGTCAAGTGCTTGGTCTGAGGTGAGATTTGAACTCAGGTCCTCCTGACTTCAGGGCCAGTGATCTATCCAGTGTGCCACCTAGCTGCCCCCCCCCTTAAGTCTTATTTATTTTAGGCTGATCATCCCAATTCTAATAGATCCCCATGAAACATGGACCCAAGACCCTTTGCTGTGGCTGACATCTAAGTCAGGAGGCAGTGTGGGTAGAATGGATAGAGTGCTGAGTTTAGAGTCAGGAAGAAATGGAGTTGAATCCCGCCTCAGCCACTTAATTAACTGAGTGACCCTGGACAAGGGTCTCATCATATCTAGGTTTTCTGATCTTTAGGATGAGCACAATAATAACACTTCCTTCTAAAGGTTGTTATGGTGTTCAAATAAGATAAAATTTTGAAAGCTTTAAATATGAAACTCTCCTTCCCTGGATGCCCTTTATCTTGTTAATGCCCTTTGTAACATGCTGTACTCTGTTTTTGAAAGAAAGCAATCTTCAGCAGATGTCCTGTGTAAAGTAAAGAGCCCTGAATGTCCAATGGATTCTCAGAAGTCTTCTCCAGCACCACAATTTGAAAGCATTGACTCTGCAGTGCTCAGATTTCCTTATAGTCCAATTCTCTCATGGCCATACATTGCTAGTGGAAAAATCATAGCTTTGACTATACAGACTTGTCAACAAGGTGATAGGTCTCCTTTTTAGTATGCTGTCCAGATTTGACCTAACTTTTTTTCAAGAAGCAAACATTTTAACGTGATGGCTGCGGTCACTGTCTGCAATGATCTTTGAGCCCAAGAATACAAAATCTGACATTGCTTCCATTTCTTCTCCTTCTATTTGCCAGGAAGTGATGGGACCAGTTACCATGATCTTAGTTTTTTCCTGTAAAGTTTCAAGTCAGCTTTTATACTCCCACCTTTCACCCTCATCAGGATCAGAGTGTATTATCTGCATACCTGAGATCTTCAATATTCTCTCAGCAACCTTAATTCTGGCCTTTTATTCATCCAACCTGGCATTTCACGTGATATTCTTTGCATATAAATTAAATAAATAAGGTGACAATATACAGCCTTATCATATTTGTTTTCCGATCTTAAATCAATCAGTTGTTCCATGTTTGGTTCTAAGTGTTGCTTCTTGATCCACATACAAGTTCCTCAGGAAACAAGTAAGATGATCTGGTACTGTCATCTTTTTGAGGACTTGCCACATTTTTCTGTGATTCACACAGTCAAAGGTTTAAGTGTAGTATAGTCAATGAAGCACAAGTAGATGTTTTTTCTGGAACTCTGTTGCTTTCTCCATAATCCAGTGAATATTGGCAATTTGGTTTCTAATTCCTCTGCCTCTTTGAAAACCAACCTGTTCTGGTAATTGTCAGTTTACATATTGCTGAAGCCTAGTTTACAAAATCTTAAGCATAACCTTGCTGGCACGTGAAATGAATACAATTGTTCAGTAATTAGAACATTGTTTGGCATAGCCCTTCTTCAGCATTGGGATATAAAGGCTTCTTTTCCAATCTAGTAGCCACTGTTGAATTTTCCAAATTTGCTGGCATGTTGAATGCATCACTTTAATAGAATGATCACTTAAATTCACACATTCCTGGCCATTTAGGTTCACTGACTAGTTTAATGACTCTTTGTTTTCTCTACAATCATCTACTTTGAACTTCTAGTTATTTAGAACACAGAGAATTATGGGCATTTACAAAGAACAGATAGCCAGAAAATGTGATTGTGTAAATCCTGCTCATAACAAAAAGGAAATTCGAGAATTCAATGACAATGGGGAGGAGATTTTCTTCACTGGGGATAGGAAGTCAAACTTTAGATCAATAGAAGGAAGAATTACTAATAATTAGAAATGACAAAAATGAAATTGTAATGTAATGAGCTCCCTATCACTTAATGAACATTTGTCAGGGATGTTGGAGAGGGCATTCCTCTTTGGGATGGAAGGCTTGTCAACCTAGCTTTAAGATTCCTTTACTGGTTATCCTGAAGGTCCTTTCTAGTCCTAAATTCCTAAGATAAGAAACAACTTTACTAGGGAAAGATTGAAAAAAAATGAATAAACTCTACTAATAGAAGGATATTAAGTTAGAAAAAAAATATGTTCCTTAGAAAAAAAAGAAAAGACAAGGAAGCGATGAGCTAATAGAAAAAAAATTCCTCCTTTGTTAATCTAATGACAAAAATACAGAAAGATGCCTTTTATTTCAGCTTCCCAGTGTCTATTGAATTGCTTGTTACTGAGGAAATAAACTGAGAACCAAATCTAGTTAGAACAGTTTCTCCTCTGAATCAGTGAAATGAGGTGTTTTTTTTTTTAATCTCACATATCAGAGTATGTCTCCCCATTTTATATTTGATTAAAGAAATGTGTTAAAGATCATGGCGCCTATATGAGACTACCTAAGGTGTGTTTGAAAGATCTGTAGAGTTAGTAAAATAAAGTAAAATAAATCAAGTAAAATAAAACTTATGTTGGTTGGAATTGATTTTTCTAAATAATATCATGGAATTTCCTAGAAAAGTATGGAAAGAGAAAATAAAAGACTTTACTAGTGAGAAATTGGAAAGGCAAAAATGAAGGCTTTCAGGGCAGTTAAACATCATATATCCTTTTGGAAAGTTGACTTGTTCATATTTAATTACTTTAAAAGTAGCACAAAGGTAAACATTTAAAAGACAAGAGGGATAGAAAATAAGAAAGAGGTGTATTACCAAATTATTTTCATTTCTTTTGATCTTTAAGGAAGATTTCTATAGTTTTGGCATAATCCCAAAAGTATTGTGGCACTGTGACCATTGTAATATAGGTGGGCAACCAATCTAAAATTGGAATCAAGATTATAGTCAATTCATTATAGGGAAAACTCCATGTATGCTAGATTGATGCTAAGTAATGAGAATCAGGGGGTTGCATGATGTCAGAAAATTACATGTCTTTATTTAATAGATCCAAATTATAGTCATTTTTCTTTTCATAGATTTAATAACAGTTATAGAATTAAGTGCAAGTAATTCTTAAAAAACCTTCAAAAAGTTGCCTTTAGCATTAATACTTTTCATGAAGACAATGAATATTTCCATTTGGGGCCCCAAGAGCATCCCTATGCATAGTCATTTCACTTTGACCTTGTCAGAGTAGAATGGAAAACATGGAGTGGGAACAGAATGTATTCAGAGAACTCTATATTATCTTTCAAGAGTTTCATGGCTAAATCAGTAAATCTAGGCTCATTCCTTTCAATGGAATTCCCACCCCTTTCTTTTCAGGTACTTCAGGCCCTCAGGCAATAGTTTCATGTTAAGTGCTTAGTGTAGCAATTGGCAGTGTGCCAAGTTACTCCCTGACCACTGTACTATGGGAGTGTTAAGGGATAGGGGTGAGAGTAGACAAGGGAAAGCCAAATGGTAGCAAGAAAGCCCTGCTCTAAGACTTAAGAGTCTGATTTGAGTAATCAAGCCTCTCATTTGAAATGGAGAGAATGTAAGTAGAGATTTTTAAATTTTTCAACTTTGTATACTCAGTGCCTATGTAGTGACTGCTACTTTTTGTTGTTCAGTCATTTCAGTTGGTTCTGACTCTTCATGACCCCATTTGTTGTTTTTTGTTTTTTTTTTTCCCTTGGCAAAGATACTGGTGTTGTTTGCCATTTCTTGCTCTAGCTCATTTCATAGATGAGGAAACTGAGACAAATAGGCTTAAGTGACTTGCCTAGGGTCACACAGCTAGTAAGTATCTAAGGTCAGATTTGAACTCAGGTCTTCCTGACCCCAGGCCAGGCACTCTATCCACTGTGTCACCTAGCTGCCCCAAGTGGCACATAGTAGGATAAAATAAATACTTACATATTGATTTTAAAATGCAAATATCATCAGAGAAGGATAGCCTGTCAATTCTTTGTACTTTCAGGTGAACTAGTTAATCATAAAGTTGTTGACATCTAGTTGTCAATAACTAGAGTAATTGCATTTTGGGTGACAGGTCTTGATGGAGTAAGGGTGGGGAGAGAGACTGAAGAGGCAGAGGTCAGTGAAACATCTGGAAATCAGAAGAAAGGGACTAAGTGCCAGGAAGTAGGAAAGGTGTAAAAATAATAGAGGTATGAGGATATTAAAGACATATCTAAGGGCAGCTAGGTGGCGCAGTGGATAGAGTACTGGCCCTGAAGTCAGGAGGACCTGAGTTCAAATCCAGCCTCGTACCAGACACTTGACACTTAGTAGCTGTGTGACCCTGGGCAAGTCATTTAACACCAATTGCCTATTTAAAAAAGAAAAAGAAAAGAAAGACATATCTACTTTACAAAAATTCCAAGGATTCTGATGTTATTGTGCCACTGCATGTGACTAAAACTCATCTCCAGTGGGGCAGCTAGGTGGAGCAGTGGATAGAGTACCAGCCCTGGAGTCAGGAGGACCTGAGGTCAAATTCCACCTCAAACACTTGACACTTACTAGCTGTGTGACCCTGGGCAAGTCACTTAATCCCATTGCCTAGCCTTCCAAAAAAAATAATCTCCAGGGCTATGCTAGAGGTTGCAGATCAATTATTCACTAAGTGAAGCTCAAGGTCAATTTTCAAGGCTCTGGTATTAGTCAGGGGCATGATGGGAATTGAAAGGAGTGGATTGAGTGCAGCCCATGTATCAAGTGGGCCTAGGAAGTCTACACTGTGTGGGTAGGTGGGGAGTAGTGAGTGAGTTAAAATAAACAAACAGACTAGGGCTGAGGGCTTTTGCTGCTGAAACAATCCTAAGGCCTTGTGGTGATTATAAAAGGGCTGTAGACATTCCTCTGAGAGGAAAAAGGTGTCCAGTAATAGCAATGCCATGGAGAAGCAACAGGAGACACTAACATCTCTGTCGAGAAGCAGCAAATAGCAACTCAAAGGAGAAAATAGCCCAGCAGATGACGTCGACAGCTGCATGCTAAAGCAGAAAGTTTCAGAGGCAGAGAGGAAGAGGAGGGGAGGAAGGGAATAAGCATTTATATAGCTCCTACTATGTGCTAGGCACGGTATTAAGTGCTTTTTATAGACATCTCATTTGATCCTCACCCCAACTCTGTGATGTAGATGCTGTTAGTATCCCCATTTACAGTTGGGGAAACTGAGGCAAATAGAGGCTAACTAATTTGCCATGGGTCACACAGCTACTAAGTGTCTGAGGTCACATTTGAACTCAAGTCTTTCTGACTCCAGGCCCAATGCTCTAGCCACTGCACCACCTAGCTGCATTCCAGTTGAGATGCAATCATGGAAATACGTTTCTGATCTATAAGAGTTATTTCTACCATCAATAGTGAAGGAATCTATGGGAGAATGTGCTAATGTGTAAGGAAAAGTTTATCCTTTGTCTTTTGCCCTGAATTTTCTTTTAAATAAAAGATATTTTTCCTTTAAGAACTTAAGTAGTAACTACAGGTACAATGCAGTTACCCCCAGAATCCTGAGGGAAAGGTGATGGTGGTCTGTCTCTAAAAACCTAGGCCTATGTGAGAGCAGATTGGAGTGAGTGAAGTTCAGAGACTAGAATTCACACTCCCATATGAGAGGTCTGAGGTACACATCATGGATGCTCAGTGCAAGTGCTAATAAGTGGTAATAAGTAAAAATAAGTAAATATCTTTTACTATAATATCATGGATTTTATGGTAAGGGAGACTGTACCATATTTGGTCAAGAAGATTCTATAGAAATGATTTGTGAGTTGTGGATTAATATAGACAATTACCTCTTGAGTACCACTGACCTAGGAGTATCTAATAGAAGACCATATTAAAGGAGTCCTTGGTTGTTACATTAATTATTATTTGTATCTCTTTGGTCTTTTCAGTTAACTGGGGATCAATTTGCAAAGACCTGCAATGGAATGGATTAACACCTCACATCTTTGTAGCCACAATTCATTTCAGAAAGAAATTCATAAATAGAACTTTGAAAAGCCAGCAAGAGACCTCAAGTCCTCATTGTCTGAGAACACAAAGATTCTGTTAAGACAGACCTGCTGTTACTTTGCAAAGAGAGCCTGGAGTTTCCTAGACCTTTGCAAAGTGAAAACAGCAACTTTGAATCTTCCTAAAATTCTCCAGTCTTAGATTTACAGCACTAAACAGACCTACTATTAATTAAAGAACTTTTAATTGTGTTGATAATAGTAGCTAATAAGTATATATTAAGATTTGTGAAGTGCTTTGCATACATTGTCCTATTTGAGCCTCACAACAACCTTGTGAAATGCTATTACTGTCCCCATTTTAGAGATAAGGATACTGAGGCTTAGATACACTGAGGATTCCACAACTGAATAACATTTGAGGCAAGACTGAACACCGCACTTCCTTGTATTGTCTTCTATATCTTTCTATGACAGGTGTCAAAATATGATTTCTAAATGGAGGTTCAATTAATTTCACAACCTTTCTGAAGGGAGCTTGACTAGCTAAGGTTGTTTAGTTTATCAAAAAGTAAATTGCCAAGGCTTAACTCCTGGTTGGAGAGAAAACATTCTCCTAATTACAATATTTATTTTCTACCTTAAATTTTTAGTTTTTATTTTGGATATAGACATTACTAATGTTATCTGTGGAGAAAGGATATTATTTAATGTCTTCTTTAAAAGCTCAAGAGAAAACTATTATTTTCAGTCACTTTTAGTCATTTTCAGAGGCTTCCCCATCTTCTATCTGTTGTAATAAAGCAAGGGACTGTTTACTTTTTCACCAAGTGCAAAAAAGAAACAAATCAGAATTTTGAGTTATGCTTGAACCCTTTACATGACAACATCTGAAGCTATCTGGCTTTAGAGGAGAGACATAGGTATTTACAAATGAGTCACAGCAATGATTCAAAAATTGGCAAATAAAATATGTAATGGTAAGTTAAAACAACTGAGATTTATTTTAATCTGAAGAAAAAACACAAAAAGAGGAGTAAATTTAGGAACATGATAGCCAACTATGCCCTATTTTTGACTGGAAAAAAAAGAAATTATTCCAAATTATAGCAGGATAGACATAAGTTGAACAGAGCACTGGATTTATAGTTAGAGGACCTGAGTTGGAATAGTGGTTCTGCCATTTTATTACCTCTGTGACCTTGAGCAACTTACTTATCCTCTCTAGATCTATTTCCTTATCTATAAAATGAGAAGGCTGGACTTTAACATCTAAGACTACTTGCAACTTGAGGTGCTTATATAAACTGAAGAGTGAGGTCTACCATAGCAGGTTGGAGAATTTCCTTATACATAAGTATTTAGCACCCAGGTCCCCGTGCTCTAGAGACAAATCTAGCAGAAATGAACCTTCCTCCACAAGGTACAAGGACAATGAGCCCATCTTGGTGGGCAATAGAATCCCTCTCAATTGACCTCCAGTCAAAGATCATTTGGATGCCTTGTATGACAAAGCCCACATTCTGATTAAGACTTTAACTGTTCTTTCTGATATTGACCCAGTCTCCACCTTTACCATCTCTTGGCTTCTCAAATTTCAACAACTTGACCGACTGACCACTTATCACTCTGCATGTTTTACTGTCTGTCTAGGATCGGTTCTTGACTATCAACTCCTCCCATCTCATCTGGTTTATTTGCTCCCATTACTTCCCCCTGCTGACTCCAGTTCCTTGACCTTCCCTTGGCCCCCTATTTTGGGCAGATTCTCAGTTATCAATTATCAGGTTATGACAATATCAACCTCCAGTTGATCTAGATACATGCCTTTATACATGCCTTTACACATGCCTTTACACATGCCTTTCTTTCTTGAGGGATTAGGCCTAATGATTATAGACTAGCTTTAACTGGTAACCTGTTCTTACCATTTGACGGTGATATCACTGTTGAGTTTCAATTTGTATTGATAACACTTGGGATCATAGGGTGGAGATTTAGGAAATGTAAGACTTCTTAGATCTCTTTCAAAAATAATTTATTCATATCTCTTGATCGTTGATCCATTGGTGAGTGTGTGTAAGTTCCTTGCAGATATTGCTATTTGATATATGTGTACTACAAATACTTTTCTCAGTCTTTTTTTTTTAACTTTACAAGATTTGTGTTGTTCAAATCTTTTTATCTTTGTGGAAATCAGACCAACTTATTTTATATCCAGCGGTTTCATCTATTTGGTTGATTAAAAAAAATGTTATGGTTCAAAAAGATGTTGCTCGTTTTTCTTCTCATTGTAAACATGATTTTAAAATATTTAGATAAAATCACTTATTTCATTTTATAACATTTTCAAGGAAATAGGTTTTTCAAATCTCTTTTTTTCTTAAGTTGTATTTCTGGGCTCTCTATTCCGTTCTATAATTCTACATGTGACCTTAGATAAATTATTTAACCTCTTTGGGAACCCGTTCTTCAAAATCAGAAGATTATTATAGAGAACAGCTGTTACATGATCATCCCCTGAAGAAAATATTTCTTCTACTGCTATGCTTTGGAGAATTTAAATATCCAAATCAACGAAGTATTACTGTTGTAGCTTGCAGTGCTGTGAGTCACAAATTAGGATTTTGAGAAGTCTTAGTTACAAATAATGTTTTATTGTAATTGTTAAGAAAGATTCTTTATTGGGAAGTAAGGAGACCCATATTTTGGTCCTCATAACACAACTTACTACCTGTGTGACCTTGGACTCACTTAACCTTCCAAGTGTTTTTCTTGACTCATTGTAAAATGAGGATGAAAATAATACCCAAACTACCTGAGGGCAAGGAATAAACTGAGTGATTTCCAAAGGTCTTATGATTTGTCACAGAGTTTTAATAGAAATCAATGTCTGTCAGCTCATATCTTTTTTTTGTGTATTAGTAGAAGAAAAAAGAAGAAGAAGCTGAGACCTTGAAGGCTGCAATCACTTACCCAAGGTCACTCAACCAGTAAGTGGCTGAACTGGGAACTGAACTCAGGGACTCAGTTGGTCGTGTGGTCCAACCTCTCATTTCAGAGACGTTAAGTTACTTACTCAACATCTATAGGTAATAAGTGGCACTCAGAATTTGAACTGAGGTCCGTTGACTCCAATCCCAATGTTCTTTCCACTGCAGCATGCTATGTCCTTTCTACTTATGCATCACAACCCCTGTCAGCCCATTCTCACCTTTGGGAGACTTCCTGGAATACATCCTTATTAATCGTGGAAGAATCTATTCTATTTTGGGTAAGAATGAGGTGAATTCTCCTACTCCTTAAGTGTGATTATGCCTGAAAACATAAGTACATTAGATAGGTTATATCCAGAAAAATCTCAAAAGAGTTCTTTCAATCTTAAGAACTCATAATTTGGTTTTAAGTATACCTATTTCATAGATTCATCAATAGGTTTAAACTATAAGTCAGGCTAGTTTTACCCTTTTTAATGATGTGTTGTTGACATAGTAATTCTTCTTGGCACTAGAGGAACCTTGGGTTTAGATGTTTGGTGTCTGCCTAGCTGCAGAGCCAATGGGGGTGAAGCTACCATTTAAATCTCTCTATGTCAAAATTTTCTATAAGCCTAATTATAACAACAACAACAAACCCCTCCAAAGCTTTGGTGACCTTCTTCCTTTGCCTTGCAGCAGGTCCCTTGGCAGGGACCTATGGGAATTGTTGTTCATTTGGGTTGAGGCATAAACTGAAGATTCAAGGGAATCTGAAGATAAATTGTTTGAGAGAAACTGATTCTGGGTACAACTTTCTTACACAATGGAGTTACCACCTGATTAAGATTTAATCAGACTCAGCACTCTTTAAGTAAGTTTAGTCTTCCTCCTCCCTGACACATTCAGTGCCTAAGGGATCTGTCTGGGGGCCATTTCACATGTTTTATCAGTGACTTGGACTGAGCTATAGATAGCATGTTATATAAATACAGGTGACACAAAGATAGAAGTGAAGGATAGAAGTCATTGGATGACAAAGTCAGGATCCCAAAAGATCTTTACAGGCTAGGGCACTGGGACTGAAACTCATCAAATGGAATTTAAAAGGAGGCAGTTGATTTCCGGAAATGGGAAAGGCATGGTTAGACAAGAATTTATTTTTAAGAGATCTGGAAGTTGTATGTAGAAGATTATCGAGTCAGCTGAGTGATAAAGCAGCCAAAACAAAAATGTAATAATATTTTGAGATGATAGTTCCTCTGAACTCACTCTAGTCAGACCCTGAAATATTGTGTTTGGTTGTGGGTACCACAGTTTAAGAAAAATTGATAAAATGGAGAAAATTGAGAGGGACAAAATCAGAACACCGGAGGATATTGAGTTCACACTACATGAGAATCACTTGGAAGAGTTGCGTATTTTAAGCCTGGAAAAGAGAAGACTCAGAGAGGGAAAAATAACTATCTTTAAGTATTTGAAGAATTGTCATGTGGAAGAAGGACTAGACTTAATCTGTTTGTCCCAAGAAAGCAGAACTAGGAGCAATGTATAGAAGTTGCAAAGATCTATATTTAAGTTTTATTTCAGGGAAGGAAATTCTTTCTAACAATTAGAGCTATTGAAAAGTAGAACATGCTCCTTCAGAAAGTAGTGGTTCCTCATTATTGAAACTCTTTAAGCAAAATCTGGATGACTACTCGTCAGGTATGTGGAAGAGGGTGTTGTTTTGTGGGGAAGGGTTGGACTGGATGACAAAGTCCTTTTCAACTCTGAGATTCTTGAGCACATTTTCAACATTAAAACAAACAAAAAAATCAAGGTAAAACAAATAGGATTCATCAAAAAGTTAATACCTATAGCAAGCTATCTTGGGCAATCAACTAAAATGATCTTTCACAAACTGATGGCACTTGAATATTGATCATGCTGTGAATTCCCCCCCATCTTCTGAAGATGACATTAAGTTACCAAGGAGAAATAGTTTATTGGCCTTCTGCTGTTGTAGGCTGAGGATTAATTTCTTTAATTATCTGATAGACCAAAAAGTTCCTTTGAGAATCATTAGGTCAACAGGAAAAAGTACCTTTGGATTTCTCTAGATAATCTCAGTAGGGGTGCTATGTGAATTAATTTTGATGGTTATTTTTTCCTAAATGAAAAGAGCTTAGAGGTTGATTTTTAATTAAATGTTTTATTAAGGGCAATATTAGCATCAATATAACCAACTAACTTTGTTTAGTAACTATTTACATTTAAATTAATCTCAATTCATAGAGTATCATAACTTTTCAATCATTACTTTTAAGTCCCTATCAGAAATTCCTTTTTCATTGCCATCCCTTTTGCCTCTTTTATGGTAGTATCCATTCTTCTGGTTCTGAATTAAAGAAAATAAAAACTTGTAATAGCCTATTAATTGGTCTCTCTGCCTCAAGCCTATTTCAATCCATCCTACACAGTTGCCAAAGTGATTTTCCTAAAGCCCAGGTCTATCCATGTCACTCTCCTACTCAATAAACTCTAGTGGCTCTCTGTTTCCTCTGAGATCCAGGATAAACTCTTCTGTTTAGCATTTAAAGCTCTTCACAAACCAAATTCTTCTACATTTTTGGTCTTCTTACAAATTAACTCTTCCATGCATTTTAAAATCTAACCATACTGGCCTACTTGCTGTTCTTCATAAATGATATTCTATCTTGCCCCCTCTGTGCTTCCTCCTGACTGGAATAGTCTCCTCCTGACTTCTACCTCTTCGCATGCCTGGATGCCTCCAAGACTCAGCTCTAACAACTCCAGGAGGCCTTTCTGCATCCTCTTGAGCTGCTGTTGTATTAGCCTCTATAGTTACCATCCCTCTATTCTGTATATACCTTGTATAAATCTATCTATGTGAAATAGAGACTGTCTTATTTTCTTATATTTGTAGCCCCAGCACTTAACACAGTTCCTGATACACAATAAGTACTTAATGAATTCTCTCTCTCTCTTTCTCTCTCTTCCTCTCTTCCTCTTCCCCTGTCTTTCCCATTATAATATAAGTTTCTTGAGGGCAGCCTGTATTTACTTTCTTTTTAGTATCCTGGTATATAATAAGCACTTAATAAGTGCCTGGTGATTGATTGATGAATTCAAAAGAAAAATTTAACCTGAGTTTGAGAACTCCTGCAGGTTGGCCTGTACCTCTGGAGTTTAAAATCACAAAAATATAAGATAGTCATTGAGCCCATGTGCTGAAAGAACTAAAATTCATCCCAAATGAGAATAGAAAAAGCCAAATAAAGGATCAATTCAGCTAAATCTTGTATGATGACATCAGAGAACAGCAGAAGCCCCACAGAGAGCAGTCAAGCTGTGATAGAGTAACAGATGGCACCAACAGGGAGAGAAGAGCAGAGAAATGCACTACAATCAGCTTAGCACAGCAGTCTTCAGGCTGATGGCATCACCAGACCAGCAGATGACATCAGGGACTATGAAGAAGTGGTGACAGCTGTGCAGATTGGTTGGTTTCAGCTGGGAAATAACTTTAGGCTCCCAGACTGATAACACTGTGAACACTCTCCACCACTGCATCACAGTGATGACATCAGTCAGTCAACAAGCATTTCTTAAGCACTTACTATATTTCAGGCACTGTGATAGTCACTGGGAATAACAAGACAGCAGTGAAATAGTCCCTTTCCTCAAGGAGCTTACTTTCCAATGGAGGAGGTCCTGTATTTATGTATACATAAGTATATGTATAATATATGCAAAATCAATACATTTTAGTTACAGAAGGGAGGGACCTCATATATATGTGTGTGTATATATATATGTATATATATATATATATATATACACATATATATGTAGTTGGGGAGAATCAAGAAAAACTTTGTGCAGAAGGTAGCATAGGTAGGAGTAGTAGCAGTAACACTTTCTGCCTCAGTTTTTCTCATCTATAAGTGGGAATATGCATTACATATCTCACTGTATTTGCAGGAAGAAAGTGTTTTGAAAACTGGAAAATGAGATAGGACTGGAAAGCTGTTATTGAAGAAAAAGAATGGTGGAAGATAAATATGAGAGGACCTTTAATTTTAACCTATTTATCACTCTTTATGGTTCTTTTGCTTTCATGCTTTCCTTTATTTGAGTATACAGAAAGTGAGAATGTTTAGAGATGAAAAGCAGTGGGACATTTTAGGAGAAAATAGCATCAAATAATGAAGGGCAGCCAGAGGAGGAAAAAAGAGGAAAGGAAAGAACAGGGACTTTGGATAGGGAAAATAAAAATAAGTCTTAAAAAGAAGAAATAATGGCCCAAATTCAGTGCTCCCTCAAAGGTTAGAAACAATATTGTGCTACCCTTCCTTTCCTTCCACAATTTCTCTGTACACTCCCCAACCCCATCCTATGCCACTGTTATCATGTCTAATCTCCAAACATCATTCTGCAAAAACTTGAATATAGAATTGAAAATGGATCACAAATGGTTTGAATGCATTCAACAGAGTATAACCTGAATGAGATAATTAACTCAGAGCATTTTAATGTTCATTTTCTATCTTTAATTTATATTCCCCTACTGTTCTTTCTGAGCTCTAAATATAGTCAGCTTATCTGTTTCATAGTTTCTTCACTAACAAATGTATATTTTTCTCTGTGAGGCAACAGTAGCAGCTGGTTCCATTAGACCCCTTGTGGAGAAGTATATTCAGTTTATGCAGGGGTGGAGAATATCATGCAAATAACAAGTTGCAGAGGGATGGGGAGTCATGCAAATGTTAAAATGCTGCAAAGCTGAGAAAAATCCTAGTTTCTTCATTGCTTCTCTCTTTGGGTATTGGGTAGCCATTTTCACTGTAAAAATAATTCTGTTATAAAAGAATACATTACAAATGAAAATGTAGGTTGAATAGTTCTATCTTTTTTATGTTAATTGCGCTACAGGAGCTTGGCTATACTATATTTACCATTTGTTTTGTAAATAGAGGCCATGAGAGGCAGAGAGAGAGAGAGAGAGAGAGAGAGAGAGAGAGAGAGAGAGAGAGCTGACCTTTGAACCAAGAAGTTCAAGTTCTGACTCTGACACACACGTATGATTCTGAGAGAATGACTTTACTTCTCAATGTTCTAGGCCAAAGGTGTCAAACATGCAGAATGCCTCCAGCAACACTTTTAGCAGAACCAGATTAAAATGTAATCAGGAAATATTTGACAAAATAAATAAAAATACAATAGGACATAGATAATATTACTATGTGGTTTTCTAAGTCAATAAGTCAGGGATCATTATGCATGGTTTAGTAGTCTTTATTTCTGCATGAATTTGATACTCCTGCTTTAGGGCAATCCTCTGAAACTGTAAATTGAAAGTGCTGACGTTCATTGGCATAGGAAGTTTCCTCTTCTGGGGATACCCTATACTAATAAAAATAAAGTTCCTGTTCCTATTCTTTATATTAAGGTGTAAAAGCTCAAAGGACAAGGTTTTTCAGCATCAGAGAGCTCTATTCATTGCTGACCAAGTCAGCAAGACAACCCCATGAATAGAGAGCTTTTACTAGTTATGTGCGGAGACATTTACTAGCTACATGACCTCTCTGTGCTTCCATTTTTCCTCATTTGTAAAATGGGTAGAATAACCTCATAAGATTGTTGTGGTGAAATAATTAGATAACATCTGTAAAGCTTTTTGCAAACTTTCAAGTGCTATATAAATGCTAGCTATTATTATTATTAGGATGAAATATTATAGGACACATAAACTTCAGTATTGATATTCTAAATTCTAAGGTGCTTCCCAAACCCTTGAAATTTCCATGGCATGTCATATTTGAAATTGATTGTGCACACTAAAAAAAATTAATTTGCTCTGGTGGCTCCAAGGGCAGAAAATGTTTTCTCAAAATTGGTTATCTTTTAGCCATCATACTTTATGGTACTAAATCCTCTGCCCACTGATATCATTCCTCTTTCCAATCAAGCTGTCTATTGCCACAACACCCGACACTTTCACATTGCCACTCCCCACCTTATGGCCCCATCCTCTTTGTCTTGTTCCTTGTCTTCCTTACTTTGACAAGCCCAGATGCCCATACCGTTTCCTCTCCACACCCTGGACTCTCTCCAAGTTTGGAACATACCGCAGCAGAGAGTGAGTGATGAATCCAGCGGAGAGGAGAGAATGATACTCTATGTGAGGAAGTGTTCCCTGTCTCCTAACCTTTGACTCACTTTCCTTCTGGCTCAATTACTGTCCTTTCCAGATACCAGCCTTTCATATTCCCACTATCAGCCCTCTCCACTCCTATACCCATATTGCTAAACCCTAAGGAGGAAGTCACATAACCACACTGATTGGATTCACTACAAATTCATGTAGTGAATGACTGGGCCTTCATTGCTGCACACTAATCTTTTTACTCTCTCATGATCAGCTTTCTATCACATTCCCCACAGTGTGATATCTTTCCTGAAGCCTCCTATACCACCTCTCTCTTTTGTTTCATACCTTTAAAAGTCTTTAACCTCCACCCCTACCCCACGCACAACTCTCTCCTCCTTCAGAGGAAGAGGTGGCTCTTCTTTCAAATACCAACTCTCCTACTTTTGATCTCACCAAGATCTTATCTTTTTTATTATTTGCACTTCTTAATTTTCAATTTTTTTACTTGTTGGCTTATTCCCCACTACTTAAAACACGCCCTGATTGCCTGCATCATTAAAAACAGAACAGAACAAAACACCTTCACTAGATCTTCCCAGTAACATCATCTTATATGTTTTCTCTTTTTCTCAGCTAAATATAATGTACACATTCATTACTTCTACTTTCTCACCTCCCACTCCTCAACTTATTCCAATCTGTCTTTGGAGCACATAGTTGACACTTAATAAATATTGACTTATTAGTTGACATCAAATAAAATTGCTTTCTCCATGGACACCAATAATCCCTTAATCATCTGAGTTTTCTCAGTTTTTATCCCTTTTGACCTCATTGTAACAACTGCTACTGTTAACCATCAATACATAATAGACACCTATTCCTGCCTGAATTTTTGTGACACTGCTTTCTTTTGGTTGTCCTAACTGCTTATCCATTCTTTATTCTCTATTTTTTGGGGGTGTCATTATCAATACCCTAATTATTCCTCTGTGTGGGTTTATTATAGAACTTTTTTCCTGGACTCTCTCTTTCTCTCTCCTTCTCTCTCCCTCCTTCTCTGTCTCTCTCTCCCTCTCTCTCACTCTCTCTCTTTCTTTCTTATTCATATCAACTTCCATGAGTTCAGTTATAATCACAATATGGATTACTCCCAGATTCATCCCCTCTTTCTGTCTCACTGTCTCTGTCTTTACATCTCTGCCTCTGTTTTCCTGTCTGTCTTTTTCTTCCTCTGTGCTCCCCCCAGTCTTAGTTTCTCCTAATTTCCATTCTTAACTCATCAATTGCTACTGGATTTTTTTTTTACACGTAGGTATTTCACACTCTACGGGTACAAAACAGAATTCATTATTTTCCTTCCCAAATGCTCCCATCTTCTTAATTTCATTATTTCTTTTAAGAGTACAACCATTCTTACAGTCACTCAGGTTTACAATGTCATTTTAATGTCATTCTCCCTCACCCCATATATTTAATTGTCAAGATTTATTAATTCTACCTCTATCAGATCTGCTCACTTCTTCCACTTATGCCACAACCACCTATTACAATAGGTTCCTAATTGGAATTCCTGAATCTAGCCTCTACCCTCTACAGTGAACCATCCATACACTTTTTTTTTTTTAGGCAATTGGGGTTAAGTGACTTGCTCAGGGTCACACAGCTAGTAAGTGTCAAGTGTTTGGTCTGAGGCAGAATTTGAACTCAGGTCCTCCTGACTTCAGGGCCCGTGCTCTAATCACTGTGCCACTTAGCTACCCCATCATCCATACACTTTTCAATGTGATATTACTAAAGGATAGGTCTGCCCATGTTGCTTCCCTACTCAGAAAGGTCCCTTCTGCCTCTAGGGTTAGATACAAACTTCTCTGGTAGTAACTTTCTGAACCAAAGTACTCCTCTCTAGCCATCATTCTTCTATCAGTGTTGTTTTCTCTGTTATTAGTTCTGTATTTATATTTCTGGGACTTAGCACAGTAAGCCTTTAATGAATATTTTTCATTCCTTCATTCATAAATCAGTAAGATTAAAATCATTTACAGGTATAAAAGATAGGACTAGTAAAACAAATAAGATAGCCTTGCAATAATTTTAGAAGACTTGTATCCACTGATGATGAGCTTTGATGCTAAAGGTAAAGCTTCTTTAAAATGCAAATTGGTAGTGATAAAAATAATCAATCAATAAGCTTTTTAAAGCTTTGAACTCAGCACTTTTTTTCCTCTTCACCCTTGCTGACTTTACCCAGGCTGTCCCCCATGTTTAGAATGTACTCTCTCTCTATTCACTTAAGCTTCTTAGAGTCCTTAACTTCCTTCAAGAAAGAATCTATCTCCAAACTCCCTTTCTGATTTCTTCAGTTATTAGTGTTCTATCTCTCCTCAAATTGTCTCTTATTTACTTATCTGTTTACATGTTATAAGTCCCCCAGTAGGGTCCTTGATGGTGGAAACTACTGTTTGGTTTTATTTTTTGTAATAATAACAGCTAGCATTCATATTGCAAAGCAATTTCCAACTATCTCATTTTTATCCTCACAACAACCCTAGGAAGGAGGTACTATTTTCAATTCCCATTTTACAGATAAAGTAACAGAGGCAGACAGAAATTAAGTGACTCTCACAGGATTACACAGCAATTAAGTATTTGAGGCAGGATCTGAACTCAGTTCTTCCTGACTCCAAGTATACTGCCCTATGCATTGTACCACCTAGCTGTCCTTTGTATTCCCAGCCCCTAGCAAATTACCTTGCACACTATAGGTTCCTAAAGAGTGTTATTTGTTGAATTGAATTGAACAATGCCATCACATCTATGATCTCACTGTATCTTTACAACTTGCAGTGAGATAAACAGGAGCCCAAGTGGTGTTTTTACTTTTATATATTCCTAAGACAGAGAAAATTTAAATTATTTTGCCAGAGTTTCACATTTAGAGGCAAAACAAGGATTAGATCCCAAGTTCTCAGTCTCAGTATAGTACTCTGTCCACTAGTGTATCTCCTGGCCCTTCAAATAGTATCAGTTTTAGCTGCCTGGTAGCAAGGCTGACCATTGAGATATGGAGGGTCAAGTGAGTTTGGTGAATGAGCAAAGAGCTGGAGGATTTAAATCCAATTTTTATTTCACTATTTACAAAGCAGACAATGGGCAGTTACTTCAAAATTTTTGTCCACTTTCCAGGGGAATTATGGGAATCAGAAAGACTCATCAGGTTGAGTTCAAGTCTTGCCTCAGACACTTACTAGCTGTGTGACCATGGGCAAGTCAGTTAACCCTGTTTGCCTCAGTCTCCTCATCTGGAAAATGAACTGGAGAGGGAAATGGCAAACCACTCCAGTCAAGAAAACCCCGATGGAGTCACAGAAAGTTGGATGACTGAAATTTCTCAGCAACAACAAAATGCATTGACAAATGTGGGACAAGAACGAAATTTTGAGGAGAAGAATTATAGGAAAAAGAGACAGAGAGACAGAGAAACACACACACAGACATGGGGAGAGACAGAGAGAGAGAGAGTGAGACAGACAGAAAGAGAAACAGATGGAGACAGAGACAGAGACAGAGAGACAGACAGAGAGACAGAGAAAATTCTCCTGGTTCATGAAGCATAGCTGCTATGCTCCCAAATATGCATTTGTGAATCCCCTAGGGCCACTATTTTGGTTTTTATTGTGGGATCCTTGGGGATTTTCTCAGAGAGGTTTTGCTTTGGGGAGGATTCCCTATCTCTCTTATGAACTGGTGATAGTTTCTATTTCATGTCCAAATTCTTTAGTCATCATTATTTGGGGAATGAGGGGAGGAATGGTTTCTGTACCAGAGCTATTACTAGCAATTTTTGCCCCTGAAACAAGTACCAAAAAGCATGACTTGGAAAAATCATATGGAAACTACTCTTAACCGTGAAATTATGAGGGAGGGAAGATTAGTTGACAGTTCTCCATAGTGGAGAATAAGAAATACTATGATAGTATAGTATTGCATGGCTGCTGCCATGGAAGGCTACCTACTACTACTGAGGTCAGTCATTTTTTCACATAGTACCCCAAAACCCTGATAACCAGGGGAAGGAGGGCAGAAGAGGTCTGGGTTGGGATGGAAACTCTTACAGCAAACATAAATGGTTTGGGAGAGAGGGTTGAAAGAGGCCAGTGCACCCCCCCCCCACACACAGCAAAGCCCACAAAGTATTATGTTACCACTGGAAGAATCTTATGGACCATCTAAACCAACTTCTTGATTTTATGGAGGAGAAAAGTGAGGCTCCAGGGAGAGGAATTGACTTGCCTAATGTCACCAAGAAGAAGGTTGATTCAACACAATGACACTGAAGCTGAGCTGAGTCAAATGGAGCCCACTTAGAGGTAGGTAGAAGTGACCTTAGAGAACTCGTCCTCCAAATCCTAATTTTCTATAGGCCCAAAGCCAATTAACACACAGACTAGCACACAAATGGCCTAATTTAGTCCATAACTATCAAAAATTGACCTCCCTCTGTAGCACAGGGATCTAAGGATATAAGAGCACTGGCCCTTCCAAACAATTTGTGGTAGCATGATTCAATTATGAAGGGAGGGGGACCCTTTGTTCCTTCAAGGGTATTCTATGGTGCCACAAGTTGACCACACTGTCACTTCCCCTTGGTGGCTTAGAAGGGCAAAGCTTAAAGGGAAAGAAAGGCCCAGGGCTGGAGAAAGTAGAAGTATCCTCAAGAAGTTATGGCACTTCAGTAGTAATTGAAGGAATTATGCCCTTTCTTGCCTTGCCCCACCTGAAATAATCCCACCCCTACTACTCTTCTTATGGAGTAAGCCTATACCTGGAGAAGCATTTCTCCTTCTTAGTAGTAGCCAGTTCCCTACAAAACCCAGGGATCTCTGAAATATTACCTTCTATACTCTTACAAGAGGGCCCACCACACTTTTAACCTATTCCTTCAGCCCCAGCTTTTAGGTCATGGGTCTTGAAAAAGACTGAAAAGAAGAGGACAAAATTTGGTGGGAGAGAAAGGGAGGGGTGCGTGTGCATGTGTGTGTGTGTGTGTGTGTGTGTGTGTGTCTATGTGTGTTTAGCACACAGATACTCATATAAGTAAGTAATTTTCCAAGCAGTACTAATTACAGAATGCTGGTTTTCCTTCCTAGCTCAGCAGACTTTTCATGCCTCCAGCACTTAAATGCTTGTAAATCAGGTCCTGAATATCTAGGGAGCCACAGGAACACACTTAATTCCAATTATCCTGCCAAGTGTAAAAGCTAGTCTCGCTCCATGCATCCAGACAACTACAACTTGGCTTAACTACCCTTGCATGAGTCTTATAGCTTTGTTTATTTAGCTGGTTGCAAAAGGCTTCCTAACTTGAAAACACCTGAAAATGGCAGAGGTAGCCAAACTATGTATTTACCCCAGGCAGAGAATAACTTGGACAACTTTTTCACATGGAATCTGAACATCTAGGACAGTACTGTGCAGATTTATGGGTCCGTAGTAATTACTCACCAGTGCAACAATCCAGAAAAGGAAATTTGCCCAGCCATAAAGGTTGTAGAAACAAATCCTTGAGGGGTGGGATTGTGAAGTCATTTTTGTTGAAGAATTTGATGAACAGAATTAGTACCTGTAAGGCTGCCTTGATACAGGTGGAGTACTCCTTGAAACCTCCCACAGAATATCTGGAGGGTCCTTGTTAATTCCATGGTCATCCAGGAGATATTTTCTGATATGATGTCAATACTTGGACGTTGATGGGACAGCTACAATAAAATATATTAAATGAAACAGACATGATCCTTTTTTATAGATCATTATGTTTTTGGAAGTCATCAAAAATGCCACACTGATCATCAAAGGCCATCAGATAGGTCCATGGTGCACATAAGAAGAGTACAATACATTACACATAAGGAATTACTCAAGAGAAGTGGTATAAAGGATATCATTAGAAAATTAGATGACCTGGAAAAAAAAAAGAGTTCACTTAGTGAGAACAAAGAATAACTAATGGACATTCCATGTGCTCTATTGATAGCTGTACATGTGAAGGAAGGACCCCAGACATATTGGACAGATTCATGGGAAGACACAAATGAGAAAAAGAATGGGCTGGCATTTGATGAGCTGCAGGCTGCATCGCTGGATAGAATGTTCATATTAAAGAGATTCCAAATCATTTGACACATTGGGGTACAATTGATGCTAACACAGAAACAAAATATGACTATTTTACAAGCAAAATTAGCAACAAGTTATTCTAATCATGTTCTGAGATATAGGGCAATGTTCACTATGATGGCATTTGGGGTGAAAGAAGGATAAATAAGAAAAGGATGGGAGTGAGAGAGCTTGGAAAATCTAGGAAGGAAGAAAATAAACATTTATTAAGTGCCTATCATGTTACAGGCATGCACTATTCGGCTTTATAAATATCTCCTTTGATCCTCACAACAACCCTGGGAGGGAGGTGGTATTATTGTCCCCAATTTATAGTTAAGGAAACTGAGGCAGACAGAGATTAAGTGTCTTGCCCAGGATCATACAGTTAGTAAGTATCTGAAGCCAAATTTTAACTCAAGACTTCCTGACTCCAAGCCCAGTGCTCTATCCACTGCACCATCTAGCTGCCTCTGTTATGGGTTTGAGAAGGAAAAAAAGTTATGGAATGTAAAGATTAAAAATTTTAGGTAAGAAGGAAGGAAAATTGGTTGATGGGAGAACTTAAAGAGATCTCCTAAAAGAAGAAATTATCAACAATTAGAAGAGCAACTTTTACTCTCTTTTAAGTAATATTTAAAATGGATCAGTAATCTCATCTATTTGGATAGTCTCTTCAGTAGTATGTATTAGAGGTATCAAACTCGTGGCCTGCCAGAAGTGTAGCCCAAGCAAGATTAAAATATAATTGGGAAATATTTAGCAAAATAAATAAAAATCCATGTGAAATAGATGTTCATTTGTGGTTCTGCAGGGATCCATTTGTATTTAAGTTTGCCGTCACTAATATAGATCATAATCCATCTATACCTGCCCATCCCATGGGTCTCTTCTTGTCCATATCTTCCCATAAGTTCCCTACAAGAGGTTCATTCAAAATTCCGGAAGTTTTCCTTGCTTCTACTGGCATGGGAAGGATGCCAGTAGAGCAGCCAACCTGGTATTTTTCATTATTACCATGGTAACTAGTCTATCTTCTCTTATCATATATTTCTCTGATGACAACTTAAATCCTATTCTTCAAAGTTCCTCTTTGATTATATGTTACAGCCTGCTTATACATACCATGATATTCATTTTTAATTCTTCAAAGATCATTGCACTCTATTCCTCATTTTCAGATGTCAATACCAGTAGAATATTGGCATTAGAAAAGTGGGACTTTGAGGCAAAGCAAAGATGGCAGAGTAGAGGGAGCAATCTGGCTAAACCCTCCCAACATTTTGCTCCAAACAGCTTTAAAAAAACTCCTCAAATCAAATTTTGGAGTGGCAGAGACAATCAAACGTCAGAGTGAGAAATTTTCCTAGCCTAAGACAACTTAGAAAGTTAGTAGGAGAAGTCTGTGACATTGGGGAGGGAGGTGGTATGGCAGGAACACCAGTGGTGGGTTTTGAAGGTAGCCACAATAGCAGGGGCAGTAACAACAGAAGCTTCTGGAGCTCTTAGCTCAGAGATGGTAAGGGGGTCAGACAACTGGTAAGAAATAGATTACAAAGTACCCTTTGCTGACACTGGGTGCAGCTGGCACTGATTGGCAACTCTATTTCCCATAAGCAGTTTTGGATCCCAGTTTCAGGGTGGAGAGGAACACTGTGGTCACAGTTCCAAGGTGGAGAGGGTCACTAGTGCTTATGGCTGCAGGAGAATTGGTGACCTGGTCACTGTTCTAGGGCCAAGAGGAATGCTAGGGCTTGTGACTGCAGGCTTGTGAAGAGCAGGGCTTGAAATATGATATTCCAGAAGACAAAAGAACTAGGATTACAAGTGAGAATTATCTACCCAGCAAAACTGAGTATATTCCTTTAGGGGGGGGAAATGGACATTTTAAGAATACTTTCAAGCATTCAAGACTCAAGAGAAGCATAAAAAGGTAAACATGAAAAAGACATAACAACCTTGGTGGAGTGTGAACTAGCCCAACCATTCTGCAAACAATTTGGAACTATGTCCAAGGGGCTATAAAACTGCATGCCCTTTGACCTAGCAATACCACTACTGGGTCTGTACACTAAAGAGATCAAAGAAAAAGGAAAATGACTTAAATGTATACAAATATTTATAGCAGCTTTTTTGTGGTGGCACAGAATTAGAAATCGAGGGGATGTTTATCAGTTGGGGAATGGCTGAACAAGTTGTGGCATATAGCTGTGATGGAGTACTATTGTGCTAGAAGAAATATTGAGGGAGAAGTTTAGAAAAAGCATAACAAAGAACTATATGAACTGAGGCAGAGTGACGTGAGAAGAACTGGGAGATCATTGTGCCCAGTAACAGCAATATTGTAATGATGATCAACTGTGAAAGACTTGGCAATCTTGATATGATGATTCAAGGCAATTCCAAAGGACTCATGATGAATAAATTCTATCTACCTCCAGAGAGAGAACTGATGAACTCTGAGTGCAAAATGAAGTATAATTTTCTCACTTTCTTTATTTTTTTGCAATATGTTTAATATGGAAATATGTTTTGCATGATTTCACATGTATAATTAACTTATATCATTATGCTTGCTTTCTCAGTGGGTGGGAGGTAGGGAGAGAATATGGATCTCAAATTTTAAAAAGAAAACAATGTAATAAATAAAAAAATTTAAAAGGTGAAACTTTGTTTTCACGGGAAGTTTGATATCATTGAAGAACTTTTTCAGTTTCCTGAAGGCAATTCAGTCTGGTTTCTGTTTCCTGTTTAACTCTCAAGCCTATCTTGTACATTTGAGATGGCTATGTGGTAGGAAGAGCAACAACCACTGAGGATGTTTTTGCCACTTGCCTTTTTCCTTTGCTTCCTAGCATGGACCACCCAGCTGAGAGACAAGAAGACCCACAACCACTGGGGATGTTTTTCCTCCTTTAATTTCCTGCATTGCCTTCGTCCTTGGCAGGGACCACCTGGTTAAGAAGTGAGAAGACTCATCACTACCAAGGCACTTTGTCTGCTTGTCTTTCTCCTTTGACCTTCCTTCTGTTCCCACCTGTAGGCTGACCAGAACCCATATGGGCTAGGTGGCTGCTCACTTGGTTTAGGTGAGATAGGTGGGAATCACCAACTCTATTCTTCTATTCCTTCCAGTAAAAAGGAGTTCCACCAGATTTTACCATCTGTCCTGTTGCTATACCTCACCAAACACTGTCATTTGACCTACCAATATAGCCTAAGAACTCTGGACCTTGTTATCCTCTCAAACCGTTTCTGCATCTTTAAGACTTCTGATCTTTTTCATCTTTACTATATCTGAACATTCCTTCATATGTTATTTCCCTCAAATAAAGTGTAGCTTCTTCAAATCAAGGACTATCTCATTTCTTCTATGTGTATCCCCAGTGCTTAGAACAGTGCTTGGTACATTGTAAATACTTAATAAATGTTTTGGGGTTTTTTTTGCTCATTTGTTTGTTCAGCTGTGCTATCTATCCCAAATAGATTTACTAAAGGATAAGTTCTATAGATTGCCTATCCAAATACATGTTATAATGTGGGCAACAGACATTCTTAATCCATTTGAATTTTCCTTTGTGGATGGCTATGCTAAACTCCTTTGAGTCATTTCATTTTTCTTCCAGGAGGCTCTGCAATGTTCTAGGGTTGATAGATAAACTCAGAACGTCATTTGTAAACAGGAACATCTTACCTTCGGAAAAGATAAATCTCACTGTTTTGTGCCTCACCTTATGTTTGTGATCAAAGGGTCATTAAAAAGGGTTATTTCTGTTTTATTTTTCAAGGAACCTTGAAAACATAGGTTGGTAATATCTTGTTTTTAAAGAGCTTGAAAAGTATATTTGTGATTTATCTAATCACAAATTGTAATCAACAAATGATCAAGGCAGGATCTTATACTCTCTAAATATTTCAGATGATTGTGAATGATAAAGATGTGATTAATTGTTGAACGATGTTTACACAAGCTTATTATCTACTGAATTCTTCATCAAGGATGCCCTGAATTCACATGTAGATGACTCATGAAGATTTTGTATAGAAGGGAGGTGAAGCATACAGATTGGTAGTTATGAATGTAATCTATGTTGCTTTCTTTCTATGAATAAGGTCCAACCCCCCAAACATATTTTATTATCTCTCCCTCCCTCAGATAACTTGTATCTCCTCCATTAGGTAAATTGTCTCTCAATGCAATAATAACTATGTTGATTCCAGTATGGATCCTTCATATATATTTGCTCCAATCCAGCTATTTTTCCCATTTTCTTTAGTGACATTTCTACTTCTATAAGCACAATTGTGATGTTAAGGCCCAGGTATGATAGTTCCACTGTCATTTGTGGAGTTTGTTATAAAATTTATCCATTTTTTGGGTTTATTCTTCTATTTTCATTCTTAAAGGAAAACAGAATGACTTTACTTAGTTTGATATCTTATCAGGCTTTTTTAAATCTATTTTGGCCCTTCACAACATCTCTTTGTTTTATGCGATGATAAAGATAGTAATTATTTATCATTCTTCCTAAGATTTTACAAAATCTTTTATATTCCAACCAGGTGTTATCTTTGGCAGTCGTCTCTTTTTGTTTGGCAACTTAGATATTTATTGATTTTCTGGGTGCCTGTCTGCCATGCCTTGACCTTACCATGTGTGCAGCCCATCTTTTGTTCATATTATATGTTTTCCTGATGACAATGTTTATTTCAGTTCTTTGAAATTGTTCAATAGGCGTATGCCTTAGTCTTCTTTTATAAACTGTGGGTCTCTCCATTGCCTCCTGTGTACTCTTTATTTTCAGTTCTTCAGAGAAAATTATGTTCCGTGTCTTGCTGCCATACAGTGTAGACTTTTCTTGTAAAAACATCAATATCAGTGACCAAGGGCAAGATTGAGGCAATTGTGTATCTTATAGTGTTGTTGTGATAAACATTCTTTATAAACCTTAAAACACTCTATAAATGTGAATTATTTTATTTTTATTTCTATGTTCCTTAAATCATAAACTATAAAATTATATTGGATTATTTATGGATGAAATTTGTAGATGGCTTTTTTGGTCTCACAGTTGAGTGTTCTAGGCCATGCCCATATCACTTTAGCATTTTCTTATTGCACTGTATATTTTGGCATTCACAACATTTTTTTCTATCTTTTTAATAGAAAAGGAAATAATGAACCATCGGTGTTGATGGAAATGGGGGAGCGCAGAGGATTGATATGGTCAGACTTGTATTTTAGGAAGATTGGTTTGACAACTGAGTGGAAGATGGACTGGAGCAAGAATAGATTTAAGGCAGGGAGACCAACCAGCAATATACCAGGTGTGAGGTGACGAGGCACTGGGGTGGTAGAGAGAAGTGGAAGTATATGAGTGGTAGAAATGACAGGTTATGGCAGCTGATTGGATTTGGGGGGTGAGAAAGATTGTGAAGAGTCAAGGATGACACCTAGGTTGTAAGTTTGGGTGACTAGAAGGCTAGTGGTATCCTCAACAGTAATAGAAATCCTTTTTAATTATCCTTCAGATAGCTATAACATTTCATCAGGCTCAGGAGAGAGGATACTAAAATAGGATGCTATACAATCAATAATATAACATTAGAATCTATTATAGGCCATGACTTACAATTTAGTTTGCATTTAGGTTGATAGTAGGGTTGATCAACCCCTGAACATCTTACTGATAGTTTCAGAATGTCTCAATTAGAAGACAAATGCTCACTGGAAAAGCCACCTTTCCCTTCCATGGTAAGAGCTGAGGCACTAGGTCAACCTATTCATACATTCTTTTTCCCTTAAGCTTCTAGATTAGGGTACATCATGGGGGAAGTAAGAGATTTCTTTTCCTCTAGGGGAAGCAAATAAAAAGTGCCATGTGCTACCCAGGTGACCTTCCTTTCCCTTCCCTTCCCTTCCATTTCTGACTTCATCTCCCTTTTGCCTGTTTCTCTTTCTAAAAATGGGTCAGAGATTAGACAGAGTTCCTCAGGATGAACTTCCCCTGTCCTAGCAGCCGGGGACTTTGACAAAATTCCTTCAGAAGCACACGGCAGAGGTGGGGCAGAAGGCCTAAGTGGAGAGATCCTGAAAGTACACCATCCCAGCATTGGGGTTATCCCTTGGATAATTCCTAAATTTAAGAGTTCCTAAATTTGCACATTTGGGCATTAGAATCCTACAGGGAGATCCGCTTCTCGTGGAAGGAAGAGGATTGCCAAAAGTAGATCACTCAGTAGCTGAAGGACTAAAGCTGTAGCAAGGAGAGATGAGATCTAGATCTTGCCACCAATGCTATTTCTTTGAGTTTTTAAGAGAGTGCAGGTCTATGAGAAGGGAGTTTCCTGTCTAGTAACTCCAAAATGCAAATAGCTTTCCAGAGGGAATGTTTTAGTCTATTTGAATTTTTTAATATTCCTATATTTTTTCAATGGCTCCTGTGCATCCTTTGTGCTTTATGCATTTTTTTGTATGAGGAAATAAAATCTGTCCAGTGCTTTTAGTGCATTGAATGTCTACACAGGAGTTGGGAACCCTGTTATCCATATTAGGAGAAGCCTAAATACAAGCTATTCCTAATCATTATTTTGGAGATTTCTCCTTAGCAAAATCTCACAGCAGGGATGATGAACAAAAGAGAGAAAATGGGAATTAGATATTAGCAAGTGGGGACTTGGAAATTAGGCCCTAAAATTCAGAGTCCTTTGGTGGTGAGCTTCTAGGCCACAGGTTATGTTATTAATATACTTAAATGTCATCTCCCCTTATCCCAATGTGCCTTTGCTCCCAGTTCTTTGAGGAGAGGGACTGTTTCATTTTAATTTTTGTATCCTATTACCTAGCTGGTTACCTGATACTAGGGCTACTGTGAGTTTTAAATGGGTTTATGGATGTAAGGAACTTTTCAAACCCTGCTATATTAATGCCAGTAGTTATTATTCTTGTTATTATTATTATTAACTTACACTCATCAGTCCTCCAGTGTGGTGATGACTTTATTCCTTGAACCTTCTATGCACTCCTGCTAAGCTCAATGTTTATAGAGCAATACAAGGTTGTTCAGGGAGGAGGGCAAATGTTTGTATAGACTTTTAAGTATTAGCTGCATTAACACTTTGTTAAATCTAGACAATTGATGAAAGGACAAATCAGGTCCTCCTTTGTACCAGTTGCTGATTTCTGAGGTGTAAATGCTCACACTGAAAATTTAACAGCCGGCTCTCCTAATTAAAGTTGTCCCAGCACATCCTGCTGAAACCTAGGCATAGGGATAAGGAAAGACCTTTGATTTTCTTAGCTTAAGGGGCTTCCAGGTAAGGAGTTCTAGTAATTCAGGTTAACACATTCTGTGCAACAAAAGTCTTAGAGAGTTGCCTAGTGCATTGAGAAGTTAGGGAACTATCCAGAGTCACATAGCTCTTCAGAGGTGGGACCTGAACTCAGGCCGCCAGGTTCCAAAGTCAACTTTCTATCCACAGTCACATTGTTCCTCCTCCAGCTTGATACGTAGTAGAAACTTAAGTACTTATTGAATGAATGAATGATGGAAATCTCTTATGTCTCCTCTGTATATGCTGGATGGTGAAATGAACCATCTCAGAATTCTAGTAGCAAAATCTAGAATTCATGGAACTTTTGTGCTTGGCTAAAGAAATTCAAAGTGAATTCAGATGACACCCAGGGTCAAGGTACAATTCCTACAGTAGAGCTATGAGCCTAACACATAGTAAACATTTAATAAATTCTGCTTCTTGTTGTTGTTGTTATTGATGAAGATGAAGATGATGATGATAAGCAGGAGGAGAAGGAGGGAGAGGAGCAGAAGGAGATCTTCTCATTCATGCTCTTTTCCTCATTTTTACTTTAGCTCAGTCATGCTGTTCAAATGGCATCTGAAATACTATTAGGTTCCTTCTCAACAAATTTTAATTCAAAGCAAATACTTAATTGAAACAAATTTTCTTGGCAAATCTGGCTACATCATCCTCAACTTGTTAATACTAATCTATTTCTCATGACACGGTGGAAAGTACACAGGCCCTCAAATCAGAGGGTCTTCCTCTGATGGTTAAAATGTGACCTTGGGCAGGTCAATTACCCTCCCTAGGCATCAATTTCCTCATTTTTTTTTGCTGTTTTTCTGATTTATTCAGACATTTTCCACAGGATTTCTTCAATTAGAAGTTCTTTGAAACGACACCATCATTTTTTGCCAGCTGGAGAATAGAGTCATCAGATTCTCCCATTGTACGAATTGCTCCACAAATTGCATAAGTTTTAAACTGGCCATTGAATCTGCCTGTGACCTTGCCGGCCTCGGCCACGTTCATCGGAATGGACGCGTGGTTCTCCGCCCCAATGATGCGATTGCTCGCGCAGCATTCCTGCGGCACGAGCTCTCAGGCATCGTTCTGCATGTCAGAAGCTGAGAGCCCAGTGCAAATGCGAAAGCTGCGTAGGAGAAAAAGCAATTGCCTCAATGGAAGGGGCAGCTAGGTGGCACTGTGGATAGAGCACCGGCCCTGGAGTCAGGAGGACCTGAATTCAAATCAGACCTCAGACACATAACACTTACTAGCTGTGTGACCCTGGGCAAGTCACTTAACCCCATTGCCTGGCCAAAACAAACAAAAAAAGATGGAGTTGGATCCTGAGGTTCTTTCCAGGTCTGGACTTTTTTTCTGTTGCCATGTAAACATGACCTCGGTATTTCATTACTCTGAAATTTCTCATGTGAAAATTCTAGGAAATTAGATTTCATTTTCCCTCACTAAAATTCTTGAGTTTGAGACGGTATCTGTGGTAATTTGAATATTTCATCAAATTTTGATGTAGTCATTCAATAAATTTCATTTGTTTTGTTTTTGTTGCTAGGCAATGGGGTTAAGTGACTTGCCCAGGGTCCCGCAGCTAGTAAGCATCAAGTGTCTGAAGCCTTATTTGAACTGGGGTCCTCCTGACTCCAGGGTGGGTGCTCTATTCACTGCACCACCTAGCTGCTCCTCAAGAAACATTTTTAAAGTGCCTTCTATGTGCCAGGCACTATGTGAAGTAGCAGCGATACAAAAAGATGTAAAAGATAGTCCCTGGTCTCAAAGAGTTTATAATCTGATAAGGGAGACAATAAGCAAAAAGAATATGTACAAACAAGTTATATACAGGATAAATGGGAAATAATTAACAGAGGGAAGGCTTTAAAATTAAAGGGGCTGGGAAAGGTTTCCATTAGAAGATGGGATTTTAGATGAGTTTTGAAGGAAGTCAGGAAGCCAGGAGGCAGAAATGAGGAAGGAGAACATTCCAGGCATAGGAGACAAGTAAAATGCACAGGGCCAAGAGATTGTAGGATTCAAGATAAAATTTACTTGACATATCTGTATGTAGAATATAGCAGGGCACCTGCTTCTAGCTCTTTAATTAAGAACGCAATGCATTTGTTATTTTCTTTTACTAAAAATCTTTATTTTATTCTTGGAAAATAGAATCTGAGGAGAATCATTGTCTGTGTTGTGTGAAAATGAGAAAATAGAGTGCTTATTCCAGGAACACTTTGAAAATAATCTGTTGTAATATCTGCACATTTTCCAGATTTTCAAGATTAGTGTGTGTGTTCTTGTATTCCACTGAATTCTAACCCTTTCTTGAGTGATCAGAATTATAAGAACACCCAAGGATATAATCCCAGGAAAATGAGGACTACTCTGAAATTTTAGAGTTATAAAAGAGAGAGGCAAGATTTTCTTGTCTCCCCAAAGGCTAATTTGCTTTTAAGTTGATGAGATGAGGGAGGAAAAAAGGTGGACTTCCTTTTCCAGGGAGAAAGACTATAAGGCTTTCTGCAAGTCAGATTGCAAAGAATCCAGGTAGAGTCTCTCATAGTGATAGAATTGAAAGATGTCTGTTTTGGAACCTCTGATTAATTGACCGTAAATTGTTGCTGTTATACAGTCAGTTATATGTGACTGTTTGTGACCTCATAGACGATAGCATTGCAGACCCTTCTATCCTCCAGTATCTCTTCATGGTCTGTCCAAGTTCATGTTAATTGTTTCCATGACACTATCTATCCATCTCATCGTCTTCCATCCCCTTTTTCTTTTACTTTCAATCTTTCCCCCCGTCAGAGTCTTTTTCAATGAGTCCTGTCTTCTAATTATGTGGCCGAAGTATTTAAGGTTCAGCTTCAGCATTTGACCTTCCAGTAATAGCCTGAATCAATTTCTTTCAGTATTGACTGATTTGATTTCCTTGCTATCCAAGGAACTCTCAAAGTCTTCTCCAGCACCACAATTCAAAAGTATCTATCCTGCAATGCTTAGCTTTCCTTGTAGTCCAAATTTCACAGCTATACATGCTACTGGGAAAACAAAACAAAACAAAACATATCTTTTACTACACGGACCTTTGCTGGCAAGGTGATGTCTCTGCTTTTTAGTATGCTACCCAGATTTGCCATAGCTTTCCGTCCAAGGAGCAAACATGTTTTAATTTTATGGCTTCAGTCACTGTCTGCAGTGATCTGTGAGCCCAAGAATACAAAATCTGACACTGCTACCATTTCTTCTCCCTCTATTTGCCAGGAAGAGTTGGGACCAGCTGTCAAGGTCTCAGCTTTTTTTTCATGTTAAGCTTCAAGTCAGCTTTTATACTCTTCTCTTTCACCCTCATCAAGAGACTTCTTAATGCCCCTTCATTTTTCACCATCAGTGTGGTATCATCTGCATATCTAAAAGTATTGATACTTCTCTTGGCAACCTTGATTCTGGCTTTTGATTGATCCAGTCTGGCATTTCACCTGATGTACTCTGCATAAAAGTTAAATAAATAAGGTGGCAATATACAGCCCTGTCATATTCCTTTTCCAATCTTAAGCTGATCAGTTGATCCATTTTTGGTTCCAACTGTTGCTTCTTGGCCGACATGTAGGTTCTTCAGGAGACAAATAAGATGATCTGGTAATGCCATCTCTTTGAGAACTTGCCATGTTTTGATGTGATCCACAGAGTCAAAGGTTTTAGTATAGTCAATGAAGCAGAAGTAGATGTTTTTCTGGAACTTGTTGCTTTCTCCATAATCTATAATGTTGGCAATTTGGTCTTTAGTTCCTATGCCTCTTCAAAAGCCAGCCTGCTTTTCTGGTAATTCTCAGTTTACAGAATCTTAAGCATAACATTGCTGACATGTGAAATGAGCACAGAGGAGGAGGGAAAGCAGTGAATGTCTCGAGCTCTCTCCCAAAGCCCTCCAAATACCTAAAAAAGTGGCTCTAAACAAATTCTAAAGCAGCAGAACCCACAAAAAGACAGAGTGAAGCAAATTTCCAGCCAAAGACAGCCTGGATGGTTGATCTGAAAGGTATATCGCGCAGGGCGGGGAGAGGAGCTCAGTTTGGCGTGGGCGCACAGGCTGCAGCAACCCTGGAGCAGGCCTCAGAGGACTGAATCTCGGGCAGCTGTGGCGGTTTCCAGACTTCTCAACCCACGAACACCAAAGACAACATGGAAGGTCAGTGGGAAAAGTCTGTGACTGTGGTGAGAGAGGAGCTGGGTCTCAGCCACAAGTCTCCAGCGCAGCCTGGGACCCCGACTGTTTCCTGAGCTTCTGGCCCACAGACTAAGGGGGAATTGAGTGGCTGATCAGAGGGAGATTGCAAAGATTTCTTTGCCAGTGCAGAGGCAGGAATCTCTTGCTTTACTGTTGCTTGGATCTGGGTCACAGTTCTGAGGGGCGGTCCTAGGGCTAGGAAGAATGCTGGTGTGGTGAAGCTTGTTGTGGTGGTGGAGAGGAAACACACCGCCCCTTATCATACCACCTTGGAAGAACTGAAAATTTACAGGTCCCTAGAAGTACCTCTGAAAACAGCTGTATAAACCCCCAGAGCTTGGGACGGTACACTCTTCATATTGGAAGTAGACTTTTGCCTTAACAAAGAGTTTAAAATTCAAGTAATTGGCCGGGATCATGAGTAAGCAGCGCAAAAAGAGTCAGACTGTATTATCTTACTTTGGTGACAAAGAAGATCAAAACATACAACCAGAAGAAGACAACAAAGCCAAAGCTCCTATATCCAAAGCCTCCAAGAAGAATATGAATTAGTCCCCAGCCTTGGAAGAGCTCAAAAGGGATTTTGAGAAGCAAGTAAGAGAAGTAGAGGAAAAACTGAGAGTGATGCAAGAAAATCATGAAAAATAAGTCAACAGCTTGCTAAGGGAGACCCAAAAAAATACTGAAGAAAATAACACCTTAAAAAATAGCCTAACCCAAATGGCAAAAGAGGTCCAAAAAGCCAATGGTTAGAATGCCCTAAAAAGCAAAATTGGACAAATGGAAAAGGAAGTCCAAAAGATTACTGAAGAAAACACTTCCTTAAAAATTAGAATAGAGCAATTGGAAGCTAGTGACTCCATTAGAAATCAACACACTGTAAAACAAATCCAAAAGAGTGAAAAATTAGAAAACAATGTGAAATAACTCATTGGAAAAACAACTGACCTGGAAAATAGATCCAGGAGAGAGAATTTAAAAATTATTGGACTATCTGAAAGCCATGATCAAAAAAAGAGCCTAGACATCATCTTTCAAGAAATCATCAAGGAAAACTGCCCAGATATTTTAGAACCAGAGGGCAAAATAGAAATTGAAAGAATCCACTGATCTCCTCCTGAAAGAGATCCCCAAAGGAAAACTCCTAGGAATATTGTAGCCAAATTCCAGAGTTCCCAGGTCAAGGAGAAAATATCACAAACAGCCAGAAAGAAACAATTCAAGTATTGTGGAAACACAATCAGGATAACACAAGATTTAGCTGCTTCTACATTACGGGACCACAGGGCATGGAATATAATATTCTGGAGGGCAAAGGAGATAGGATTACAACCAAGAATCACCTACCCAGCAAAACCGAGTATAATCCTACAGGGGGAAAAATGGTCATTCAGTGAAATAGAGGACTTTCAAGCATTCTTGATGAAAAGACCAGAGTTGAATAGAAAATTTGATTTTCAAACACAAGACTTGAATGGAACATGAAGAGATAAACAGGAAAGAGAAAAACATAAGGGACTTATTAAGGTTGAACTGTTTACATTCCTGCATGGAAAGATGATATTTGTAACTCATAAGACCTTTGTCAGTATTAGGGTAGTTGGAGGGGAAAAAATTATATGTACGTATAAATAGATATAGATAGATAGATAGAGGGCACAGGGTGAGTTGAAAATGAAGGGGTCATATCTGGAGAATAAAATTAAGGGGTGAGAGAGGATTATACTAGAGAAGGAGAAAGGGAGAGGTAGAACGGGGTAAACCATCTCACAAAAAAAAACCCAGAAAAGAAAAGACTCTTAGAGTGGAGGGGAAACAGGGGAAGGTGAGAGGGAATGAGTGAATCTTACTCTCATAGGATTTGACTTAAGGAGGGACCAACATACACACTCAACTGGGTGTGGAAATCTGTCTTACCCTACAGGAAAATAGAGGGAGAAGGGGACAAGAGAGTAGGGAAATGATAGAGAGGAGGTCAGATTGGGAAAGGGAGTAATCAGAAGCAAATACTTCTGAGGAGGGACAGGGTCAAAAGAAAGAATAGAATAAATGGGTAGGTGGGATAGGATTAAGGGAAATAGAGTTAGTTTTTCACAGCATGTCTACTATGGAAGTGTTTTGCATAACTGCACATGTATAACCTATATTTAGTAGCTTGCCTTATCAATGAGGGTGGGTGGGGAGGGAGGAAGGGAGAAAATTTGGAACCTAAAGTTTTAAAAACGTATGTTTTAAAAAAAATGTTTTCACATGCAACTGGGAAATAAGAAATCCAGGACATGGGGTACAGAAATCCATCCTGCCCTACAGGAAAATTGAGGAGAGATAGAAGGGAAGGCAGACTAGGGGAAGGGGTATTTAGAATGCATGCCATCTTGGGGGAGGGAGGAGCGAGATGGGGTGAAAATTTGGAACTCAAAATCTTGTGGAAGTAAATGTTGAAAGCAAAAAAATAAATAAAAATTACCATGAAAAAAAATAGCTGTTGTCTAGGATTTTAAATAGCTTAACTGGAATTCCATCACCTCCACTAGCCTTATTGTTAGCTGTACTCCCATGTGAATTCATCCTCTAGGACATTTGGCTCTAGATAAGTAACCATAACACATTGATCAGGGATGTGAAGATCTTTCGTGTATAGTTGGTTTGTTTGTTTTTTGTTTTTTGCTTTTTTTTTGGCGAGGCAATTTTGATTAAGTGATTTGCCCAGAGTCACACAGCTAGTCAGTGTTATATGTCTGAGGCTGGATTTGAACTCAGGTCCTCCTGACTCCAGGGCTGGTGCTCTATTCACTATGCCGCCTAGCTGCTTCCTTTCCTGTATAGTTCTTCTGTATATTCTTGCCACTTTTTCTTAATCTCTTCTGCTTCTGTTAAGTGCCTATCATGTTTTTATTTTATCATGCCCATTTTTGCATGATATGTTCCCTTGGTATCTCTAATTCTCTTGATGAGATCTCCTGTCTTTCCCATTCTATTGTTTTCTTCTATTTCTTTGCATTGCTCATTTAAGAAAATCTTCTTGTCTCTCCTTGCTATTTTCTGAAATTCTGCATTCAGTTGGATATATCTTTCCCTGTCTTCTTTACCTTTCACTTTCCTTCTTTCTGACGATATTTGTTGTGGTTGTGGTTTGTCCTTCCTTCTCAAAGAGGACCATGACATCAGGGAGATGATGACATGACTTATAATTGAATTTGATTTGAGTGAGGGAGGGTTGTGCAAAGTCACCAGCCTCACTTTCTCCTCCAGAGCTATCTGGGTCCACTGGCCAGATATTGATCAGGACGACTGGAGATGGCCCAGGATGCAGTGGGAGACCTTGGCCTTTTTAAGCTAAGGTCTTTTCAAGTTCTTACTTTGAGTGAGGCAAAGTCCATTCAGTGAATAGGCCTCTTTAAGAATGAGTCAAGGGACGGCCCCTTTAATTAAAAAAAAAATCAAACTGGGAGGGTAAGACACTCAGAGCTACTGGCCAAATGAGAAAACAGTTACTATTTACATTCACTCTGAGCCAGGAGGGCCCAAAAATAACCATTAAGCAGTATTTGGGCAGGGCAGGGCTAATTGTTGTCCAGTCAATGAGACCCAGAGTGAATTGGGTTTCAGGCTTGGTCTTTGAGAAAGAAATCTAGCCAGTAAACCCCAAATTAATTAATTAACCCCAAGTATCTTCCCCTCTTTTTTTTTCTTTTTGGTGAGGCAATTGGGGTTAGGTGACTTGCCCAGAGTCACACAGTGAGTGAGTGCCAAGTGTCTGAGGCTGAATTTGAACTCAGGTCTTCCTGACTCCAAGGCCAGTGCTCTATCCACTGTGCCACCTAGCTGCCCCAAGCACCACTTAATGGTTATTTTTGGCTGAGTGTTTGGAGAAGAGGGATTGGCTCTGAATCTTGAAGATATTCAATCTCATGACTTTGGAAAAGTTGGAGAGGTCATTGTGACAGAAGATGATGCCATGCTTTTGAAAGGAAAGGGTGAAAAATCCCAAGTTGAAAAACGTGTTCAAGAAATCATTGAACAATTAGGAATTACTACTAGTCACTATGAAAAAGAAAACGCTGAGCCTCCTGGCTTAGAAGATATTTGTAAAGCCTCATCAGATAGCCATTTTACTTTCTTGCTCTTCTTTTTCTTTGGAATGTCTTCTTGGTGGTGGTGTTGTGGCAGCTGCTGCTGCCATACAACATTGCAAACCTCTATCCATAGTCCTTTAGGCACTCTATTTACCAGATCTAATCCCTTAAATCTATTTACCTCCACTTCACATTCATAAGGGATTTTATTTAGATCATACCAATATGGTCTGATGGTTTTCTCTACTTTCTTCTTCAATTTAAGTCTGAATTTTGCAATAAGAAGTTCATGATCAGAGTCAGAGTCAGTTCCAGATCTTGTTTTAACTTACTGTATGGAGTTTCTCCACCTTTGGCTGCAAAGTATATAATCAATATGATTTCAGTATTGACCATCTGGTGATGTGCATGTGTAGAGGTGCTTTTTGTGTTATTGTGTTTGCTATGACCAGTGAATTATTTTAATAAAACTCTATTTGTCTCTCCCCTGCTTCATTCTGTATTCCAAGTCAAACTTGCTTGTTATTCTAATTTTCTTTTGATTTCCTACTTTAGCATTCCAAATGCTCTATGATGAATGTGACATTTTTTTGGGTGTTATTTCTAGAAGATGTTGTAGATCACCTAGTTGTCCCATTTTGGTGTTATTTGGGTCTTCATAGAACTATCAACTTTGGCTTCCTCAGCATCAGTGATTGGAGCATAGACTTGTGTTACTGTGATGTTGAATGGTTTGCCTCAGATTCAAACAGATATCATTCTGTAATTTTTGAGATTATACCCCAATACTGGTGTCTCACCTTTTTATTGAATATGAGGGCTACTCTATCTCTTCTAAGGGATTCTTGCCCACAGCAGTTTATGTAGTGATCATAGGAATTAAATTCACCCATTCCCATCCATTTAAGTTCACCAACACCCAAGATGTTGGTGTTTAATCTTTCCATCTCCTTTTTTTTTTTTTTTTTACTACGTCCATCTTACCTTGATTCATGGATCTTACATTCCAGGTTCCTATGCAATATTCATCTTTACAGCATCAGACTTACCTTTCATCGCCAGATGCATCTGCATCTGAGATGCCTTTTGGCTTTGGCCCAGATGCTTCATTAGTATTAGAGCTACTTGTTGTGGTTCTCCATTCTTCTCCAGAAGCTAGCTTATTGGACACCTTCCAACCTGAGGGTCTTATATTCCAATGTCATCTCTTTTGTCATGTCAGTACTGTTCATGGGGTTTTCTTGGCAAAGATACTGGAGTGGTTTGCCATTTCCTTTTCCAGTGGATCACCTCTTGTCACTATGACCTGTCCATCTTGGATAACCCTCCATGTCATAACTCATTGTTTCATTGAGCTATGCAATTCCCTATACTACTACAAGAGAGTGATCCAGGTGGGGATTGATTGCAAAAGATGAACATTATGCTAGTTTAGAAAGGGAGGAATTCAACCTTCCTGTGTGCTCTTCAATACTTTCTCAATCTTAAAATCCCATAAGATCCTTTGGTATACCAACATAGATTACTCTACTTGACAACCTTCTAATTATTGTGTTAAGTGAAGCATAAAATAGGGAGGTATCATTTATAACCTAAACATGCTAAGATCCTTCAGTTACTTCAATTTGTGAATCACACTTAATTGCATGCATCAAGTCCTAGAGCATTGCAGAGCTTCCTGACCCAAGAGAGTATCCACACAAGAAAAACAAAGTGGATAGGGAACCCCTGTTATCCAGATTATGATATAGAGAGGTGTTTCATCAGTACCCTATTTCATGGATAGACACTGAACTTGGACAATTAACTGGGATCGGAATGAAATAAAATTAAAACAGCGGGCTTGATTGCATTTGGGAGAGTGTGTAATGCTTTTAATGAACTCACACTTCTCCCTGGAAAAAAAGGTCCATCTTTTTTTCCTGTGATACTTTGTGACTGCAAATCATAGAATAAAAGTTGTGGGTCACCCAAAACGTAATGGAGAGACACATAATAGATAGAAATAGACTGGAAGGGAAGGCAAACTAATTTTGTCATGAGAGCAAGCAATAACAGTGTGCTCCAGTATGGTTAACATTATGTCAAAAAAAGAAGGCCTCAGGATTCCTTATGGACCCCCTTTAGAGTATTTACAAGAGGGAACAGATGGGACTCCCATAGGATGCAGCATAATCCTCATTCCTGGAGGCTAGAGGAAGTACTAAATCTATGAGTTCCAAGACTCATTGAATTATAGAACTAATGCATATACAGTTACATGCAAAACAATATCATTCAGTTTATAGGAAGTGTGTTTGTTTTTTTATTCCACTGAGTAATCTAATGAAATGCCTGTTGCTCTTTTGTATCTTTCAGAGATTATAATCTGGTTAAGATGATAAAAGCTTCCACTTTATACCTGGTTCCTCACTCGGTTTATTTTGGTGTTTAGACTTCAATGCAAAGAAGTACAGGCAACCTACTTTCACAAACAAATGTGGGAGAAAAGCATCAGGCACTTCATAGATTTATGAGGCGGTGCTGGAGTCTCAGAATGAACATGAATCCACAAGTGAGCCAGGTGCTTTTGAAGGAAGGTTGCTTATAAAGAATTATGATACTAGAGCTCTATGAACGGGTCCTGCCGGTTTGGTGTCAGATCTGGGCATTTGGCATTAGCAACATTTGCTAACAAGTTTTTAATTCAGTCATACCTTGCCTTAGGAGTGGGAAAGTGTTCAGGTTTATTTAGTGGTTTGCAAATGTTAACCTATATCACTTTTTACTTCTTGCTTATGAGAATAGCTCACACTTACATTTAAAAATAATAGATAGCATTTTAGAGAACTTTAAGGATGTAAAAATGCTTTAAACATATTATCTCATTTGATCCTCACAACAACTCTGTGAAATGAGTGCTATTACTATCCCTATTTTATAGATGAGGAAACCAAAGCTGAAAAAGACTATTTTCCCCTGGGACATACAGTTATGGAGGACTTTTAAGGTTTTCAGGATAATTTTTCTACTTTATCTTATTTGATCCATACAACAGCACTCTGAGTTGGTGTTTATTTACTTGAGACACAGAGAGGAAATGACTTGCTTAGGATCACACGGCTGGTAGATATGAGAAGCAGGATTCAAATCCAGGTCTTCCTGACTACAAGTCTGGCACTTTTTTCATGTACCGTGTTGACTGTGGTTGCACAGGTGGATTTGTGGCAATAATTATGCTTTCCCCAAGAAGTCCATCTCCCATAGATTGGGCACCATGGATGTACTCTTAATATTCTAATGATGATTTCATAATTATTGGCACTCCCTCAAACAATGAAGATAAAAGACTATCTAAATCTTGTCAGACCAACTTTATGAGTTGCTATGAAAGAAAAATTCGTCACTTCTAAGCCAACTTGGTGATGTCATGAGCCTTTTTAAATTTAATTCTAGGCTGATCCTCAGAGAAAAGATATCCCTGGACCCACACTCAAAGCCCATTCCAGATTTGCTTGAAAACTGGCCAGTTTGTGCTCCACTGGCATAACCTTTGAAAATCTATTGATACTTCCATGCCAAAATCAGGTGTCAGAATAAAGGATGATCATAATAATAATAATGGCAATAATAACAATTTGTATGCTATTGTTACAGCAACAATAGAATAAGAAAAAGATTGCAAGGTAGGTGATTCACTTTCCTTTCTGCCTTCAATGGACTCTGATTGTTTGCCACCTCTCCAAATTCTCTACTGCCACCAAATACTTGCAGATCTTGCCTGGAAGGACCCTTTCTTCTTTCCTCCACCCCTGAGTGGAGGAATACAATCACAGTTATCTTCTCAATAGCTTCTCTGAAGAGGATCACCAGGCAGAAGCTGCCTCCTCTTCTACCCTGCTGTGGCACAACTCATCTCATCAGATTTTCTGGCTCAGCAACAAGTCCAAGGACTCATCCCAGCATTGACATACGTAAGAGTAAGCAGGCAGAAGATGATCCACACAGAGCAGGGAGAGATTCCTTGTTTTGCTCCAAAGGAGGGCTAGGGAAAATCCGTCTGCTTACCTGGGATTCCTTAAGGAGAGGGTGTCACTGGAGAGAGATGTTATTAAAGAACATGGTTCAACTCTAGTAAAATTTCATGATAAGTCACTGTGGTGTGGTATTGTGAAAAAAAATACTGGCTCTGAAGTCAGAGGCCCTGGGTTCAAATCTCCTTCTGACTCTTACTACCTGTGTGACTAAAATCATTTGATCTCTGTCATCAGTTTTTCCCACTCAAAAATGAGGGAATATACTAGAAAATCTCTGATTCTCTTCCAACTCTAAATTCCATGATTAGATGGAAGACTGTTAAGTTAAAGAAGATATCCTTAGAACTATAGTCAGAAATGTTCTTACACACAAACCCATTAGGCACTGACTGTTAGTGGCTTTGAAATTCTAACTCTCAAGTGCATTTAGGATAGATACCCTTCTAATAAAAAAATTCTATATATAATCAGGACAACAGTTAAAGTGCTGAGTCTGGAGTCAGAAAGACCTGAGTTCAAATGTGGCCTCAGACATTTACTAGCTGTATGACCCTGGGCAAGTCACTTAACCCTGTTTACCTCAGTTTCCTCATCTGTAAAATGAGCTAGAGAAGGAAATAAAAAACCACTTTAGTATCTTTGCCAAGAAAACCCCAATTGGGTTCATGAAGAGTTGGATGCAACTGAAATGACTCAATAAACAACAATATATAATAAAGTATCATAGGAGGAAAAATAATTTTACAACTACTCATATATTTTTCATTTTATTCATGCTGTTTTTTGCTATAAATACATTTCCTGAATTTGCTGTCACCATTTAGCATTGGGCCGTAGAAAGAAGTATTAAATTTGGAGTCAGACAACCTGAATTCATATCCTGACACTGATGTTCACTACCTATCTGTTCTTGGGAAAGTCATTAAACCTTTGTGGGTCTTTATTTCTTCATCTGCACAATAAAAAGGTTGGACTTTTAAAGTTCTTT
Source organism: Vombatus ursinus (assembly GCF_900497805.2). Lineage (NCBI taxonomy): Eukaryota > Metazoa > Chordata > Mammalia > Diprotodontia > Vombatidae > Vombatus > Vombatus ursinus. The sequence continues at coordinate 18,879,349 of NW_020950062.1, forward strand.
TTGGTTCTGTATATAGGTTTCTATTACTTCAGAGGTTAGGTCTTTCAAACATGTAAAGGCTGAGTCTTCCCTCTGCATGAGGGTAAGGGGACAGTTGTATAATCCTTTAATGTTATTTTGAATCTATAATAATATTAAGTATCATTTATATAAAGTTTGCAAAGTGCTTTATAGTATACTTACTCTCACTTAATCATTATAATAGGCCTGAGTTCGGTATTACAGATATTATTATTATCCCTATTTTCCAGGTAAGGAAATTGAGGATCAAAGAGGTTAAGTGACTTAGATGAGGCTAACCAAAGAGGTTAAAGGATAAAACTCAGCTTAAGAGCTTATATTTATTTTATATATATATATATATATTTTTTTTTCCTGATCCCCCAACTGCCAATATTTTGCCTCTGACCAGTGTGTGTATGTGTGTGTGTGTGTGTGTGTGTGTGTGTGTGTGCGCGCGCGAATGGAGAAGAACTGACACATACTGGCTTTGTGACCTTAGGTAAGTCACTTAACCTCTTAGTTTCTTTGAGCAACTAAAACTAAGTTTCTGAGATAGTGCTGACCTGCATTAGTTAAAGGGAATTCTCTTTGTCGATAAAATCACAGGTCTAGTTGCTATTTCCTAATTTATTTACTACATCCTGTCTCTGCTGATTGAATGAAAGTTCCTTGAATAAAGGGGCTGTTGCATTTTTGTCTTTGTGCCCCTAGGACTTTGCACATAATGATTGCTTAATAAATGCTTGTTAGTTGATTGATTGACTTGTTCATAATTATCACATAGCCAGTGTCAAAGGTGAAATTCAAGCTGAGGCATTTTCTAACTCTAATTCTAGTGCTCCTTCCACTCTGTCATATTGCTTGTTTGTCATATGGATGGAGATGGGGATAAGAAGTTAGAACAACACGGCTTCAATGCCAGGCACAAACAATAGAGTGCCATTCATGGCTCACTCCAGAATCACAGTCTCATACAGGATCATGGCCAACAATGTGGGGTGGATGGATTAGTTTCTATGTGCCTATACCAGTTCTCAAGTGAAGAAAGAATAATAAAACTCTTCTAGAGATACTCTTTTAATCTAATATTGATGGAGAGCTATGACTTTCTATCTCTTAGTACCAGTATGACTAAAAAGAAGACTGTAAGGATATGCAAAGATCTTCAAAAAAAGGTAGCAACTAACATTTATATAGTGTTTTAAGGTTTGTAAAATACTTTCTGCATTTTATTTCATTTGATCCTAATAAACCTGTGAAGTATGTTCTATTATTATCTTCATTTTATATATAAAGAAACTGAGTCAAAGAGGAGTTAAATTGCCCAGGGTCACATAGTCACTTAAGTGTCAGGATAAAAGGGTAGGATTGGAACTCAAGTCTTCCTGACTTCAGGTCTAGAATTTAATCCACTATGCCACCTAGTATCTTCTAATATCTTCAAATACAACTTAAAAGATAACTAAATTCAAGCAGAGAGAAAACATACCCCACAGTTGTAGTGAATCAGAAACTGTATATAAGTCAGCATATTTAGTCACTATTTAAGGAAACAACATGATACTAGGCAATATTGTTAGCCACATATAGTGTAATAACTGGGAATTTATTTTTCAGTCTCTCCATTTTAAGAAAGTTTTGGAGAGGAGTCTGTTGGCCTGCTTGGTAGGTGGTCCTGGATTCTTGAAATCTGCTTCTGGTAGAGCCCAAATTCCACTGTGCTGGAAAAGCTTTGAGTACAATCCCAGTGATGGACTGTGTGTCTGGTGTATGAGGACCAGTCTAGCTAAATACAGAGAAGTTCAACACCAGTAGGCTGGCCATTTCAGGATGAATTCTGTAGTCACGGCAACCTAGGTAACTGAAAAACAAACCAAAAAAAAGCAATGCCAAATACTATATAGCTCTTTTCTTATGCAATGACAGTAGCAGGATAGAAAAAAAGGAGACAAAAGCACTGAGTCATATTAGGAGCAGTGGTAAATATGAAATGATAAAAGATTGCTGTTCAGTCACGTCCAACTCTTTTTGAGCCCGTTTTTTTTTTCTTGGTTAGGATGCTGGAGTGGTTTGCCATTTCTTTCTCCAGATCATTTTACATGTGAGGAAACTGAGGTAAACAGAGTTAAGTGTCTTGCCTAGGGTCACACAGCTAATAAGTGTCTGAGGCTGGATTTGAATTCAGGTCTTCCTGACTCCAGGGCCTGCACTCTATCCACTGTGCCACCTAGCTGCCCTGATAAAAGATTATGCTCAGATAAAAGAATTTCAGAATTCATGAAGATGGAAGTAGAATAGTTGTAAATGATGATAAGATTAAAGATATGATCATTTTGTATAGATAAGGAGGGTGGTTGAATAGATCATTGAAAATGAGTAGATTGAGGAACTGAGGAAACATTAGCATCAACGTTGAAGCCCTCAAGTAAAGAGAAAGAGCTAGAATGGCAAGAAAGACTGATCTAGGCACGGAACTCATTGAGAAAGGAAGGTGAATGGACTGGAAGTGGGTGGATAACGGCTCTCAGAATCTTGACTGGGTGATAAGTTTGGACTGAATGAATCTCAGAGGAGGAGAGGTTGCTGAGGAACGGTGGTAGAGGAAAAATCTGGCAAAGTGACAATGGAGAGCAAAGAGTATTCTGACTCACCCAGTCTTCTGTTGCCAGCTCCAGTGCTCTATCCATGCTGTCTTTCATAGTGAGCCATGCCCACAAAAGACGTTGCCACTGTCAAGGAAGACGGCCAGTCTACAGACCAGAAGGAAGAAGAATTTCCTATAAGTGAAAAGGTCCTCCAGAGGCTCCTATTTACACATGACAATGCTTCAAACCTTTGAATATTACAAAACTTTCTAAATGAAATCCTCAACTATTCAAGGTCTAATAAGCTATATTGTTTGAGAAGTTGGTCAGTGCTTTCAGTAGTCCTGAGGTGCTCCCCCAAATAAGAACTCATCTTTTAGATATCATTATTATTTTAAAAAATAAATCAAATTAATTTTTGGTTACATTTTAAATTCTGAGTTTTCTCCTCTCCCTACCCCACACTAGGCTACTATTTCTCTCTCTCTCTCTCATGCATGTGTATACATATACATATATATGACATATATATGTACACATAGATACATACATGTAAAACCACATTATGTAAGCATCTATTTATCAGTTCTTTCTCTGGAAGTGGATAGCATCTTCCTTCATATGTCCTTTGTAATTTATCTGAATATTTATAATGCTCAGAATAGCTTAGTCATTCATAGTTATTCTTTAAACAACATTGCTGTTATTATATCCAATGTTTTCTTGGTTCTGTTCTTTTCAGTCTTCATTACTTTATGCAAATCTTTCCATGTTTTTCTAAAACCAACCTGCTCATCATTTCTTATAGCACAATAGTATTCCATCACAATCACATACCACAACTTGTTTAGCCATTCCCCAATTGATGGATATCCCCTCAATTTCCAATTCCTTGCCACTGCAAAGAGAGTTGCTATAAACATTTTAGAACGTATATGTTCTTTCTGGCTACTTACAATATTTTCTCCTTGATCCAGAAACATAAAAAGGTGTTCTAGAATCTCGGTCTGCCTTATTATCTTGCCAAGTATCCATCGATTGACACATAAAAACTGTTAAAAAAAAACTTAATTTGGAAAAAAAATATAGATTCTTTTCCTTTTCACCTGATCACCTTGAGAAACAGACCTAATAGTGGTATTGCTGGGTCAAAGGGTATACACAGTTTTATAACTCTTTGGGCATAATTCCAGATTGTTTTCCAGAATGGTTGGATCAGTTCACAGTTCCACTAACAGTGTATTAGTGTCCCATTTTTTCCACATCCTCTCATTTCAGCCAAAGTTGTTTTAATTTCCATTTCTAAATTAATGCTTAAGAGCATTTTTTCATATGGCTATATATAGCTTTGATTTCTTCATCCAAAAACTGTCCCTTGACCATTTATCAATTGAGAAATGACTTATATTCTTGCAAATTTAACAAAGTTGAATTCCTTCCTTTATATTTTTTCATTAATTCTTTTAATATTCTTGATCTTTTGTTTTTCCAAGTGAATTTTATTATTTTTCTAGTTCAACAAACTATTGGTTTTGGTAATTTGATTGAGACGGCATTGAATCAAGAAATTAATTTAGGTAGAAATAACACTTTCATTATATTGGCTCCACCCACCCGAGCGATTACTATTTCTCCAATTATTTAAATCTGACTTTATTTGTACAAAAATTATTTTATAATTATATTCATGTAGTTCTTGGGTTTGTCTTGGCAGGTGTACTCCCAGATATTTCATGCTGCCTATGGTTATTTTAAATGGAGTATCTCTTACTACCTTTTTTCTTGTAGGGTTTTGTTGGTGATATATAGAAATGCTGATGATTATATTGGTTTATTTTATATCCTGCTACTTTGCCAAAATTATTAATTGTTTCAACTAGTTTTTTAGTTGACTCTCTAGGATTTTCCAAGTATATCATCATATCATTTGCAAAAAGAGATTGCCCATTCTGATTCCTTCAATTACTTTTTCTTCTCTTATTGTTATTGCTAGCATTTCTAATACAATATTGAATAATATTGTTGATAGTGGCGTGAAAACTATGACCCCCCTTCTTGTTCAAACACTTGACAACCAGATGTGATGAAGAAAACATCTATGAAGCCTGGACTATGGAGACAGAGAGCAGAGCGATGAGCAGAGCAGAGGACATTACCCTGTCAGCTGCTTTCACAACTTAATAATATTTTTAATATTATGTGTGTGTGTGTAATTGCAAGGCATGTGCCTACTTTCTTTCTTAATATAAAGAAGCATATAAGCTTAGTACAGTTGCACCTTCAAAAGCATAGTTACACTCTTAGGCATAAGTTTCATATAGATAAGTTTAACTGGTGCGTAGGCACTCGCTGAGCTCACCTTGTATGTATCTCAGATATGTCTCTCAACCTCTCTCCTTACACACAGTTACATCCTTTTAAAATTGTATGAAAACCCATGGCTAGTTCACTGATCAGGCAGCCTTTGCCAGAGGAGACCAGACAGTTTGGTCACCTAGGCTAACTCACTGGCAGGATGGGGAAGCCCACCTGACTCTGCCCAAAGGGAACCACAGTCCTGCCTTGCTAGCAGCCTTGCTATACAGTCTGTGGCTCTCCCTCCTAAAGAGCAAACTGCACCCAAGGGGAGCAATGACAGCTGGCAGCTTGGTGGCACCATGTCATGTTCAACAATGGGCATCCTTGTTTCACTCCTGATAACATTAGGAAGGCTTCTAGCTTATCTTTATTACAAATAATGCTTCCTAGTGGTTTTAGGCAGATGCTTCTTATCATTTTAAGGAAAAATCCACTTATATCTATGCTCTCAAGTGTTTTTAATAGGAATGAATGTTGTATTTTATCAAAAGCTTTTTCTGCATCTATTGATATAATCATATGATTTTCATTATTTTTATTTTTGATATAATCAATTATGTTAATAGTTTTCCTTATGTAAGTCACCCCTGCATTCCAGGTATAAAGCCCACTTAGTTTCAATGTATAATCTTTCCAATATACTGTTGTAGTTTCCTAGCTAGTATTTTATTTAGGATTTTTGCCTCCATATTCATCAGTGAAATTGGTCTATACTTTTCTTTATTTTTGCTCTTCCTGGTTTAGATATCAGCACCATATTTGCTCAGTAAAAAGTTTGATAGGACTCCTTCTTTGCCTATTATTCCAAATTTACTTAATACTGGAAAAAAAAACACCATTATTCTTCTGATGATAATAAGATGACTGCAAGCTTTAGATCACTAATAGCTCCAAAAATCAAAATTGTGGAGAGACGTGTGAAAGGCAAAACAGATTACAGCATATTATTAGACAAGACTTATATATATGAAGTAGCATAAATGATATCCAGGAAATGGATAATAGGAAAAAGAGGTGAGATGTTCATATAGTTAGTGTCCGTGACAACAGATGGACAATTTGAGTGCTGCAGATCTGATATCAGTGGAATGAATGATTAAATGAAGCATTTATTAAACAATTACTATGCACAAAGCACTATGCTAAGTACCTGGGATGCATATAGAAAAGTATGACAGTCCTTGCTCTCAAAGGTCTCACATTCTAATGGAAGAGATAGCACACGTGGAAGACTTTAGCTGCAAGTCAGATGGAAAGTTCCTATAGGAACTTAGGGTGAAGAGGCAAAGCATGTGATAATGCCTCTTCTTTAATGTCATTTGCAGTGATGAAATCATATCAGCTTCTAACGTTGAATCATTCAACGGTGCCAAGGACTTTTGTGGCAAGAACTTTCTTTTTGAGATCTCCAATAGATATGGAGGAGGAGTTAGGTTGTATCTCCACAATGATTGCATCCCAAGATGAGGAGTTAAGGGCAGTAAACTGGAAGCATTGCTCTTCCAAAGGCTCTTGGGTTCAGGGCTGTCTTCATCAGGATTTGAGGGGAGATAAGGGTCAAGATTGGGGAATGTTAGAAGACTTAGAAGACTCAGCTTATTGAAGATTTATGGGAGGACGTGGACAAGAGTCACACATGATGAGAAAGGTGGATGGGTTTCAAGCCAAAACATTGGAGAGAATGCCCATGTCAATAAGATCCCATTGAAGTAGTAGGTTCTTTAGAGCACGTCCAGAGAAAAGCCCCAAACCTGTTGAGGGAGTTAAAAATGGGCCCAATAGGGAAAGTGAAAAAAGCTGAGGTTGTTTAACCTGGAGAAAAGTAAATCTAAGTGGTGATTTAACAACTATTTTCCATTATACACCAGAACATGGACCAATTATTCTCTGTTTGCTTAGAGGATTTAATGAAGAGAAATGAGCTTAAAGTGTTGCAAGAGAGTTTGGTCAGACATGTAAAAAACCTTGTTGACCAAATAGGTGAGTAAACAAAGGAAACAGAATTATAGAATTTGTATCCCCTGAGGGCTATCACAGATCACATAATCATTTGCCTTGGCTTGTTAAAGCACTCTCCTACCCAGATGTAGGGGGTTGGATGAGATGATTTCTGGGAGTTCCTTTAAGCTTTATGATTTTGTGAGAAAAGAAAAACTTCCCCTGGTGTCTCTCATCATACTCTGGAGAGAACATTGATAGGTACGAAGTTAGGATGTGAAGGGGACAGTCAAATTCAGTGTTGGTTTAATGTACAGGAGGTCTTATTCATCATGATAATGATTTAACATTTGAGTGATATTTTTATACAGTTAATTTTGATTAACATTAGCATGACAGGAAGAGAAAGATATATGTGTTCTTAATGCAGACCTTGTCTTAATAATTAGATTTTTAATTCTCTGTGGAACATAGTGTATAACATATCTCTTCCACCTTTCCAAGGTTGTATAATTTACTACTAGGCAAATTTCAGCTCTCATACTTTCACTTTTTAATCTCATTTTTATTTTTCTCACTTATCACCTTTCCTTTTCCCTTAGATTACTCTCACCCTCAGAAAAGAAAAGGGATAAAAGAAGAAAACCCTTTGTTTTCACAGCAAAGCAGAAAATCTTTTGCCTCCAGTCAGTAGAAAGTGTTCAACTTGTGTGTATTTTGTTCACAATGGCTGACCTCCAAATTTATCCAGTGGTTTTTGATCACTTGTAAGCATAGCCTATTACTGTGTTGACACAATGTCAAAACATTTAAGGTAAAGAATTCCATCAATCAATCAATCATCTGGATGTTTAATATAGATGAAGCCAATCAATCAACCAATCAATTAATCAATCAATCTACTATTGGTACCTATCTATTAGTACCTACTATGTGCCAGGCACTGAGGATACAAAGATAAAAATGAAGCAGGCTTCACTCTCAATGGGATTATATTTTTACAGGGAAGACAAATATGATATTATATAGATACATATATAATGTGCATATGTATGTATATATTATATATGTATATATATACACATATATGGAGAGAGAGACAGAGACAGAGACAGAGACAGAGACAGAGAATAGATCTAGCTGTGGGAGAATAGAGGAAAGAAAAAGGAAAGAAAGTAAAAGGGGCATGTGACTTTGCCCCCCCCCTTTTTACACTACATTGTGTGTCTTATCATATATACTATTTATCGTTTCTATTATTTTACTGTTTGTTAGAACTAGATAAATTTGTCAATACCAAATGAAATAAATTCCTGGAACAGGAGATACCATTTATATACAACTGATAAGATAATGAGTATGAATGGACGTGTGGATGAGAATAGTACACAATATAAGTTGATTTGTTGCTTGCTATGTGTGGCAGGGATGTGTTGACAGTTGTTCATGAAGATATTAGAGACAAAGGACAGAAGTACTTATTACCTTATTCTTAGAAAATAGAAGTCCAAAGTCCAGCTGTACTAGCATCTGAAGATAAGATGGATTGAGCTGAAGAAAATCTGAGATCCACTTTGAGGTAAATGGGACTCTAGAAGAGTAACAAAAAAGACCATTGGGGTAATTATAAAGATACAAATATATAGAATGAGAAAGTGCTGTGACATTTAGCATGTGGATGCTTCTGTAGAGAGTTCAGAATCATGATGCTAAAGAAAAGGTATTTCCTAGTCCCCCTCAAAAAAATGGAAAAGTCCATTAGAAGACAATTTTGAAAAATTTGAAACAATTTTAAATTTTTTAGAAGATGAAGAGAGGGGAAAATGCATTGTTTTGTAGTCCATAATGGTTAGCTATTCAATCTTGGATAAAATATAAAAGTGAACTAAACTTGAAATGTACCACATACAAAAATGCCTTGCTTGATCAGGGAATCTGAGGTACTGAGCACACTTGCAGGGTTTCCATACACAAATCAGTGTGTGTGTGTGTGTGTGTGTGTGTGTGTGTGTGTGTGTAATAGTAAGCATGAAACAAGCAGACAGCTAGACTTTCTCTCCTTCACTGCCTTTTGGGCAACAAACCAATATTAAGTTTAAAATAAATGAGGACATCTAGGTCTTCTCTTACCATCTTTTCACTTCTCTTGGGTTCCAACTATTTACTATTTTGGTTTTGTCCTTCCCAGTCCAAAGACTACTTTCCTCAGTAGAGAAAATGGAAGCAAAATAATAGAGTAGAGTTGACTAGTTCTGACTCCTCCCCATAGTCTATTATCATTATTACCATCATCTTCCCATCTACCTTAGGCAGCAGTACTATCATTTCTTTGATCATCTCCTTACCATCCAAAAATGGCTAAGTGGTACAATGGGAGAGTGTTGGACTTCGAGTCAGAAAAATCTGAGTTCAAATCCCACCTCAGATACTTACCGTGGGACCCAGGTAAATCACTTAACTTCTTTCAAACTGGGTTTCTTCGTTTGTAAAATGAGGATAATAATATCACCTACTGCATAGGATTTTTGCGAGGATCAAAAGGTATAATATATATAGTGCTTTGCAAACCTTAAAGTTCTATGTAAACACTAGCTATTTTTATTATATAATTTTTTAAAAAGCTCTTTTTGTTGTTAGTCTTAAGCTCATTTCGAAGCACTCCTGATGTTATTTTTAAATAATTATGCCACTCTTTTACATTCTTCCAGACTTAGTGGCCTTGCTTTCAACTTCTGCATGTGTCTTAAAAATCTTAGGGGGTTAATAAATCTATACTCCAGAAAGATAAAAGGAAGTAGAAAAAGACCCTAATGGTTCCTTGGGTGCTTTAGTTGCTTTTTGCAAAGGTGATGTGGGGCAGGGTGTAGAGAGGTGATCCTTTTTTGCTCCTTAAAGGGACTCAACCTGATTGAGTTCTGATACCAGGACCACTAGATTCCTTACGTGCATCAGACCCCTGATCTTGAGATGAGTGGGTGTAAGTATAGTAGTTATACTCTTTCTTTTGTTAAAAAAAAGTTTTTAACTTTTTTGGCTAGGCAATGGGGTTAAGTGACTTGCCCAGGATCACATAGCTAGTAAGTGTCAAGTGTCTGAGGCTGGATTTGAACTCAGGTTCTCTGGACTCCAGGGCTGGTGCTCTATCCATTGTGCCTCCTAGCAGCTCCTAATTTTTTTTTTATTAGCAAAAATCTATTTTCCTTCCTCTCCCCTCCCACTATCAATAAGTGAAAACAAAAACTTTGTAACTAATATGCACAGTCAAACAAAACTAATTTCTGCATTGATCATGCCCAAAATGTTTTGGTACTTTCTTAGGGGGGAGGAGAGTATTACAGGTCCTCCTCTGACCACTCAGATAAGTCCTCCCTGACCCTCCCACACAACAGAGAGAGGAAAAATCAGACTGATTGTGAAATAAATTAAAAATGCAAATAGATGGAAATCCTATCTGAGGTCAGTTTGAAGATGAGGTTATTCTCAGAGAGTTAAATACTGAAGGAAACAAAAAAGCATTCTGGAAATCAGCTTGCCAAGGAATCTACTTTGCAAAGCACAAAGGAAAATAAAGGCATAAATAAATCCAACATGCAAACAGCAAATGGTGTTTTATAGTTCTGTGTTTAAGTTCCTTTTCAGAGTCATAGATAAGATTGGGAAATGTCTCTAAAATTTTATCAGTGAGAATAATAAGTAGAAAATATATGAGTTGTCTATGAAAGGGAGCTAATTGAAAACATGAAATTAAACTATTCAAATTACTCTGGTCCTCAGTCACTGTCAGGAGCATGGATGGTAATGATTTTGTACATCTCAGCTCCATGGCCTCAGAATCCATACAAAAGGTAAGATAAATAGCAGTTCCCAAGACAAACCTTTAATTCTGTACAAGCAAACCCTCTGAAGGATTTTCATAAAATACAAATGACGACTGTAGAAATGGGAAGTTATTTAGAATCCATCCAGGGAGCTAAATGAAATTAAATGAAATAGGCTCAGAAGTTATATAAAGTGGTGGCAGCAAAGAGGGAGGGGGAGAAAGGGATACTTGGCAACATTTTCCTTCGGTAATGACCTGGGTAAGAAACTGGATTTTTCCTCTTATTCTTACCAACTCTATGACATTAAGCAAGACATTTAACCTGTCTGTGTCTCATTTTCTTATCTTTAGAATTTAGGGATTAGACTAGATGGGGGTCTGCATTCAGGAAGACTTGATTTCTTGTTAGCTATGTGACCTGGATGAGTCACTCTGTTTGCCTCAGTTTCCTCAACTGCAAGTAGAGATAATAAAAGCACCTACTTCACAGGGTTATTGTAAGGATTAAATTAGATAATATTTGTAAAGCACTCAGCACAGTGCCTAGGACATAGAAGGTACCTAATAAATGCATTTTCTTTCTTTCTTTCCTTCCTTCCTTCCCTCCAAAAAGCCATTTGTAAATATAAATATTTATACCTGGGACAGGCACCACAAACCAATCCTGTGATATATGGCATGAAAGTCATTCTCAGTTGAGACGATATACACTGTCTTGTGGGTGAAGACACAAATCCTGAATTGCACTGTGGCAAGGGTGGGGAACCTGTGGCCTCAAGGCCACAGGTGACCCTCTAGGTCCTCAAGTGTGGTATTTTGACTGAATCCAAACTTCACAGATTCTTGTTCCTAGTGAGAATATTTGTCCTGCCATAGTCCCTGCCATAGAGTTCTGTTGGGAAGGCTTCCCATTCAGAGGAAGTGATTGATTCAGTAACTTCCCATTTAAATTAATTATTTTGGTATCTAGGTGTTAGTGCAATGGAGAGAGTGTTCCAAGGCAGGAAGGCCTGAGTTTGAGTCCTTCCTCACATACTGACTAGTTGATGACCCTGGGCAAGTCACTTAACCTCTGCCTCCCTGTTTTCTCATCTACAAAGTGGAGATAATAATAGTACTTACCTCTTAAGGCTATTGTGAGGATCAAATGAGATAATATTTGAAATGTACTTGGCAAACCTTAAAACACTATGTAAATGCTAGTTATTACTGTTAATAAAATTCAATTATTAAAAAATTCAGTTATTTATTCACAACTGACATTCAAGAAACCTGATTACTGGGAGTGGGGGGGTAGGATGTCAACCTTCATAGGAAACAGGTGCTTTTGTAGAGGCGGATGAGGCCACACTTCTCCCCTCTACTCTCCAGCCCCAACTATCAGAGCTAGAAGGGACCTTAGGAGATACCTAATCCAACTTCTTGATTTTGCAGGAGAGGAAACTGAGGCCCCAGAGATCAGTAAAGACTTATCTAAAGTCACCAAAAAAAAAGGGCTCATTCTACTTTTACTGAAACTGAGGCCAAACTGAAGTATAGTTAAATGGAGCCTAAATATAGAGTCACAAACATATCTAGAAGGGATTTCATAGGCCACTTTGTCCAACCCTCTGATTTTATACAGAAAACAGAAATTTAGAGTTAGTGACATAGAAGGGACTATAATAGTAATCTCTTGACTCCAAGTTCAATGTTCTTTCTATCAGGTTATTGAAATTTTGCCTTCTTTGGATGGATGGGTCTGGGAAGAGGAGACACTAGCCCTCAGAATAGTGACTCCCTGGTCTCATGTGACTTCGGACAAATAGACGAGAAGGAGACCTCTGAGTACTTTCAGGTGTAGTTTGGCTTCAAGCTCTTCCTCACCTCATTCCAATTGGGTCTGTGCCATGGAAGAGTTTAAGCAACCTGATAAGGCAAAGCTTAGAGGAAAAGCCCAGGTCCTTAGGATGGGGAGGCATGGCCCTCCACCAAGGGCTGAGGGGTTGAAGTGCTCCTTCCCCTCACTGTCTTACTCCTGAGACAGAATGTACTTTGAAGTCATTACATAAAAGAATTTCTAGGATTTGGGAATCATTCCCACCTCTTCAGAGTAGTCACCACCCTTGTTCTGGGGTTGGGCTGGGGGGCCCTAAAGTGCACTGTGCTCAACTCCCAGGGCTGTCCACCATACTTTAAACAAAGCTTTCCTCCCTCCCACATCCACCCTAGTTCCAGCCCCATGGAAAAATTTGAGAAGCCAAGGAAGACATAACTTTGAGGGAAAGAAAAAGCCTCATGGGAACTGAGAGAGCATGGCTATCCAAAATGGACCAAGGCCCTGTGTCTCTTCCTCTGCCTTGCCCTGATTCAGGTTCCAGTTGTAGGCAGGGTCCCTCTTCCCAGTTTGCTGCTAGTGTCCAGGCTATCTACTGTAGAAGTCAGAGGTAAAGTAGTCGGTGCTGAGAGTTTGTGGGACCAGGGTTGGGCTTACTTGCTGAGAGGAGACCAGAGCAGAATTTAGATAGTGCCCTCTTTCCTCCCTCCCTGAAGAAACTGAGCTGCACCTCTAGTGGCAACACTATCCTGTCACTGTTTCTGCTTGACCCCACCTGCTCTGCCCCCATAGTACAATGCTAGCATTGGTGGTCCTTTAAATCCTCCTTCTCCAAGGCAAATTTACTTCCTTTGGGCAAATTCCCATTCAGGAAAATATCTCAGGAAGCTCCATCCTAGTTATGAAATTCAGTGACTTCCCAGGATGAACGTAATCTATGGCTAGTGTCTTCTCTTTGTGCTGGTGTAAAGATGCCGCATGGAGATGTGCAAGTCTAGGAAATCGCTATGTACTTATGACTAGTTGGTTGTGTTCTTGGGTCAGTTTTCAAGAGCTGCCTTTTTCTTCCTCAGTCCTAATTCTGATATGCTTGTGCACTGGATGACATATTAACAATATTAACTCCTTGGTTTTTTTAGATGTTAATGATATCTCCTTAATAGGTATGAATTCTCCATCAGTTCTCCTTTATAAGGTATGAATTCTCCATCAACCAACAATTCATTAAAGATTGTTGATTGGAGACTACTCATATGCCTGAGATATACCTTTTGACATTTTTTTTTTTGAGATTAATTGCTGAGACAGGGAGAGAACCAAAATTTAGTCTCATGGAGAGAAGAGGGGCTAACATAGATACTAAGTCTCAATTCCCTGGAGGGAAGCCTGAGCATTTGTGAGGAACCTCCCCCCACAAATGAGCAGAAGAAGGCAAAAAATAGTGATTAGGAGTTCTGCGGCTAAGTTGGGAGTTCAAGGAACAAGAGCCAGAAACACTGGCAGAGTGAAGGAGGGTTTCTGGATAACACCAAGTTGGAGGACCAAGCCTCCTAGAAAGAAAAGGGAAGGTTCTTGGACAGATCAGTAGCTAGAGCCAAGGAGGAGCAAATTTAGTATTGTGAGTTTTATAGACTGTCAGGTTTGAGGGAGAGAGCTCAGCTCTATTAACTCCATGTTCTTTCCCTTATGGGTTTGCTAGATTCCTCTCTGGAATTGTTCTCCTAGCTCAGGGGGTTTTAACCCTTTTTTCTGTCATGGATATATCCTGCAAGAGTGAATCAACCTTGATATTCACATCTTCTCAGTATCTTCTGCCCCTGCGATTGGACCTCTGACTGGAGGACAAAGCCATGGGTTCCAGGGTCTATGTTAAGGAGGGCCAGGAGAGTCTTCTTCCCATTTCCCACCACATTTATTCCTTTTAGGCTTCTTTGGACTTTTCCATCACATCCCAGTGTATGACCTTGCCGCCTGCAGTGCCATAGTAGGCACATACTAGGGGCTTTAAAAATACTTGTTGGTTAATCACTCGGTGCTTAATTGCATGTCTGTTGAATGCAATTGAATCATGATACTGTCCACCTTTAAAACAGCTTCTGAGTCCTCCTTCCTTCATAAAAAAGTGGTTAATTAGAAGAGAGTTGATCATCATCCATACCTTTAGTATGCAGAAATTATACAGTTCAACATAATTCTCTATCATTTACCATTCCATAACTAAATCCCTAATTATTTAACTTACAGACATGTTTATTTAATGCTTTTTATTGATTTAAATTGCCTGTAAATGTTTGTTTAAGATAATAAAAAGCCAGAATGGAATATTGAGTGTGTTTCCCATGAAAATGCAGATTGACAGGATAAGTGCTTTTGATGCTGACAGAAAGATAAAAGAGCTGTAGATGTGATTGTTTCAGATAGTGATTAGCTATGAACTCACAGCATGATTTTTGCAATTGGAATTCTCCACTTTTAATTTTTCTTTGTTTGAGGGACTGCTGACATATTGATAGGGGGACCAAAAAAAAATGTGAATACATTACATTGGCACATTACAAAGAACTTTGTAAACACTAATTACTTAGTATTCAACAGTAATGCTGACCAAATAGAAATCACTTAATCTGCCTGATTCCTTGCTGAATGATTTGTCTAGTTATTAATAATAATTCATATTATCATTTTAAAAAGCAAATACAAGTAGTTCAAGTATTATCATAGATGAAGAAATTGAATTTCAGAGAAGTGACTTGCCCAAGGTGATTCTCATCATATATGGTGCTCCTAAGTAAAATAATCATAAAATTATCAGAGTTGAAATGGACCCTGTGGCTATCTGATCCAGTCAGTGACTGGGGAAAAAAATCCCTTCTACAAGTGACTAGCTAAGTAATCATCATTCTAGCCATAGCTTCAGACTTCAAAGGAAATGGGAGTCACAACTTCTTTAGGCAACCTATTCCATTTTGTGGGGGATAGTTCTCATTGTTAGGAAGTTTTCTCTTTTATGTATCCAACTTGAATTGGACTTTTTGTGACTTTTCCACCAACTGTTCTTATTTCTGACCTCTGGCACCAAGCAGAACAGGTCTTATTCCTCCTTCAAACTCTGAGTTTTTTGCTTCTCCAAGCCAAATAACCCCACTAGCTTCAACAAATTCCAATACGGCATACTTTTGAGAACTTTTTTTTTTTTTTTACCATCCTGGTTGCCCTCCTCTGTGACTTTGTCAGCTCATCTATGCTTTTCCTAAAATGTGGTACCCAGAACTGAACTTAGTACTTGAGATGTGACCTGAATAGGGAAGGACTATCTATTACTTCCTTATTACTAGGTGTCAGATCCAGGATTCAAAGTCATGGCTCCTGCTTCCCATTAAAATGTTCTTATAAGTATTTGGGTGGTGTGAATGGTTAGAAGCTACCTAATGTCTCAAAGCGTTAAGCAACATAAACATATAGTAACTCTCTTTGATACCAGCAGTGTTTATAAGGAAGAAATAATATTAATGCTTTGATGATAAACTATTTTTAATGCTAGAAAAATATCCTTCCAATTGAATGTAAGGAGCTTAAAACCATAGATTGTTTCATTCTTATCATTATAATGCCAGTACCCACCACACAGTAGGTGATTACTAAATTATTGTTGAATTGAATAGAATGTAGAGAATGAGAACCTGAGTGCTGTACTGGAATACACCAAGTATTAAAAGACTCAGAGGAAGGTCACAAGGTTTTTGGCAAATGAATATTTCATAGGTAGATCCAGGGATATATTAGTGAATGTTTAACAACCAGCTCTAAAAAAAAATGAAGTGCCCAAAACACTTTTAAATTTAATTTGCGTGATTAATATTTTCTCTATCACTTTAAGTCTATGTAATCAATAAAACAACAAATCAAATCCTGATTTCTTGTGTTTGCTGATTTTCTGTGGCGTAAATCCTCACTCTAAAAATTCAACAATCAGCTCATAAGTCAGTTAAAGGAAGGGAATAAACATTTATAGAGCTCCTACTATGTGCCCCTGTTGTTGTTCAGTCATATCCAATTCTTAGTGACTCCATGGACCACACTGTCCTTGGGGTTTTCTTGGCAAAAATATTGAGTGGTTTGCCGTTTTCTTTTTTGGTGAATTAAGGCAAATAGAGGTTAAGTGACTTACCCAGGGTCACACAGCTATAAGTGTCTGAGGTGGGGTTTGAACTCAGATCTTCCTGACTCCAGGACCAATGCTCTATCCACTGAGTCATCTAGGGGTTCTCCATTGTGCTAAATGCTTTACAAATATTATCTGAATTGATTCTCACAACAACCCTGCTAGGGAAGTGCTGTTATTATCCCCATTTTGCAGTTGAGGAAACTGAGGCTGAGGTTAAGTTACTTGTCCAGGGTCACACAGTTAGTAAGTTACTGAGACTGCAGAGGAACTCAGGCTTTACTGACTGACTCCAGGCTCAATGCTCTATCCACTGCACCATCTAGCTGCCTAAAGTTGGCTTCTACACACCCAGGACTAGATCCTTTTCTTTGCTGAAAATATTTGGTTTATAACCCCTGTGTTTGTGGGCTTTAAATAAGTTATTGATTCAAGGCTATTCTGGATGTGTGTATGTGGGGTGGGGAGAGGTAGGGGCAGGATTTCTAAGTAGGTGCTGTTCCTTCCAATCTCCATTTCTTCAAACCTCTCTAAACCTCTGCACCCTATTTTTTGAAATTTGGAATTTGGAAATTTGGTCATGCATCCTCTAAGCTTGACCTTTTCCAAATGCCCCAAACTCTCAAAATTACCTATCAACCCTTATAGCCTAAAACTCCTATTCAGTGTATTGATCTTAGTTTAACTTTAGGAGGACAGCAATTTAATTAATTTTTTTTTTTTACAATATAAATGTGTTACTGATTATGTTGATGACAGACTGACCTTCCCAA
Organism: Vombatus ursinus; assembly: GCF_900497805.2. Classification (NCBI taxonomy): domain Eukaryota; kingdom Metazoa; phylum Chordata; class Mammalia; order Diprotodontia; family Vombatidae; genus Vombatus; species Vombatus ursinus. The sequence continues at coordinate 18,896,804 of NW_020950062.1, forward strand.
GGAAATTTACATTTTACAAGGATGTTGATGAGTGTAAATGAACTTCTAATGAGTGGGATATCAGGCAATGTCATTGAGACATTTGGGCGGGAGGTGATTCCTAGGGCTTCTTTTAGCACACTACATAGGTGAGAGCTCCACTTATAAAAAAACAAAAACAAAAACTGGCTATGTGCTGTGCTCATGGAAATAGCAATATATATTTAAACTTATGTTTTCAGAGCTTAAAAAAAGGACTACATTTCCATAGTCCTTGCTGAGACTTTAAGAACTGCTCTTATGTTTTGTTTTGTTTTTTTCTCCAACTGCCACTGGATTCTAGCTGTGAGTAATTGGGTAGCAGAGCTAGGAACTTTTTAACCAGTGGGGGAAAATACCTCAGATACTTAAATCATTTTGTCTTCTTTAACATGATTGAATTCTTTGCTTTTAGTGAAATGTTTGGGGTTTCTTAATGACTAAGTGATAGCCAGTTTCACTATTTTGTCCTTTCTTCAAAATGTTTTTGGGGTCATTATTTAGATTGAGCCTCTCATATAGATTAGTACCAGGTAGCACAGTCAATGGAGCACTGGGCCTGGAGTCAGGAAGATCTGAGTTCAGATATGACTTTAGATTCTAACTAGCTTTAACTTGTATCTGCTTCAGTTTCCTCAAATATAAAAATGGAATAATAATAATGCTAATCTCCTAAGGTTGTTTTGAGGATCAAATGAGATAATATTTATAAAGGGGTTAGTACAGAGCCTGATACATAATAGGCACTATATAACTGTTAAATATGATTATTACATGTGATAATATTTATGAAGGGCTTGGCACTATGCTAAATATTTGTTGTCTTCCCCACTTCATCTCTTATTCTTGAGCCATTTTTTCCAACATATTTTTCACCATTCTCCCCTATGTGTACCCATCCATTGAAGTTCAAGCATTAAATTAACATTATTGATTTAATTGGGATGGTCTTATTGAATTCTTCATGGAGTCTACCTGCTCATACTCTGCATTCTATGTTGGCACACAGCTGCAATTAGTTTTCATGGTGGTCTTTTCGCAAATGCTTAACCATGAGCATTGTAATATGGGGTAAATGGAACACAATGGAATGGAGAAGCACTTTTTAAGTGCTTGCTGGGTGACAAGCCCTTCCTTAAGATTAGGGAAACAAAAAGGCCATTTAGACAGTCCTTGTTTTTAAGGAGTTTACATTCTAATTGAGAGAGACAACAAATAAAGGAAAATTCATATGCATGTTCATTCGTGGCAGATGGAAATGCCTAATAACACTTATTTAGGGAAAAGAGCAGGGCAGATGGAAAGATACAGAGCACATTAGGGAGCAACAGGAAAGCAGATGGTCAGTCCTCAATCAAAAGGATGGTAAAATTAAAGATTAGACTGAAATGTGGCTCTTGGATATCTCTAGCAAAGGTAAGGATTTGGGGCCAGCAGCCAGCTGACAGTGGGAATTTTGTAGATGTTGGGAACTAGGCAGTGGGGAAATGGAAGTTCGTTGAGACAGGCAAAAACCTATGGTTCCACTCATTGGAAACAGCTGTTTCTGGTCTCTCTGCTGCCTGTTGGTAGATTGGGTGCATGTATGACCAAATATCTATTAAATGATGTTTCTTCCTGTCTTTGGATGTACTTTAATTAAAGTAACTCTTCTATTTGTCTCTTTAAGCAGAATCTGTGAGTCATCCTTCCATTTAGCTGAAAATCCCTTTTATCTTCTATTTTCATTATACAGAGAATGTCAAGATTGTTATTATTTAATTCCTCTAATAGTATTCCCACTCACTGTTTTCTTGACAAGGATTTCATATTTAGAGTATATTTAGAGTAAAGTAATGTGTTAAGATCTAAAAATTGTTCATCTTTGCATCATCTGCCTCCTGTTTTTGCCATTTTTATTTCAGAAAAAAAAAGAAAGAAGAGGGTCAATAGGTAAATCTCCTGGGTCTCAGTTTTCTCATCCATAAAAAGTAAGAGTTGTACTAGATGGCCTTTGAGAGTCATTCTAGCTCTACATCCGTGATTCTATGATCCTTTGACTGAGGGTCATTTTTTTCTTTTCTTTTCTGGGTTTCATGGGTTGTCATGGGAAAAGGATTCATCACTAAGCAGCCGGATCATTGATGGGCAATCTCTCTGTAGGACGGTCCTTGGGAAGCAGACATAGTCTATTAAGACTGTATTTGAAGTCTTTTCACCTGGAATCTGCCAAAGCTGACATCTTTCAAGAACCAAGAGTCATATCCATACCACAATGAGCCATTATAGGAGCACTTTGTGGAGTTTTTAAATTTCTAACAACCATGTAATTATGACATGTTGCTTCTGGACTGAATGGTCTTCAAGGTTCTTTTCAGCTCTAAAGTTTTGACTCTATGACTGCACAGAGTGACTTCAAATTGATGCCCAAATGACCCAATCTCATCCTGCCAGATTGTGGTTTCTTTGCATAGTTTTCACTCTCCCACCTCTTTAAATCAAAAGATCAAACCTAAAGAGATTGACTCTCCTCTCTTTATCATGGCCCCACTGCCATCAAGGAACTTTTTCTTGGCTTTCTCCAAAAGATAATTTATGTCACAATGACAAATTTCATTCTTAAATGACTTCCTTTGCTTAATGGGTCCAATAAATCTAAGCCACAAATCTACGGGTAGAAATTGATTCATATGAATCTCCTAACAAGTATAGGCTGAGAAGATCAGTAGGTTGATGGTAAGTATTCATATCTCATCTTCTTTATGTTGCTGGTTGTTATGAAAGCAAATTTGCCCAACTAGTGTAGTGCTATAATTCTAAGAAGATGGAAGTACCCAGTCTGCCCCCAAAACAGCAACTCCCAAATAGCTAAACCATAACTGTGGCTTTGCCAGATTTTAGAGGACTTTGATAGCACTTGTATTCCCTCAACAGTTAGAAACAACTGAACTTAGCAAGAATAACAACCAGAATAATTAACACTGAAAGCTGATAGATGGGTTTCTTTTTCCTTAGTAACCACAATCCAATTAAGAATTTCTCTGCCCTATGTCCTATTGGTAGCCTTCCCAGAAGCAATCTCATGGTGTCCATGTGGTCTCTGTTCACTGGGACTGGTGCCCCAGAGATTCTTTATTTCTCCCTACTCTCATCCTGGGGTTTTCCATCTAAGAGAGACTGGTGTCATGAGGTCTGAAGTCTGCCACCTACTATGTTTTCCCTGAATACATTTTGTGGATTGTACCCTGGGTAGTAGAATTGTTGGTAACAATTTTGCTAAGCAACTTCATTATATGAAATATTACATAAATATATACATGTGTATATAAAATTACATATATAATGGCATAACTATCTATATATCAACTTATCTATAGCTGGCAATGTATGCCTGTATATGGACAAGATTTATGAGTTCATTGATTCAGGAAATTCTTGTGGAAGAAAGTCTCTACCAATTCAGATCAGCACCTGCTCTACAGTGTAGAGCTTTGGAGATTTGCTTGAGATATACTAAGAGGTTGTGACCTCACCAGGGCTAAACAGCCAGTTTATGTCAGAGGTGGGACCTGAACCCACTTCTTCCTGACAATGAAGCCAACTCTCTGTTCAGGTAACTGTTCCACACTCCCTCTCTCCTATGAGTTAATCCTAATCCAACGCTGACAATACATTTTACCATTTGGATTCCTTCTCTCATTCTCTAAGGATGAAGTGATATCTAAAGCAAATCAAGAAGATAGCATGTTGTTCAGGCCATCTGAGGCATCCAGTTTCACCCTAAACTCCAGCCTTCACTCTTCACAGAATTGGAAATAAATGAAGAACAAAATTTCTATTTCTTTTTTTATCTAAAAGATAGGAACTTCTATCTTCTTGCTTTATCCCTTTATTTTCCTCCCTTTATTCACCACACTTCTCTCTGTCTCTGTTTCTGTTTGTCTGTCTCTCTCTGTTTCTCTCTTTCTATGTCTCTCTCTTTTCTGTTTCTGTCTTCATATATATTCCTTTTCCTTTTTCTCTCGCCTTCTTACCTCCTCTCTCTTCTCTGTCACTGTCTCCTATCTCCTACATCTCTTTCCTTCCCCTCTTTCCTTCTTTCTTCATCAAACCTCTTTCCAACTTACTATCTCTAAAGGCTAGATGTACTAAATTTAAAAGGGTCCTGGACTTAGAGCCAAAGGATCCATGTCTGAATCCTACAGCAGGGCTGTATTACTAAAATTCCTCTGTGACTTTAGGCTAAGACCTTTCTTAGCTTCTCAGAACTTTTCTTTAAACCTAAAAACTATTCTTAGTAGAAAAATTAAACAAGAGCAATAACTCACATTTTTAGAGTACCTTAAGATTTTCAACTGTATGTTCTGTATACATAAAGAATGACCAACTATGCTCATTTCCAGGAAAAGAGAAAAGGGCCTGGGTTATACACATATGTAAGCATGTACACATAAAAACAGTTTGGCAAGGTAGAGTGCAGCTAGGTAGCACAGTGGATGGAGCACCAAGCCTGGGGTCAGGAAGACCTGAGTTCAAATCTGGCCTTAGAAATTTACTAGCTATGTGACCCTAGGCAAGTCACTTAACCCTGCTTACCTCCATTTCCTTAGCTGTAAAATGAGCTGGAAAAGGAAATGCCAAAACACTCCAATATCTTTGTCAAGAAAACCCCAAATGGGATCATGAAGAGTTGGACACAACTGAAATGACTGAACAACAACAACATAGTGGATAGAGTATTGGTCTTGGAATTAAGAAGACCAGGGGTCAAATCATGCCTCTGACACTAGCTGATTCTAGATCAAAAGCTAGCTCCAGCATACTCCTGCTCAGATACCTCTCTATTAACTTAAGTATTAAGTCATAGATGTTGCTGCTATCTGTGCAGAGTTCCTATGTCTGGAGTTACCCATGCTAAGGAAATCACTTATCCTTAGAGTCTTTGTACACACACACACACACACACACACACACACACACACACACACACGTATATATACATATGCACACACATACTTGGGCACCTATGAAAATTTTATGTGTTTAATATACATATTAGGCATACATATATATCTATTCAAAGTTTCTTTGAAAGGGGGAAGAGAATAAGCATTTATAAGTATCTACTATGTGTTAGCCACTATATTAAATGTCTTTACAAATGTAACTTCATTTGATGCTTACAACAGCTAATAAGCATCAAAAGTCAGATTTGAAATCAGGTTTGTCCTGTCTCAAGGTCCAGCATTCTTTCCACTGTACCACCTAGCTGCCTCAGGGTATGCAAAATGGTTTACAACTATTATCTCGCTTTGTTCTCACAAAAACCCTTAAAGGTAAGTATTCCCATTTTACAACTGAAAAAACTGAAGCATACAGAGGTTAAGTGACTTGCCCAGGGTCATACCACTAGTAAGTGTTTGAGAGTAAAACACCAGTTTTAAAAACACCAATTTTTAGTTTTCACACACTAGTAAGTGTTTGAGAGTAAAACACCAGTAAAAATTCACCAGTTTGGAGAATTCCCAGTGTGAGAATTTCCTTCAGTGATACCTCTCTCCTACATCTCTTTCCTTCCCTCTTCCTCTCTGGCCCTGATTAAAACTTAAACACTAGCAATGAAACCTTACTTATCCTACAAGGTAATGCAGCATTCCAAGAGCTAAGAATAAGAAATGAAGAGCTTTTGCATGCAGGCTTTTAGAATACTGTATGTCAGGAGACTAAATAATAGTAAATAAAAGACACTATAACCAAATTAGGCTTGTAAGACTATATCCCAGTACCTTGCTTTGAACTCACAGAGGAGAAAAATAAAAACATTTGACATTTCCAATATAAAAAGTATTGTGACACAAGGATGTCAGTGTTTTTGCTCATCCTTTATAAATGTTGTCATCTAAAGTGCTAGGATGAAGTCTCACAAGCCTCAGTGCCATCACTTTCCATAGCATTGTAAGTAAATGAACAGAATTTCTATTTTCTTTTTTTGTCCAAGATAGGAAACTTCTAGCTGCTTGCTTTATTCTTTTATTCACCATTATTCACTATGCCTCTCTCTGCCTAAGTTTCTATCTCTCTATCTCTCTTTCTGTCTGTCTTTTTTTGTCTATATCTTCTCGTCTTCTTTCTTCTTATCTTCCCTCTCTTCTCTGTGTCACCCTTTCCTCTCTCCTACAACTCTTTCCTTCCCTCTCTCCCTCCTTCCTCTTCCCAACTTACTATCTAAAGGTTAGATGTGTTGTTGTTCAGTCCTTTTAGTCATTTCTGACTCTGTGATTCAATTTGGGGTTTACTTGTCAAGAATACTGGAGTGGGTTTGACAGATGAGGAACTGAGGCATGCAGGGTTAAGTGACTTGCCCAGGGTCATGCAACTAGTGAGTGTCTGAAGCCAGATTTGAACTCAAGAAGATGACTCTTCCTAATTCCAAGCTCAGTGCTTTATCCACTGCACCACCTAGCTGCCCAAGATAAGATGTACTAACTTTAAAAGGGCATTGTGTTGGGGCAGCTAGGCGCCACTAGAACACTGGCCCTGAAGTCAGGAGGACCTGAATTGAAATCTGGCCTCAGACACGTAACATTCACTAGCTGTGTGACTCTGGGCAAGTCACTTAACCCCAACTGCCTCACCAAAAAGAAAAAAAAAGGCATTGTGCTTAGAGCCAGAGGATCTGTGTCTGAATCCTGACTAACACATACTATATGTTTGAATTCAGTCAAGTCACTGAACTTCCATTAGGCCCTAGGTTCCTCAGCTGTAAATTGATGGGGAAGTTCGACTAGAAGATCTCTAAGATCACTTGCATTTCTTTATCCTATTAAAGTCCTTTGAAGAGTGTTAGTTATGGAAATAGTTCACCAAAAAGGAATGGAGAATTGCCTCTGGAGAGCCTTAGGGAATGGAGAAAATTATCATGTCTCAGAAATAAAGTGTAACTTCTCCTATAGGGAGTCAACATATACTGAAGATTAAGGGCGCTCTCCCAAACTGTGAGGAAAATATGCTTTCTGGGGAAAGAGGTAGCCTCTAAACTGAGATACAAGTGAGAGCATAAGCCGAAGGTTAAGCTCAGTCAAGAGCCAGAGCTGTGCCAAAGACCAAAGGGTGAGGCGGATGAAGGAAGCTGGAAGCAGTCTGAGGGTTTCAAGCCAAATATTTCATTCTGCATGGAAATTGGGAGGCATTCTACCCAGTATGTCCTAAAATGACTGGTGGTATAATTTGCCTTCTAGAGGCTTTACTTTTTTATGACAGTAGTGTGAGCTCACTTTCCCTGCCTTGATATGATGTGTCTGCGTCCATGAGCTTGGGGCAATGGACAAGCTGTACTTTTTCCTGATTCAGTTGTACCATTGAGGCTGTGGACTTGGCTATAAAATCCTTCTAAATCCAAGGTAATGGACTAAATGTCATCTTGAGGCACCCATTAGCCTTTGATTTTTATAATTTTTTGACACTAGGGGAAAGAAAATGTAGTACCAGTATTCCTTCTCATTTGATAGAGAGTTTTAGAAGAATTTAAGGTGGCAGACCTAACTATACTCATATTTTCCAGTGAATCCATAATTTCATCACTATGGGGAGTCCCTTCCATGATTCAGATAGCAACCTATCCATTCCTGTCCTTTTTGTGCTATTCTTGTTCACATCCTCCCAAAAGTTCTCTGTGGGAGTGGTGAACCTCAACTTTCTGGGATCCTTCCTGGCTTTCTCTCTCTCTCTCTCTTTTTTTTTTTCTTGGTGAGGCAATTGGGGTTAAGTGATTTGCCCAGAATCACACAGCTAGTAAGGGTTATGTGTCTGAGGCAAAATTTGAACTCAGGTTCTCCTGATTCCAGGGCCCATGTTCTATCCACTGTGCAACCTAGTTGCCCCCATGGCTTTCTCTTAATATCCTGAAGTTATCAACAGAGATCATAGGCTGTCCATTGGTTGCTATTCCATTAAAAAGTAAATAGTCTATCTTCTTTTTTACTCATATATTTCTTGCATGGAAAGGCATCTTGAGAGGAGTCAGGAGGACCTGAGTTCAAATCTGGTTTCAGACACTTACTAGTTGTTTGACCCTGGGCAAGTCACTTAGCCCTGACTACCTCCAAGAAAGAAAAAAAGGGACCTTGGTATAGTGGATAGATAACTGGCCTTGGAGCTAGGAAGAGGTCAGTTTCTACCTTTACCATGGTCTGTGGGACCTGGGGGAGTTACTTAACTTTTTTTTTTTTCTAGTGAGGCAATTGAGGTTAAGTGACTTGCCCAGGGTCACATGGCTAGTAAGTGTTAAGTGTCTGAAGCTGGATTTGAACTCAGGTCCTCCTGACTCCAAGGTCAGAGATCTATTCACTACAGCCACCTAGCTGCCCCCAGTTATTTAACTTCTCAATGCTCAAGGCAACTCTCTCGGTCTGTAAGTTGTAGTGAAGGAGCTGATCTGCCTCAGTAGATGAAGTTTCCTCATCTAGTAGTTGCCTGTGCTAGTGAAATCACAGGTTCAGCCTGCATACCCTTTTTTTTTTTGATGACATTACTAGTTTCCCTTCTCTTTTATAATTAGTTGTTTGCGATGTATAATAAGTAACCCACTATACCCACAATAAAAATTTCCTGCTCCAAATTTATAAAAAAGCAATGCATTTTTCATTATAGTACCCTGGAATCAAGTCCTCAAACTTTTATATGTACAAGAAAATTGAACTTTTTTATTTAAAATAATAATCACACTCATTTGCTCTAAAATCTTTATACAGTTACCAATCTGTAGCTTCCTGTGTAACTTCATGGACTGAAAGAGACTAATGTTTACTCTGCTGATGAGGTATGAAGAGTAGTTCATGGGAGTTCAGCAGTGGAAGCCAAGGCACTCCACGACTCACTTCAATCCGTCGCCTACAGCAGCAGAGGCAGTGTTAAGAAGGGCCACACGGTGTCTATTTATCTATCATCTTGTCACTGTAATGAAATGGCCAGGCAATGCTTATCTATCCATTGAGTTCCCTCATGGATCAATAAACTTCCACAGGAAGAAAGAGTCTACCTAATTTGTCTCACAAGCAGGTTGTCAGGCCATCTTTTTCTAAGCTGAGGAGAGGTATAGACAACATGTCAGAAAACAGGGAGTTGTCGGATTTGTCCAGAAGGGACCCCTTCCATAGAGCTGAATGAAATCAAATTAAATCAAGCTAAGTGCCCCATATGTAATTGAGTTATGCCTTGCCAAGGAGACAATGAAGTGCTGCCAAAGTTCAATTATTCAGACCTTGTTGAAGCAAAGATCATGGATTTAGTGCTAAAAAGGACCTTAGGGGACCAGCATTAACATCCACAGGGCAAGCGACTGCGAGCATAGAATGATTTGAGGGCAATCAAAAGAGCTGCCTGCCCAAAAATGTCTCTTTAATCAGACTTACATGGTGTCCAAATGATACTGGATGCCTGGGCAAGACCCTTTCCTATCCAGAAAAGAAGGGGGTCATGTAGATAGAAGTACCTAGAATGACAGATGAATCCATGTTACAGATCCTGACACAAAGGATTTTGGTTTTTAAACAACTTCTGGCCTTATGTTTCTGGGCCTATTCATGTTGCATTCTAAGGAGCCTGATGTCTGATTATGGTCGTAAATGCATTTGCAAAGGCTCTAGCTCCCTTTGTCGACCTCCTTTTACACCACAGAGACCCTACCCAAATTGGACTGCTCAGAATTAGCCTGCATTTCTGGGCAGGCCTGGTTGCCAAGCCTATCACATGCTGCTTCATCTCTCCAAACCATGACCAATATTGAGACCCAGTTGACAGTGAGATAGTTCAAGAATATGCATCCTCAATATTCTGAGACCACCTCTAATTTACCCTGTATATATTGTGTATGTACCTAGTTGTTTGCATGTTGCTTTCCCCTATTAGACTGTGAGCCTAAGACTGTTTTATTTTGCCTTTCTTTGCATCCTCAGGGCTTAACATAGTACCTGGCAAATAATAAGAACTTAATAAATGCTTATTGACTTGACTTTGTCTACTAGATCCATTTGTATATTATCAATAAGCCTCATAATTATGTCTCCTGATTGGAGGGCTTTGTCTTTGTGGATTGAAATCCTGGACTGGACTGTCTCACTGAAATTCCCAATAGAGGTCCTCCTTTGAGTTAAGGCAGTCTTAAAATGAAAAATCCTTATTACTGTATTCATTAGTCTAGATTGATTTATCACATTAAATATCCAGTTCACCTAGAGACAGAATAGGTTCATGAGGGAATGGGAGAGAGGAAAGCAAATTATAATTTAGAAAAGTATACCAAGAAATGTCTGGAACATGAGGAGCATATTTCAAGGGAGGGTCAACCTCAGGGGCAGCTTCAGTGGATGGTCATGGACAGTCAAGGAGAAACCTTTGAGCCCCTGAACAGGAAAGGGAGAACCCTAAAAGGGAAAAAAATGGTTCCAGATGAAGGAAATTGAGAGAGAAGATGATCAAAGCAAACCTCACCTGCTTCTTGATTTATCAAATGAGATGACATGGAAAGTACTTTGCAAACCTACTTATCTTGTTGTTGTTGTTGTTGTCATCGTTGTTGTTTTAGTAAAGGGCTGACCTGAGGGCCGACTCTAGAGTAATCAGGTCTTATTTTTGTGCCTTCAGCTGCTGTCTTTTTGGCTCTTTCATGGCCTATTTGTGCCTCCTTCATAGGGTATTTGATGAGATGAAAAGCAAATCAATACACCTGGCAACCCCTCAGCCTTAGGGACAAAGGGTTTGTCAGAGGAAATGATCCAAAATTCTTGGTTCAAACAAGGCCTTTGGATTATCTACGGATTTCAATTATCCATGCTTTCCCTGTCCCCGGATGGCAGGAGGTTCTCAGGTTCAATGAATATATTTTAAGCTAACATACCTAGAAATGGGCATTAGACAATGAACATTTGTAAGGATTTCCAAACTGATTATCATTGACCAGCACTGTACAGCTGATGGAAAATGGGCATTTTGAATTTACTTTTAACTAAGCTTTGATGAGATAGGGTCAGATCTTACTGTTGAGGTGAGAAGTATTTGGGCCTAAGTAAACAAACATTTTCACTAGCCCTTGTTAAGATGAGTTATTTACCTATGGATCTGAAGTAGTATAGGTACTAAGTACCACTAGTAACTATTGTACCTTTAGTGGCCTTAATGGAAGGTAACACTTTAAGGCTCCATAGGGCTTTTTAACATGGATTCATAACCTCAGCCTGTCATTGGATGGATTTGAGGATGTCTACGAATTAGATGGTGTTGGAGGAGCTCTAAAACTATATTCTTTTAGTTCAGGTTTGATGATGAAAGGAAATGTTATTGAACAGTTGAAAGGAAGTTTTCTTTGCCCTAACACAGCACTTAGATTCTCTGGTCAGGTCCTGCTCATCTCTACATGGAAATAAATCTGATTATCATGGTGAACAATATTGTGACTCCTGTGGTCTTCAGAAATTCACCAAGTCAGAGAGTTTCTTACTGTTCATGGCTGAGACTTTTGTGCTTTTAGATGACCAGAATGATATTTAGGGAAATCCAGGATTAATCATATCCCAGGGACAGATTTGTTTCCTTTTAAGGAAAGCTGATCTCTGTCAAACGAGGGTAGGAGGAAGGGCCTTATGTTATGGGTAAGGAGAAAGAGGTCAGGTCATAGAAATCCTATTATAGATGAGGGGAAAAATTCATCTTTATTTCAATATAATTGGTTTCCTTTGTAATCCTATGTTTTTTTAAAATTTTTATCCTTTTAAAATATTGTTCTGAGAAGGGTCAATAGGCTTCACCAGATTGACAGAGGGGTGCATGACACAAAGAACTGTAGAGAACAAACCTTTTCACTAGAGCTTGCTTACATAACAACAATTTCCTCTAATAGCTGGAAGAAGACTCATTATTTTTTGCTGTTTCAGGGCTATGGCCCCTTCAGACTTCCAATTAACTTTCTAACTGAGCCTGTTGAGAACAAGTTTCTATCAAGATTTGCCTATATGGTAGGCATTCTGTTTTTTTCTCTTAATGTAGAAGAGTAAAGTACCAGTTAACTCTGAGGGTCATCATTGAACTTACAGATTTACTGTTAAAAGAAACCTGAAGGATCACTTACAATGTCTCCTCTTATTTTATAGATGAAGAAAAACCAAGGGCTAGAAAGAAATGATGTGTCTAAAGACATACCAGTCTTTACCATACCAGTAGCAGAACCAGGATTCAAATCCAGGTCCTCAGACTCCAAATACAGAGGTGTGGTGGCCAGAAAAAATTTGAAAAGTTCAAAGGATGGGGAGTGGGATTGTAAGGGAATAGATTAATGTGTCCCCAGTTATGTGCACCAGTACCAATGGCAGAATTGATTTGATTATGGTTCATGGTTTTAGAATTGGAGATAGAAGGAAGAAAAGAGTAGGATTCCAAGTTATCTGTTTAGAAGAAAGTGAAATGAGACATGGTTGAGGCTTTCCTGAAATAGTAATCCCAGAGAGGCAGTCATCAATCAGCAGACTTGGACACTAGGGAGAAACCTGCCTCCAGGAAGCAACTTGCCTCACTCTCCTCAACCGTAAAATGGGAATGGTAGTAGCACTTACCTCACTGGGTTGTTATGAGGATCAAATAAGATGATATGTGTGAAACACTTAGCACAGTGCCTGGCACATGATAGGTGCTTAATAAATACTTGTTCACTGTTCCCTTCTCCTCTTCTACCCCCTTATCCCAATTAGTCTTGGTAGACTGTGGTGGCTGAAGAATTTAAATAGAGGATTGCCCAAAGAACAATCAAGAGGTTAATGACAAACACAAATATGCTGAAAAATGAAATTTTGGAGGACATTTGGAATAAAAGATGTCATTAAAGAAATGTATGGGAAAAAAAGGTCAGCTGTTATTGTGGCAAAAATGGGTGCAGAGAGACTGTGAGCTATAATGGTGTCCTTGTGATATCAAGAGAAAGCAAGGAAGGTCTCCAGTCTGTTTGGTGGATCCTCTCTAGTGAACTTACGGAAAGAAATGGACAACATGGTTTGTGGTCTTTATCATTGGAAGGAATAGCCACATTGATGAAAAGTAGGATAGCAGGAAAAGATGTTGGCATTTGGGGTCAGGGGCTCCAGATTTGAATCTTGGTCCTGCTACTTTATTACTTGTATGACCTTAGACAAATCACTTCCCCTTTCTGGGACTCAATTTTCTCATCTGAAAAAATGATTTAACAATTTGGTTGGGTAAGATGACCTAGAGGTCCCTTCCAGTTAAAAAACTATGATTTTTAAAAATTCTAAGTGTTGGTATATAGTGATCTTTTTTTTTTCTGGAAGAAAGGAATGACTTGGTTTGCTCTTATATAGATCAGTTTATCAACAGCATTCATCAGATACTCACTACATGCAGAACATGATGTTTCACAATGTCCTGGGTCATATTCATCCTTAAGGTTCTGTGTTTTATTAATTTGTTCCTGAGCTAGGCTAAAATTTCAGTGTTCGCACCTGTAGCTATTGTTTCTATCCAGCTGTGGGTCTGACTCTCCCTCAAAAGCTCTTTGCTGAACTCTATCGTGTTGCCTATGTTTTGATGAAAGGCATTCATTGAAGCTACAGTGCTTGCCGATAACCTCTGAGATCTCTCATAGGATCTGGGAGCCTTGTTTGCATCAGGTTGTCTTGGTAATGGAAAGGTCGTATTGCTCAGCCATCTATTCAATCATTCATATTCATAGAAAAGCGGAAAGACAATTTTCTTAATTACAGTACTTGATGCTGCTGTGCTTTTCTCAATTTTGTGCCTGATATCTCAGTCGGTCGACCCACAGGCCGAATGAATGCAGTACCTCAAAATTGTCAGGAACTTTCTCCAGGAATTTCTTCAGGGCAAAAATGGAGAGTCATTTGCTAAAGGATGTCTCTCCTGAACTTTCTGGGATTGATTTCAGGCTTCTAGCTTTGGCAACCCCCTTGAGATTGGCTAGTACATGCTAGATCGTGTCTCTGAATTTCTCCCTTCATTTGCTAGTGAAAATTTTGTAATTCATTTATCTCCAGGTGAGGATTCAGGCCTAAGCCTTTCTGGGGAGCTCATAATGAACAAAAGCAATGGATAATTTGAAATTCATGGATACCTGGAGCAGACAACTTGTAGCACTGACTTGAATGACTGAATCCTTCTTATGTGGAAGCGTGGTATGGTAGAAGGAGACAGAAAACCTGGGTTCAAATCCCTGATATGCCACTTATTAACTTTAAGACCAACCTTTCTGAGCCTTATTTTCCAAATATCTTTGTCACAAGGTTGCTATAAGGACCAAATAAAATAGTGCATGTAACAAAATCATTTTGCAGTTGCACAGTGCTCTACATAAATGTAATGTTTTGATTATTATGACAGTGATATTAAGTACTCAGAATAGTATCTCTAGGATCCTTTCAAAGTATGCAAAATAAAACTCAGGTGGATTTTTTAAAAAATTATATGAAGACCAGTTATGTGATGAGAAATGAAGAGTCAGAAAGGGAGAAAAAAAGGCTACAGAATCAATTTGCATTTTGGTGTCTTAATACAATGCATTCTACTATTTGTTGTTGTATTTCAGTTTTTAACATGTGCCCGCTGAATGAACTCAGTGGTTCATTAAAACAGATGAATCAGCTCACCTCTCATCCTTGTCCTAGTTCATACCCTTTTAGCTCTTAATTATTCAATTCAAGTTAACAAAAATTCATTAAGTTCCTACTGTATGCAAAGTATTCTATCATGTCCTGGGGATGCATAGATGAAACATAACATAATACCTTCCCTTGAGGAGCTTATGTTCTATTAGGATACCATATGGACACAAAAAAGCATAATAAAAGATAAAATGTGATACAGGCAAAGGAGGGATCCAAAATTGGGGGTCTACAGCTATGTGGCACAGCAGGGAAAACACTGGATATATAATCAGGAAGCCCTTCATTCTAATCCTGTCTTACCTATTTGTTAACTGTGCAATGTCGAGCAAGTCACAGGTTTGTTGTGAGGACCAAAATAAAATGAGACATACAACCTGCTTTGCAAACCTTGTTGTACTAAGCAAATCCTATCTATTGTTGTTCTCAATATTAGGCTATCAGGGAATGAGTCATGGATGAAATGGTTCCTCCTCAGGAACTCGAAGGAAGAGGATTTCCATAGTTGGAGATAAGGGGGAAACATTTCAAGTTTATGGAACACTCTATCTGAATGTTCCCACTCCAGAGAAAGCAGGATAAGCTCAGTATTCCTGTTTGGTTGCAGCATAGAGCATATAAAGGGGGTTCTGTGAAATATAGATGTAAAGGTAAGTTGGACTTAGGATACAGAGGATTTTAAATGGAAATTCCAGGCTTTAGAGTTTGTGTTTTATTTTGTAGGCAATAGGGAACCACTCAAGATTTTTTTTGGAGGGAGAAGGAATTATGAGATTTATGCATTAACAAGATTATTTTTGTCAGTCACGTAAACCAATAATCACAAACTGATAGAAATCACGATGAATGTCCAAGAAACATGGGTTACAATTGGCTTTTATAACACTCTGCACGTTTCTTCTTTCCAAAGATGACTTTTCTCCTAACTTTCTTCTATTTTTGTTTATTCATGCATCATCTATAGCAAAATCTCCAGAGAAAAATTTATTCTATCGTCATATAAGCAGAGATGGAGTCCACATATGATTTAGAGTGTCAGGAAGAGGGGAGCATGAAAGTCTCTGACTCTTACCAGCTTTCCAGTCAAATTCACTAACTAGGAAAAACTTCTCAATGCATCAACAAGTGTTTACTTAGTGCCTTGTTAAGTTCCCCTTAATGCTAGCGCCTTCCCTCTGAGGTAATCTGGCATATGCCAACTCCCTGTCACATAAGCATACACTAGAAAGATATAAAGAGAATATATACAAATAAATGCAATGTAATTAAATACAAGGTAATTGTGCTGAAGACACAAACGTTTAGGGGAGGGATCAAGAAAGACTTCATGTAGATGCTTGAACTCTGTGTTAAAGGAAGACAGGGATTTTATAAAGTGGTGGTGAAGAGGAAGTAGATTCCAAGCAAGGGGGACAGGTAGTGCGTAGAGATGGATGATAGAGTGTGAGGTGTGAAGAATGGAGAGAAGGCCATTTTGGTTTCACCACAGAGTGGGATTTATGTATATTAAGTCTGGAAAGATAAGGGATGGGCTAGATTAGATTAGGAAAGACTTTAAAAGACAAGCAAAAGACTTTCTCCTAGAAGTAACAGAGAGCCATTAGAGTTTATTGAGTATTATGATATGCCCAGACCTGAGTTTTAGAAAGATCATTTGTCAGTTTCATGGGGAATGGATTAGAATGTGAAGGGACTTGAGGTAAGACCAAATAGGAGGCTGCTGCAATTGTCTAAGAAAGAGGTGAGAAGGGCCAAAATTTAAGAGATGGCTTTGTGAGTATAGAGAATGGACCATATGCCAGAGAAGTTGTGGAGGTGAGAATGGCAAGATTTGTCAGGGGACTGGATATGTGCTGTAAGGGAGAGTTAGGAGAAGAAAGAGATACTGAGGTTAGGAATCTGAAACACAAGAAGAATGATGGTGGCTTTATCAGAAATACGAAAATTTGGAAGAGGGTTTAGTCTTGTAAGAGAGATAAATTCTGTTTTGAATATGTTAGAAGCTATCAGACAAACAGGAGGAGAATCAGGAGAGAAGTGTTACAAAAACCCAAAGAAGAGACAGTATTCAGATGGAAAGGTTGATCAATAATAAGAAATATAGCAGAGAAGTCAAAAAGGGTGAGACCTGAGGAAAAAACCATCAGATTCAGCAATTGAGAGATCACTGGTAACTTGGAGAAAGCAGTATCATTTGAGCAAATAGTTGGGAAGCCAGATTACAAAAGATTTTGGAGTCAGTGAAAGGTAAGGGAGAGTAAGCGATGAGGATAGACAGACTTTTATTTATTTATTTGGCGTTCGATCACAAAATGAAGTAGAAATGTGTTATGATAGCTTGAGGGGATGGTAGGATTTAGTGAAAGCTTTTCAAGAATGGGGAGACTTGGACATGTTTGAAAGCAATAGGGAAGAAACCAATAGATAGGGAGAAAGTTTAGATTGAAGATCAGAGCGAAGCGATGATTGTCAGGGCAATCTTCTGGAGAAGATGGGACGTGATGAGATCAAGGACATATGTAAAGGGATTATTTTTGGCAAGGAAAAGGGTCTCTTCATTACTAGAGAGTGAGAGATGACTTCAAGAGTTTTTAATTGAAGAGAAGGGGGCAAGGGGAATCTCACACTGAATGTCCTGGGTAAAGTAAGAGATGAGGTGTTTAACTTGATTCCATTCCCCAGACAATGATAATAGCTAGCATTTATACTGTGGTTTAAGGTTTGCAAAATAACAACTCATTTGATCCTCACAAGAGCATGATGGCTTTACAAATATATAATATGCTCTGAGAATTTCCCATTACTACTCTGGATTCGGTATTTCTTACATTTAGAGAAGTACTGTGGTACCTTGGAACCCGTGTTGGAAAACTGATTGAAACAGCAGGGACTCTGGAGTCAAATGACCTTGGTTCAGATACTACTTCTGATACTATTTGTATGACCTTGGGCAAGCAATATATCTGCCTTGGGCTTAAAATGAGGAATCTAGATTACACGGCCTCCAAAGTTCCTTCCAGGTCTAGGCCTATGAGCCTGCAGTACTACTGTCAGGATAGAGCCAGCAAATCTCATAACTAGAAGGTACTTGAGAGATGATCTATTCTAACCCACTAATCTCACTTTATAAAAGGGTCCCAGTAGGGTTAAGTGATATGCCCAAATTCACATAGCTAGCAAGTTCCAGGGCTGAACCTTCAAATCAGACCTCATGGTTTCAAGTGCAGGCAGGACTCATTCTATTAAGCCCAGCTGCCTATCCTAATACCAGGTGACCCCTCCCTCACGGCAAATATGTAGATTGTTGTACCCCAGTGTGTCTAGAACCTTTAAGAGTTAGTTATGACCAGTGTGGATGTGCAGGGCAATGCATATTTTAGGAATTGGTTGAATTACATAACCTTTGAGGTCTCTTCCAACCATCTGGTTCTTTGATCTGTGACCATTTCTTGCCTTAAGCTTGTTTGTTTGCCTCTGTCTCAGTGGTCACCAAAGAATCATATGGAACCCCAGAGAATAATTCACTTGCAAATAGCAACATTGAGTGGACTTGGCTTTAAGGCAGTAGGAATTTAATATCAAATCATTAGCAGAGCAGATTGTTATTTCCATTGCATTTGCATCATCTCTGCAATTTGCATATTGATTACTTTCTCTCAAACCTGCCTCAGTGGATTAGCAAAACTTTCCCCTTTGTCCTAGAAGTAGAGAGATGACAGAAGTTTATGTCCTCTAGGTGTGATAAAAATGAACCGTAAAGAATTTTTGCCAAGCTGATGGCCTTGTGTGGACATGTGGCTGCAATAATGAGCTGGTTGGTTTCTATTCCTCTCTCTTTTTAGATGATAGTGGAGGCAGATTATGAGAGTTTGGGAGGGGACTCCTGGAAAAGTCGTCTTGTGAAATGAGGAGTGGGAGGATAAACAGTGGGGAGAATGATACCATGATCATTTTGAGTTTAATAACTTATCAATAAATGCCTTTAATAGGAACAATATAAGCATATTTTTCAACTTACAAGAAACTAAGAATGTGGAGAAATAGATTTCTATTACCAGATGTCAAGGTATAGCCTCTGCCCAGAGTCTCTTGGTGCGTTTGTCTTCCCTGTCATAATCACAGAATGGTATAGCCACAATTGAAGGCTGGCCTCAGACTGAGTTGTTCTGCTCCTTTGGCATGTGATGATGGTAAATACCATTAGTGTGACTATTGATGTTCTTTAACTTCCTTCTGTCATGAAGAAAGATGTGTTTGTTTTCATTTACTTTTTACTTGGGGCAGCTAGATGGCACAGTGGATAGAACTGGGCCTGGAATCAGGAAGATGAGTTCAAATCTGCCCTCAGACACTTACTAGCTGTGTGACCTCGGGCAAGTCACTTAACCCTGCTTGCCTCCATTTCCTCATCTGTAAAATGAGCTGGAGAAGGAAATGGCAAACCACTCCAGTCTCTTTGCCAAGAGAACCCCAAAGTGGGTCAGGAAGAGTCAGAAACGATTGAACAACAAATTATTTTACTCTCTTTACTTTTCAGTTACCTGGTTGTTGTCATTACTATTTAGATAGAGAGTAAAATCTCAATCAGCAACTCCCTTGCCCCCACCCCCACTTGCCCAGGTGAGATCAATCAACCAAACAGTCCATCAACAAATATTGTGTTCCTTATGTTCTAGGCACTGTGCTAACTGCAGGGGATTTAAAAAAAAAAAGAGAGAGCAAAACCAGTTCCTAATTTTAAGGATCTTACATTCTAATAGAGGAGACAAGTTGTACTTAAGCAAGTTTATACAATATATGTACAAAGTAAATATAAGGTAATCTAAGAGGGGAAGAAAGTACAAGAAGGAGGGGGTAAAACCTAAAAAAAGTGCTCCTGTAGAAGGTAGCGCTTGAGCTGAATCTTGAAGGATGTCAGTGAGTCAAAGTGACAGAAATGTGGAGGAAGTTCATTTAATGCATGAGGAACAGTCAGTGCAAAGGCATGACAGGGATGGAAATGGAGGATCTTGTGTGAGGAAAAGCAAGTAGCTCAACATGGGGGAATACAGTGTGGAAGAAAGGGAGGTATAAGAAGACTGAAAAGATAGAGGTAGGCTAAATTGTGAAGAGCCTTAAAATACCAGACAGAGGCGTTCATGTTTGATCCTCAAGGTAATAGGGAGCCACTATAATTTATTGAGTTGGGAGGTCATGTGATCAGATTATGCTTTAAGAAGATCACTTTGGCAGCTGTATGGAGGATGGATTGAAGTGTGGAGAGTTTTTTATAAATAATAGTCCATGCAAGAGGTAATGAGCTGCTAAAGTAGAATGGTGGTCAAGTTTGTGGTGAGAAAAGATATCTATGAGAAAGGTTGTTGATAAATAGATAGTAAAATTTGGTAGCTGATTGAATTTGTGTGTAACAGTCAGGAGTTGAGGATGACGCTGAGGTTAGAACAAGAGTAACTCAGGTTATTGGTGCCCTTGATACTAATAATTATTATAAATAAAATATAAATAATAATAACAATTCAGCAGAGAGGTAGGTTTGGGGAGAACATAATAAGTTCTGTTATCCACATGCTAAGATTGAAATGTCTACATGACAACTAGCTTGAAATGGTGAGCATACCGTGGGTGATGCCAGACTAGAGTTCAGGAGAGAGACAAGGCTATTTATATACATCTGAGAATCATTCTCACAGAGATGCTAATTAAAGTAAAGAGAACTAATGAAATCTCCAAATGAGAGAAAAAAGAAAAGAGAAAAGGGCATAGGAGAGAGTCATGAGGGACATCCACTTTTAGTGGGTGTGACATGGACAAAGATCAAGAAAAAAAGATGACATACATAGGAGGACAAACGAGACAGTAAGGGGCAGCTTGGTGACTCAGTGTATAGAGCACCAGCCCTGAAGTCAGGAGGACCTGAGTTCAAATCTGACCTCAGACCAAACACTTGACACTTACTAGCTGAGTGACCCTTGGGCAAGTCACTTACCCCCAATTTAAAAAAAAACAAAACACCACAAAAAAACAAAACAAAACGAAACAAAAAAAAAAACCAAGAGAGAGTAAGGTCAAAAAACCCCAGAAAAAAGTGAATGTCCAGGGGCAGAAAGTAGTCCACAATGCCATATTAGGGTGTGTTCTTGACTCCTCAACTGGGGCAGGGGAGAAGGGAAGAGAGAGAGAAATTAAATGTTTGTTAATTGAAAAAATTACAAATTATTACTATCTATTTAAAAACTAGCTAGTAATGCCACTTTGTAGGAGTAGCAGAGAGCAATAACGTGTAACACATGCTGAGAATCTCTAAGAATTCAAATGTAACCCACCTGCTACCATGACTATACGTGTCTGAAGCTCCACATGTCTACAAGGCAGGACTGCTCAGTAACAGGGGTGGGCTTTTTCATAAGCTCTGATTTGAGTTCTATTTTGATTTCATAGGTTTACAGATAGCATTTTCTTCTTTGAGCATTGTGAACTACTTTCTTTCAAGTGGTATTTATGACAGCACACTGGAATAAGCTGCCCAAAATGTGCCCTTCTAAGTGAATGAAGGTCCTATATACCAATTACACAAAACTAGGTCTTGTTCTTCTTCCTTTGCCTTTCCTTTCTGACCCTTCTGCCAGATCGTGTCTTTTATGGTAGACTGGACCTCTCTTTCAAAGTTGGTGGGCTTGATCTCCAAGGCTTGGTTTTTTTTCTCAGTCCCCTGGAATCTGTTTCCTCCAGTACTCAGATTTCGATGTGGGAACCTAGGACTTGGGGCTAGAATCTCTCTTTTGCAGTCAGTCCTGTTCAATCTCTTCTCAGTGGATTTTCATCTTTATTTTTCCTTCACCCTAGTCCCACTGATCAGGTCCTAGAGAGATCGTTCCTTTTTTTCTCCTTCATGGCTTCCAGATTAATTTTTTTCTTATTCCTGGATTGTCAAACTGTCCTCTCTTGGGCTGCAGGCCTTATATCTCCTTCATTCTCCTTCTGGAGCTCTTGCTGCTTTTTTCACTGCAAGGTTTAACTCTCCCTGGCTTTCAACCTATCTATTTCTTTTTGTTCAAGTGAATTATCACCATTATCATTGTCCTTTGTTGTTAAATGCCTCTTTCACTTTTTGCCCTAGATTAGTCTTGGCCTTATTATTCTAGACAACAAGACTAGTTCTTCATTAATTCAACTTCCTTGTGCTGTTGGCTGCATGAAGTCCCGCCTCATTCTCAAGGTCTACTATAGGTCTATCCTGTACTCATTTCATTGGATTAACCAAAAGGAAAAGCTTCCTTTAGGGGCAATGGACACCTGTTGTAGCTTTCTAAAGCTGGCACATTCCTAGCTCAGTTTCAAGGTTGGAATGACATGAGGCGTTCTCAAGGCAATGAACATTTAACAAAAGAGGAGGTTTACTTTGCACACACACACAGCAAGGATACAACAGTTCTTAACTTCCTTGGATTAGACTCCCCTCATTTTCATTTGGAAATGAGTCAGGTCTGTCCTCATCAAGCATAGTAATTTTCACAGTCTCTGGTACCTACCAAGTCTAAGAAGCCTGGAGCCCATATGGCTTGGGCTTTTTATTGGCCAGGAAGCTATGTGGGAGAAGCTGGGGTTACTCAGCTTTCATGAGGGAAGGAAGCTTCACCAGAGAAGCCACTAAGGAAGCTGGAGCCAGAGGAATTGTCTGGAGAAAGTTGCGTCAGGGTAAGGGCAGCTGTGTCAGGAAACTGCTGTCTATTACCATACCAGATACAATACCTACCGTTAGCTAACTGCCTGTACTACTTTATTGATCTTAGAGGTTACACATGGCCTAAGTGTTCCCAATGCCAAATGCACCTCCTGAAGGGGGTGATTAACTTGGTCCTTGCTTACAACTAGAAAAATATTCCTAAACAGACAGTATTCATTAATGGATAATCCCCTTTGTACATAGAGCTAGAGCCTGATGTTAAAAACTCTTTTCTAGAGTTTTCAGGTTACCATCTGGCAATAGAAATCTGTTTCCCTAAATTCTTAACTCATTGGGAATTTTAAAAAAATGAATGTAATGTTCCTGTCAAGGACATTAGCTTTTTTGGCTGTCTCAGTTTCACTTGGTAGCCAGTTTAATGTCATTCAGAGAAAATGAATGCTTTTAAAGGGATATTTTAGAAAAGTCACAAAACAAAAACACTTTCCTATCATCAATTCTGAAAGATGTTGGCAGTCTCTTTATTGGTGCTTGGCCTTTTGTTCTCCTCTTCCGCCACTCAAAAGCAATTAAAAATCAAAACATAAATAAATCCAAAATCTGAACTAAAAACTGAAAATCACAGTCTCCAAGATTTTTTTGTTTTTAATATCTTATTATTTTCCCCAATTATATGTAAAAACAATTTTTAACATTCATTATTTGTTTTTAGTTTTCAACATTCACTTTTATAAAATTTTGAGTTTCAAACTCTCTCTCTCTTCCTTTTCCCTTTGTTGAGATTAATTAATTTGATATAAGTTATACACATTCAATCATGCAAAACATATTTACATATTAGTCATGTTGTAAAAGAAAAACACAGACCAAAAAAACAAGAAACAACTGTGAAAAAAATAAAGTTAAAAATAGCATGTTTTCCTCTGCATTCAGATTCCATTAATTCTTTCTCTGAGGTGGCTAGCATTTTTCATCATGGGTGTTTTAGAATTGTCTTAGATCATTGTATTGCTGAGAATAGCTGTCATTCACAGTTGATCATCATACAATATTTCTAGTACTACGTACAATGTTCTCCTGGTTCTAGTCACTTCACTTAGCATCAGTTCATGTAAGTCTTTCTAGGTTTTTCTGAAGTCTGCTTCCTCATCATTTCTTATAGCACGATACTATTTTATTACATTCATATACCACAACTTGTTCAACCACCCTCCAATTGATGGACATCCCCTCAATTTTCAATTCTTGGCCAGCACAAAAATAGCTGCTACAAACATTTTTGTACAGATTCCTCCCTACCCCTGCTTCTTTGGGATACGGACTTTGTAGTGGTATTGCTGGATCAATATGTATGCACAGTTTTATAACCTTTTAGACATAGTTCCAGAATGGTTGGACCAATTCACAGTTCCACTAACAGTGCATTAGTGTCCCAATTTTCCCACATTCCTTTCAATATATATCATTTTCTTTTTCTGTCATATTAGCCAATCTGATAGGTGTGAGGTAGTACCTCAGAGTTGTTTAATTTGTATTTCTCTAATCAATAATACTTAACAGTATTTTTTATATGACTACAGATAGCTTTGATTACTTTGTCCGAAAACTGCCTGTTTATATCCTTTGACCATTTATCAATTGGAGAATGACTTATAAATTTGGCTTAGTTCTCTGTATATTTGATAAATAAGGCATTTATGAGTCACTTCTTATAAAAAATTCCCTTATGAAATATAATTTTTATTTTGTTATGATCTGGAAAAGGTGCATTTAATATTTCTGCTTTTCTGCATTTGATTGTCGAGTTTTTATGACCTAACACATGGTCAATTTTTGTGTAGATGTAATATATCACTGAGAAAAATGAATATTCCTTTCTATTCCCATTCAATTTTCTCCACAGGTCTATTACACCTAACTTTTCTAAAGTTATTTACAATTTGGGGCCTTACTTCTGGCCTATGCTGGGCATCAGGGAAAGCTATCACTTCCATAACAATTTAAGGTTTGCAAATCACTTTAAATATGTTATCTCATTTGTTCTTCCCAAAAACCCTTTGAAGTGAGTACTGTTATCCCACTTTCACAGATGAAGAAACTGAATCTGAGAAAGGTTAAATGATTTCCTTGGCCACACAGGTAGTAAGGATGTGAGGCAGGATTTGAATTGAGGGCCCCCTGACTCCAAGAACAGTGCTCTCATCACCGTGCCACCCAACTGGCATATCCCTGTTATCATTTATTACTTACAGACCTGCAAACCGATAAAGATAAATAATTAAAACTTCTTGGACCATGAAAGTTTAACAGTACTCTGGCTTGGATCAAATATATTAACATATGACAATTTTTCAATTTGAAAATAGGCTTAATTTCCTCCATTTACCTGGTTTCCCACATTTGTAACCTTGAACATTCTATTTCATGAACAGAACACTGAAGACAGTGCTTTGACTTGTTTTTTATTTTTTTGTTTTTCCAGCAGGTGAGGGCAGGGGGTAAATAACAATTAGGGAATAATGTGGGCTAAACACTTGCAAGTTCACCATACAACAAGTAGCCTTTTTCATAGGGATGAGATTAAGTCCAGGATTGTACAACGGATAGCCCTACTAGCCTTGCTGTGCTCTATAAATGACATTCCATTCCCTCCTATGTTCCACCTTCACCATCTCTCAATTCATGGTTGTAGGCTGTCCTCTATGCCTGGAATGTTCCCCCTCCTCACATATATGTCTCAGAATCCCTGGTTCCCTGGTAAATAAATAGATGGCAAAAACCTGTTAGTGTGGACCCAGTATTTACTAGACTGTGTGTCTATCATCCAAGGTCCAGGTTAATAAAATTTGGAAACACTTGGCACATAAGTTTAGTCATAGGGTATCAATAGAGATTGGACCTGTTATGTCATTGTTATAGGGAATTCCTTGATGAAGAAAATCCCTCTACCAATTAAGGTTGGCACCTTTTCCACAATTTATAGTATTAAAGAATTGCTTTGAGCCTTTAGAAGTTAAATGATTTATCCAGGGTCACAAGTCAGTATCTCTCAGATGAAGGATTTGAACACAGATTTTTCTGGTTCCAAGTCTAGCTCACTATCTATTATTGAAATCTGACTCTTAGATTTGGTTATAGAATGAAGAATATTTTTCAGTTTCAGAGACTCATTAAGACTGACAACTAAGTCTTTGAGGAGATGAAGGCTATACAAATCAAGTCATGTCAAGGATATCCACAGTATGATATTCCATTAATTAATATATGAAATGTGCATTTCAAATTCTTGAAGTAATGAAGAATCTTGAAGTACAAAGACCTAAAACAATAAAAGCAATTTTAAAGTGGTCTGAGGACCCCTGGGAGTCCCTGAATCTCCTTTGGGGGCTCTATGAGGTAAAACATATTTTCATAGGAATACTAAGGTATTATCTACCTATTAAAATACTCCTGCCTTTTCTAGCTACTTATCTATGTGAGGCTGGATTTTCTTTATATACTTCACCCAAAATAACATATCACAAGAGACCTAATGCAGAAGCAAGTAGGAAAATCCAATTTATTCTATTAAATCAGACTTTAAAGAGATTTGCAAAAAGTATTTTAAGCCCTGACACTCTTTTCACTAAGTTTTTGAAAATAAAGTTATTTTTCATAAATTATTAATTATTTTTTAACATATAATGGGCTTTATTATTGTTATTTAAATGAGTTAAATAAATATTTTAAAATTTGTCTGTTTCACTTTTTAATATAGCTAATATGGATAGATATCAACCAGTTAAACAAAAGCTCTTTGGGGGTCCTCAATGATTTTTAAGAGTATAAAGGGGATTTGAGGCTAAAATGTTTGAGAACTGCTACAGAATCCCATACACAATTTGTTGTTGTTTAGTCGTTTTTCAGTCATGTCCAACCATTTCTGACCCCCTTTGGGGTTTTCTGTGGTTTGCCATGTCCTTCTCCAGTTCATTTACAGATGAGGAAACTGAGGCAAATAGGGTTTAGTAAGTTGCCTAGGGTCACATAGCTAGCAAGTGTCTGAGGCCAGATTTAAACTCAAATCTTCCTGATTTCAGGTCTGGCACTCTATCCACTGTACCACCTGGCTGCTCCATGCACAATTAGGTCTTAGTAAAAGCTTCCAAAGAAGACAGTAAGTTGAATGATAATGACAAGGTGTCAGAACACTCACAGGCCTTGGCTATTTTCACTTTTCATTTAAAATGGCCCTTTCCCAGTCTGTTTTAAGTTAAGTCTTGTTTGCTGTGTTTCCCTTAGGTGCTCACCTTTTCTGCTTAGGCCGTTTGGAAATGTTCACAGATGCTTTCTTTGGGAACAAATGGATCTGGGTAACTCAAGATGAAGCAGGCTCAAAACATCCCTCTATGAATATGCGAGAAACTGTTGGTGTTCTAAGTGTGTGCCTGCAGCCCAGCTGGGTTTCAATTCTATTCAGTTCTAACCTCTCCACTCTGATCCATTAAATAAGCATGATTTTTAAAATATATTTTATCTATTTTGTTAAATATTTCCCAATTACATGTAAAATTTTTTTAATATTCATTTAAAACATTTTTGAGTTCTGAATTTTTTCTCTCCTTTCTGCCCCCTCCTCTCCTTGAGAAGGCAAGCAATTAGATATCAATTATATATGTGAAGTCTTGCAAAATGTAATCCCATATTATCCATAAAAACAAGGATCATCTTAAAGTCCTACTAGCATCAGGGAAGAGACAGTATGGTGTAGTGATTCCATGACTTTGGAGTTAGGAAGATGGGTTAAAGTTATGCCTTTGACTTACACTAATTATGTGACCATAGATAAATAACTTAACCTCTCTGAGTTCTGGACAACACTCTAAGGCTACAGATAAATCTAAAATAAGTTACTGATCTGATTTTATGACCCCCTTGTTGTTTGTATCCTTGTCCCTGGACCCAAGTTTATTTTTTAAAATATATACATGTTTACATACATATTGATTTCCTCTGTAGAATATTCCATATTTGTCACTCCAGTGCTTACTATAGTGCCTGGCTCATAGTAGGCACTAAATATATGCTTATTGATTACTTGATTGGTCATATATCTTTCTGATGACATCATTTGCCCTCTTATATTGAGCGAATCAGTCCAAAAAAATAAAGGTTAGTTGGAAGAGCAATCCAGTGGATTTTGTTACTAGGCTAAGTTTTTGGTGGACTCTAATATCCTAACTATTCTGGCAGAAATATTCTGCCTTGGGCTGGTAATATGTTTAGGAACAGACTACATCATCTCTAGTATACAATTTTGTTCTTCATAAAATAAATCCTAACATAAGACACATAGTACAATCAGTGATAACTCTTTGAGCTATTGTTTCTGAATTTGGAAGTATGATACTTATCTAAGTTACAATTCAGTTAATTTTCCCTTTTGCCTGGCTCAACCTAACTGCTCACCTTTTTGAGCCCTTTCCTTCTGTCAGCTCTTTTTCCCCATGGAAAAGTTCAAGGTATAAAGGTATAGAGGTATAAAGGTATATAGCTCAAGGTATATAGGGGTATAAAAAGAACACTTAGATGGGATGCATTAGGAGATTTCTTATTGTGGGAAACTGAGGTCCAAAGAGTTTGAGTGATTATCCCAAGGTTACATAGTTGTAAATATATTGTTGTTCAGTCCTGACTCTTTATGACTCTATTTGGGGTTTTCTTGGCAGATACTGGAATGATTTGCCATTTCCTTCTCTAGCTCATTTTACAGATGAAGAACTGAGGCAAACAGTGTTAAGTGACTTGCCCAGGGTCACACAGCTAGTAAATAAATGTCTGAGGCCAGGTTTGAACTCAGGAAGATGAGACTTTCTGACTTCAGGCCTGGCATTCTAGTCACTCTGCCACCTAGCCATTCTTAGGTATTAGGTAGCAGAGCTCAGAATTGAACTCAGTTCTAAACCCAGATGTTTGAAATCCATGCCCATCAACCTTTCTACTATCCTATGCTGATTAATCCCAAAAGTCCTTTATTTTTGTACTGCCTCAGTGATTTTGTGAACAGTATGGAAAGAACACTATATTTGGTGAAAGATCACTTTGGCTTAAATCTTGATTCTGCCTTTTTGACTTAGGGAAAGTCACTTTCTATTTCTGAGCCTCAGTTTTGAGGAAATTAAAATTATTCTGAATCATTTAATACTTAATTCTATTCTGTAATTGGCCCTACTCTAATACTGCCTCATTTTGAATGATTGCTCATGCCATATTTCTCTGTCCTTGAGTTAAACTCAAGAATGCAGTTTTCCCTCCTAGTTAGTTTAAAGATATAATTAAAAGGGAATGTTGTTATCACTTATACTGTTAGCCCCTGGGACATTTACTTGTGGTCTGTAAGTCCCAACATGCTTAACCTGGTGCCATCCCGCAAAAGACGTGTTGTCTTTCCATGACTGTCTTTGTGCAATTAGGGGAGATTTGTTCTCCTCCAAGGGGACAGCAAACATGGGAGGATTGATCATTTAACAAACATTGCAAGAGGCAGATGAGTCTTATAAAATGAGTTAACATTCCTTAACTGTCAGAGAGGGGTGTGATTAGCTACACCTGAATGCCAACTCACTTTTCTTAGTATAGCTAATTATAATGTTTCCCAATTACCTCGACCCACTCTTTTCCTGTGTGCCAATAACGAGGGTCCTACCCTTCTAGTTGGGGTCGCTGTTTTTGCTGAGGTTGTCAGTGTGACCTGCTTTGTTAACAGTCATTACGCGTCGTAAATAAACTTATCTTGCTCAGAGTCTGTACCTCAGTCTAACTTTACTACATTTACTCATAACAATTTCCTTATTCATGAAAATGAGTGACTTGGTTTTGGTAATATCTATGACCCCTTCCAATTCTTAATTCTACGATCAGAAATTTTACCCATCTAGAATGCCCTTCTTCCTCCAACTCCCTACTCTCCTAGCCTCTCCAATTCCTATCCATCCTTTAATCCCTACTTGAAGTCCCACTTTCATAAAATATTCTTTGACCAATTGACTCCCTTTTCCTTTATAAAATTGTCTATAGAATTTATGTAGTAATCACCATCTTTCACTTATTTTATTGTTGTCTTGACCTGTAATTTACAACTTTTAGTGTTATTTCATTTTTCATGTATTTTTGTACTGGCTCCCAAACTAGCTTGTAAAGGCAATAACTGCTCTTTATAGGGTACCTTGCCATTAAAAAGTCCTTTCATATATATTAAATCTTTTGGTCCTTGAAACAACCCTTTGAGGTAAGGGGTGCAATTATTACTGTCTTTATTTCAAAGATGAAGAGATGGAGGCTCAGAGGTTAATTGAATTAGTAAAGATCATGCAGATGGGAAGTGGCAGAATTGGGACTCCAATCTAGGACGCCTGATGCCAAGTTCATTGCTTTTTCCATTACCACATAATGAAAAATCTCAGTATCTTAGAGCTGGAATGGATTTTACAGATCCCTGGGAATCTCCTCAGTTTCCCTATGGGAAAGCAGAGGTGCTGTGAAGATAAATGGCTCACCCATTATCACTCAGATATTATGTCTCAGAGTAGGACTTATCTCAGGTATTGTGACCTATAGGTTATTACTTTGTTCAGTATACTACATGATTAACCATTATAAGTTCCTTGAATATGAGACTTTTTTTTTCTTCCATAACACCTAACAAAATGCTTTGTATAGTAGGACCTCAATAAATATATATTGACTTGATATAATAATAATAGCTAGCATTTAAATAGCATCTACTACAGGCATTGTGAAAAGCACTTTACAAATAATTTATTTGAGCTTCACAACAGTGCTGAGAGGTAGGTGCTATTATTATCCCCTTTTTGTAATTGAAGAAATTGATGGGAAAAGAGGCTGATTTGTCCAAGGTTACTTAACTAGTGTCAAATGTCAGATTTGAATTCAGGTCTTCTGATTCCAGGTCCAGAGCTCTAGCCACCATGCCAACTAACTTAAGAAATCTACTTTGATTTCTTCCTCTGATTTTTAGGGTATTAAATCTAAGCTTTATTACAGCTTAGTTGCCATTAGTAATAGAAAACGGGAAGAACTCCTGTAAAGACTTGAGGGAGAATATTCAAGAGCTGAAACATTAGAATTACTGTTTGGCCAGGAGTAGAGGAATTTTTTTTTCCTCCTTGAGAGACTCATAAAATTAATAGCTTTTAGATTCATTCAATAGATGATAATTTTGTTTATTTATTTTATATTTCAATATATGATGGTATAGTGGATAGGTGATAGACCTTGCCATCAGAAAGACTTGGGTTTGAATTCTGATTCTGATATATATTAACTGAATGAAAATGGACAAGTCTCTTAACTATTCAGTGTCCCAGGCAATTCTCTAATTTGCAGATGAGTTGAAAATCTGTATCAGTAGAGAGAGTTTCCATATCAATAGTGCCCTTCACCAGTGAAATCACTAGTCTAGACCAAAAAAAAAACTTTACATGTTTATTTCTTGTAGTAAATCCAGATGGGCTGCATATAAATCAGAGACTCTTTAGAGACAGAAGATATTAGAGATTATTGAGTCCAATCTTCTTATTTTGCCCAGTTTATGACTGACAAATGCCAATAATTAGGGAAACCCATGGGCAAGAAGAAGGATGGTAATCTTTTCTTGTGACAGGAATAATTGAGATGCAAATTAAAAAGGAAGCTGATATAATTAGGAAGCCAGACCAGGGGAATTACTTGAATGACTCTTGGATGCTAAGATCATAGGATCAAAGGCACCTGTATCTGGAAGGAGACTCAGAGGCTATCTGTTTGAACTACCTCATTTTATAGATGCGGGAACTGAAACTTAGAGTGGGCAAGGAAAACACAGGTAGCAAGCATCAAAGGTAAGACTTGAATTCAGAGCTTCTGGCTCTAGACTACTTTTCACTAGACCATATTATCTCTTGGCCACAAGTTTTGAAGTGGAACTTGAGAGTGTGACACAAGACAAACTCTTTGGGAAGGAGTTGGTCCTTGTCATTTTCTCTGGCCTGGGAATTCTCAGGATAGAGGAAGAAGTGAGCAGCCCAGCTCAGAAATAAGATGTGGAAATGATCTATTTCTTTGCCTTTTTGCTAGATGGTACAGTAGATACAATGCTGGGCCTGGAGTCAGGAAGATCTCAGACACTTACTAGCTGTGTGACCCTGGGCAAGTCACTTAACCCTGCTTGCTTCGCTTTCCTCATTTGTAAAATGAGCTGGAGAAGGAAATGGGAAAGCACTCCAGTATCTTTGCTAAGAAAACACCAAATGGGGTCATGAATAGTCAGACATGACTGGAAATGACCGAACAAGAACAACAACAACCTGTAATCAGACTCTGTAGAACAGGTCCTTCATTTTTGTGTATGTGTATTGGTGGGGAAAGGAATGAGGAGGTGAGAAGAGGTTGGTGGGGAAGCTATTGCCATTCTTCTGCTGCTGGGCAGACTGTGTTGAGTGCTAGATTTAGAGCCAGAAGGCCTGAACCTCACTCTACCTGTTACTAGCTATGTGACCTTAGGTAAGTCATTCAAACTCTTTGGGCTTTGGGAAATTATGTATTTGGATTATATAACCTCTAAGATTCCTTCCAAGCTTTAAACCTAATAATTCACATGAAGCCTATGACACTAAAGAGTACAATTGTAGGTTGCACTTAGATTTTTTTTAAAGAAGTCTTATTTGGGGTGTATGTGTGGGAAATGTGATATCAATTTGTACCACTATGTTATTTTACAACAATTACTAAACATAACAGACAACACACCAGACCTAGAACACTAGGTAAATTTGGTAATACCCCATTTTAGTTCTGGATATATAAGTTATGACATATAATAATGATAATATAATATCTATTAATCTATTTATATATCTCTGTCACCTTAAGGTTTGCAGAACATTTTACAAATATCATCTAATTTTATCCTTACAGTATCCCTGAGAAATAGGTACTATTTTTATTCCAATTTACAGATGAGGAAACTGAGGCACAGAGATGTTAAGTGACTTGTCCAAGGTCACATAATGAGTATGTGTTTGAGGAAGGATTGGAATTCAAGTCTTCCTGACTCTAGTGATCTATTCCCTACATCATCTTGCTATCTATTTAATTCAGTTGCTTGAAGAAGAAATTTTTCTTAGCTTGATCATCTATGGGCAAGTTTACTAGAAAAGCTATGTTGTAGAAAAAAGAATGCAAGTTGTATAGCCATGACTTTCATTTTGATACTTTATTACTCATCATACAAACATTAGATCACAGACATCACAGAGAGTATATATAACATTCCACTTTCTGAAAGAGTATTGTCTCATGTGGAGACTTGGGTTTTTTATTTCTAAGCACATACATTTCTAAAGCAGGAAAAAGGGTAGTCAGAGGCATATCTCTTGAGTCTCAGAGCTAAACCACAAGTTACATGCAATGAAAAAAGGATGCTATAATAATCTAGTAGATTCCATGCAAACTCTTTTAAACATTTAAGAATTTTCAAGGCTCAACTTTAAAGTTTGTTTTAATGGTGATTCCAGGGTCCTGAATGTCCCTGAATCCCCACTATGTTATTATATATTTGTATTGATTCAGTTAGTTAAGGGCCTTTCAAAAATACACATAAACATTTATATGTACATATAACATATATCAGGTATACAGACTGTATAATATAGTGATAATGTATTCCCCCTTTGAAAAATAAGACATAAAATTATTTCCAGTATCATGCCATGCCTAGAATAAATAGTACAATATTTATTATTAAGAGAATAAATAGAATTCACAATGTTTGGAAAATAAAATCACAGTTGATTTAGGATTATATATACAAGCACACTTATTTCATATTCTTCGGTACGTATAAAGAGTTTCCCAAGTTAGTATATGAGCATTTATACCCCTAATTTTCCTTTTCTTCCAATTATGAAATTTTTATTCTCCCAAAGGATAAAGCTCACTCATCCTGAGCCTGTTCATGACATTATAATTAAATTCAGTTCAATAAGCACTTATTAAATACTTACCATGCATAAGGATCTAGGAGAGTTTTTTTTTTTTTGCCATGTACTGTATACTCATCCTAAAGATCTTTTCCTATCTTCATGTCTTTATTTTTGTTTTCTTCATTGATGGGAATGCTCTTCCCTTGCCCATTTGCATCTCTAAATCCTTCTAATCCTTCAGTGAATCATGAAGCACTTATTAATCACCTACAGTGCATCAGGCACTGGAGATACAAAGGCAAAAATATAACAATGCCTATACTCAAGGAATGTATATTCTTTCAGTCCCGGTACAAAGTGAATTCTATGAAGCCCCTCTTGACTATTCCATTCCACCCAATGATCTGGCTTCTAATTACCTATAGTTATGGCCTGGGCCACACAAATGAATACTTAATTACATGTGTGCCTTGTATTACTTGCAGCTATTTCATGTTGTTAGTTTTGTCTCCACAATTACTCAGTATGATTCCAGAGGGCTTGGATGGTATTTTATTTTTTGATGGTCTCTGATTTGTTTCTTTTCATCCTGCTGGTTTTAATATTCTTACCATTCTCACATAATAATGTAGAGTCTTTAGCAGTTTACGTATTGCATCCCACTGTAAAATGTAAGCTCTTTGAAGGCAGGTACCGTTTTTTGTTTGTTTTTTTTTGTCTGTTTTATCAGTATGTAGCACTGTACCTTGAACTGATTATATTAAACCCTAAATAAATGTTTATTGGATTTCATTGTATTATTTGTCATGTATACAGGCAAGCTGGACTCAAAGAATATTTACAATGATTCCATTTATCAGGAAGTATTTTAATGCTGCCTGAGCAATAATAAGTGCTTCTCAGTCACTGCAATATGACCTTGATGGCCTACAAGGAATCCAGGTAAGTTTTTTTATTTTTTTTCCTTAACGTCAGTCTCACCAGATGACACCAGAAGAATGTTTTAATTTGTGGTCTCAAGGACCACAATTGCAGGTATTAATTAGTCCCACAGCAGAGCTTCTCCTTGAAAGCATGATAGCCTCAGATCCTTGTTCCAATGGGGTGCTGTCCTAGCAACATAAAATTTCCAAGTCTCTGCCTTTTCTATTTCCAGATGTGATTATAAAAGTCTGACTCAAGTCTAATAACATAAGTACTTTCACTAAGAAGACAAATAGGCAGCACAGTGTTATGTACAATTCTTAATAAATACAAAATTTCAAAACATATCTTGGAGATATTTAAATAGGTTACATACTGCATTAGGTTAAGCTAGCATAATCCAATGGAGCTAATAGTTTCAAGCACAATAATGCTCACTAATACTCAACACAGGCACATGAAATTTGCTAAGGAATTAATAGCAATTATGCTAAGAGGAGAAAATATAAAGAATACAACTGGGCCATAGCCTTTCCATCTTGTTTTGCATAAAGTTAAGCCATCAATGAATAACATCTATGCAAATGTCAATGGAAATATCAACACATAAATTGCTACAATATATTAAGAGATGCTTAGCAATGTTACCAGTGAGGTTATATAGTTATTGTTCATAATTGTTATCATATGACATAGTCCTTAAGTCTCATATTTAGACTCTGAAAAATACCAAACAGTTATATCTTCAGGTACATAAATATCTTACCCAAATTCACAAAAACTGGGGAGTGGAGGAAGGAAATTTTTAAAAACACAAAACAAAAGGACACAAGATCAGGATCAGAAAAACTAACAAACTCTGATGGTAAATGTTCTCTCAGAAAGGGATTGAGGTATTAGGCCACAGGGAGAAACTCAGGACTATCCAAGGTATGTTATAGGGGTGGAAGGCTTGTATTTGGAGGCAGAGGACCTAAGTTCTAATCCTGGGTCTGCTACTACTACCTGTTTGATCTTGCTGAAGTTATTCACTTATGTGGGTCTTAGTTTCCTGATCAATAAAATAAGGTAGTTCTACTATATGACCTCTAAGGTTTCCAGGTGGCGTAGTAGCTAGAGAGATAGACCTGGAATCAGACAAACCTTAGCTCAAATCCAACTTTCAACATTTACTTGTTTTCTGACTCTGAAATGTCATTTAGTGTCTCTCTCCCTCAGTTTCTTTATCTATAAAATGAGGAGGTTTCATTCTATGGACTCTCCTGTCCTTTTCCAGTTCTAAATTTATGATCCTACAAGCCCCTCCAGCTCTACTTTTAGGAACCCAGGACCAAATAGTGTTTGCTTTTGTGTACTCCTGAGAGATAAAGAATGCTTTAATATAGCCAGATGAGATTTCATAGCTTTTGATTATTTTAAGTAATAATCAAACAATTTCTATGCTTTTTATCTCAGTATATAAAAATGAATACAATTGAAGAAAGATTGCTTGAGAGTTATTATTGTCTAGTATTTGCATATAATAAATATATTAGTTATGCAGTCAAACCTAAAAATGGAGTATTTACAGGTGTTACAAATGACATTTTAATATGTAATTAAGGACTTTTATATTGGGAATTATCCAACCACTTCCCTCTCCACTTCTGAGAGTGAAATGAAATAATTGAAAGAATCTTTCTCAGGTGATGGCATACTTACATGTTTTGGTAAGTTGTTCTGTATCACCAAGGAAACAAGAAAGCCTAATGAAAATTTGCTTCATAGCAATGAGCAATGTACTTTTACAAAGCATTCTAGCTTTTATAAAATGTTGCAAATGTTTGAAAAACTTAGATGGTAGGTACTGTCGTCCCCATTTTATAGATGAGTCAATGGAACCCCAAAGGGGTAAAATGATTTGCCCCTGGTAACATAGATTGCAAGGGGTCATATCCCCCTTATTCCTTCTTCCTGGTCTAATTTGGTGCATTATAAAGTAGAAATTCCTATTAAATAGTCCTTTTCTAGGGATCGACTGAAGTCTGCTTCTGTATTACCCAGTATGTAAAAGGGACCTGAAAAGAGTAAATGTATTGCCATGGTATAACAAAAAAAGGTCACTGGATTTGGAGTTGAGTAAATCAGGTTTGGATCTCTCCTTTCCTATTTATTATATTTTTGACTTTGAACAAATCATTCCCCTTCTCAGAGCCTCCATTTTCTCATCTATCAAGTGAGAGGATTGAAATATACAATGTCACAACTCAAGAGCTATGATCCTGTGATAAGTTCCTGATTTGAGACTTTGGTATGAGAAAGAATGATTTTTTAGACCAATGCATCAATATTGAAGGAACCAGTTTCAAAGGCAATGTCTATACAATGACAACACAATCTGTTGAAAAGGGAAAAAATTCAAACAAATATTTTTGAGGGTGACTAAGAGATGTGATGATATGAAATGACCATTTTGACTGATATATATGTATATATATATACTCCCATGTATATATACATATATATATATTACATATATATAATATATCTATATCTATATATCTATACATACATATATATTTTTCCCCTGACTTGATTATCTGAATATTCGGCTGAAATGACCACTAACTTGGGTGTTGTAGTGTCTTACTAAAGTCTCCTATTTTAGCTAGCTTAAAATTTGGTTATTTTCCATTCATCTTAAGAATTGGAAAGTTTTTTTTTTTCTTGGTGGAGACTAGGTGATGTGAGAGAGGATGTTTCTGATAAGTGTCCAAGGTAGTGATGTCAAACATCCTTCTTTAGGCTTTGCCTAAATTATCTCCTTGTTCAAGTTCAAACATAAGACAGTATATTCCCAGTGACAGCTGGAAACAAAGAGGGGCGAAAGTGCAAAGCATTTGGGTGAAGGAGGGCTTAAAAAAGTGTCATATCATTAACAATCAGTGACTCTGGCCCTTCATTTTTCGTTTGATTATGTATTCAGTTTTTTTTTAATTTACAGAAATCTTTAATGCTTTGGTTCTGTGAGATGACAAGTATTTAAAATGTATCTTTGGTTCCTGGCTAAACACCATGTCTATAGGGCATTGTTTGGGAACATTTAATTTTGTTATGACATTTGCTTCAGAGTTGAAATGCTCTGAGCTCTGTTCTTTTGAATTCCCCTTCTTGTTCAGAGCTGAGAGATTATTAGTTAATAACCTTTTGGGAAAAGTTAAAAATGAATAGAACTGAACCCATATATTAGATTGAAGTGAATGAAATGAAAAGGCATTTTTTAAAAAAATGTACTACGAAATATACATCTTTCTATTTGTTACTTTATAGGATCATTTTGCTAAGCCAAGGAGGCTTTTTTAAAAACTAATTTTGTCATAAGGTCTTAAAAGGTTCCATTACAAGTCCTGAATGCCTATTTAATAAAAGGGTGATGTTTCCATAGCTCTTTAACCTTAAAGCACTATACATACATTATTTCATTTGAAATTTATAACATTCACATGAGATAAGGGATAACAGCTATAATTACTCCCATTTTACAGATGAAAAAACTGAGGTTTAGAGAGATTAACTAAATTCCCCACAATCACACAAGTGACAAAAGTACTGGGAATAAGATTTAAACCCAGGTATCTCCTGATCATGAATCTAGTAGTCTTCCACTGTGCTGGGTTTTCACTTAAACTCATTTCCACAATTTTACCTTTTCTATGAAAATATCAAGCCGAATCTAAAATTAGTCAGAAAACTAATTATCATAAGCTTAGAGCTAGAAAGGACCTTAGAGGCCATGAAACCCAACTCTTTCATTTTAAAGGTAAGGAAATTTGGCCTAGAGGGGTGAAATGATTTATCCAAGATCACAAAGGGAGTAAGTGGTAGAGCTGGAATTTGAACATAGTTTCTCTGACTCCAAAGGCAGTAAGGATTATTTCCACTGTAATATCCTATCTCAAGAATCTGGTAAAGGACCTAATGAAGAATCTGATGTCACTCTGCCTTTTGTTTCCCTCCTTTTTTAATCAGTTGTGCACTTCACAAAAGCAAGTACTGGAGGGAACTTCTAGAGGCAAGACCACCATGAAGAAGGATTTAAAACTAGAAGTAGTATATAGATTTGACTCCATAATAAAGAAGGGAGATTGAGGTTCTAGAATTAACCATAAGTATAGGCTGGAGTGGATAGATACTTGACCATATGGTACTTCAAGTGCTTGGCATCTCTTAAATTTGTCATCAGAAATGACTTGGAAGGGTCAATCAATTGAGACTCCCTTGCTGGGTGCTTAAATTACTCACAAAGAGTAGCTTCTGTACTGGGAGGATCTGGTTGATGACGACTCAGTGAGTACAAATGTACGGTTTCTACCAAATGGCTGAGCAAGGAAGGGACTGATATATTTGAAAGTGTTCCAGGTAGGTATATGACAAAATATTCTAGGCATATTCACATTCAAACATGCTTAATGGCTCATGGGAAGGACAGGAGTAAGTCATATATTGAACAGATCTACTAAAGATATTAAGGAGTCTGCCTAAACTTCGAGGAAAAACAAAGTCTACAGAAATTGTACAGTTTCTAAAATTTTCATGTTTAACAGAATATCTCTAACCCCTAGAAAAAAAGTTGGACCTAAGAATAACGAAAAGAAAATTAGACAAGAAAGACTATTGAAAACTATTTTAAATTCAGACTATAGACTGTTCGGTGGGTAGCCCATGTTTGGAAGCTGAATTTTGGCAGACTGGAAGTTAACTAAGTTTTTATAAATGATTTAGACTTTTGAGTGAGTTTTCTTGACATGACTCAGTAGTTTATACCTAAGGATATACCAAAAGATTTTCCTTGAAAATATTTCTTTCATCCTATCCAATCATTATTTATGAAAGGCTTAAATAGTTGGAAGAAGCTGGCTTTAGCCTCAAAATGTAAATCTTATTAGTACAATTTTGGAAACAGTTGAGACTCATTTTACATTAAAATTTAATAACAATTCATTAGCAAGCAGGAATCTGAGTGTTTTAAGTGGATATTAAGAATATTAAGGAAACTTGGATTTTTAATTAATATTTTAAATGAATCTACAGTAGAATACTGTAAGCATTAAAGCAATTTGAATATATTATGTAGCCTTTTGAAGGAGTGGGGAGAATAATCCCATATGAGAAAATCTTTGTAAGTCGAGTGAAATGATGGCCAGAGCTCACAGAAGCAGTACTCGGTTACTGAGTTCCGAAAAATAAGGTGAATAAATTCGCTAATCTAAATTCAACTAATTTAAAAAAAAAGTCAATTTCTTTTTTCTGATTGGTTATAACCTAAGTGTTTCTCTGATCAGCTTCATTTTTTCTGTATGATAATTCTACCAAGATAAAGATTCTGAATTCCTGTCCTGGACAACAAATGGGCGACAAAGTCAAGGGAGACTAAAGAACCTAGGGAAAACCTCTCCCTGTTCCACTTCACATATAACCAACCATAAAGGCAGTTTTTCCTCTTCTTTCATAATGATCCAATAGCCTCTTCCACTTTGTGGTCCATCACATTTCATATTGTGACTCAAGTTCAGCTAAATGTTACCTCAGAAGACAAACACGTATCATCAAAAGACACTTTGGTAGTGGCCAGATAAGTGTCTGTGACTGTGAAATCTTCAAGCTCTGTGTTGAAGTGGTCGGACTCTTTGATGACGCTGTAGTTCAGGGCCACACTGTAGTTGACTGGCTTCTCTAAAGTCTTCTTTTTGCAGTTGCACAGCTTCCTGAAGGCAGCCCGGAATTTCTGGGACATGAGGTTGTAAATCACTGGGTTGATGGCGCTATTGAGGTAAATGCAGATTCTGCAGAATAACAAGAACCAATTTTCTTGGAAAGGGCTGGATAAGAATGAGTTGACCACAACCAGGGTCCTGTAGGGCATCCATAAAAGGGCAAATAGAATCACAACCACTGCCAGCATCTTGGTAACCTGTTGGGAAACAAGAAGAAATAAAAAGAAAACTGATGAGAAAGAAGCCCCCAGGATCTCCAGACAAGTAACTTTTTAGGTATCAGAATACTTGGGTTATAGTCCTACCTTGGTCACTAGCTATCAGTGTAATTCTGGGTAAGTCACTTAACTTCTCTAATTCTCAGTTTTGTCACCTCTAAAATAGACTAATACCTACCTCAGTAGATTCCTGTGAAGATTAAGAGATAATATGCAAAAGATCTTTGAAAAGTATAACATAGAAATATAAGATATTGTGTTGTTGAAGGCTGTGCTCAGATATTTCTCATTCCTCTACCATCTCAAGATGCTTTAGGAGAATAGTAGTAGGCTGAGGACATGCATGCCTTAAGAACAAACAAAGATGCAGTCTCACCTTAGGGTGGGTAACTAGTACAGGTCAGCTGACAGCATTGGTGACTGGAATAAAGAGTGGAAGTCTGAAAATTAGAAAGGGCTAATTGTCTTAACTGCAATGCCTGGTACAAATTATTATTGAAAGTTTGGTTAGTTTATATCTTTAAAAAAGAGGTAGAGATAACTTAGAGTCAGCATACCTTCATCAACAACTGGATATTTCTGACTATTCTAATTTCCTTGGCTACTAGACTGGCAAATCAGGGAAATACTATGGATATCATTTAGATTTTAAAAAATGTTGACAAGTTCTTCTATGTCATTGTTGTAGGGCAATGGACTATGCTGGTTTCTCTAAAGTAGGGGATATGACTTGACCTCAAAGGGATCATGGTATGACTCAAAGGGCTATGTGTTAAGCCAAATGAAAGATAGTTGAATCTCATCTTCTCTATATAGTCGTAGTGGGACTTATCTCCAACATTACCCCACTTACATTAATCCTTTATCATTCCCCATTCTGTTCCTTCCCTCCTCTGTGCAAGCTTCCATCCTCCCCACTTCTGAACTAGTATTGGTCCCTTCCAATACTCCATCCCATCCAAAGCAGTAGTAATGCTAGTGCCATTGGGAAAATCTCTTACCACTGGCTGAGACAGGCACCCCTTAGAGGGAGAGCAGTGACTGGTGAATAAAGACTCCACCCTTCCCTTCCTCATGTGGGTGTCACCTTCAGACACGGATCGGTTGTGATGTGCATCATGAATTATCTTTGCATTACCTTATATACATTGTCTTTCTCCCCAAAACCACACATCTTCCAAACTTCTTTTTACTATTGAAGGTACCACCTTTTTTCCATACCCTCATTTTCACAGTTTTATATTATCATTTCCACACTCTTTTTCACTACACATATCCAATCAGTTGATAAACCTCCCCATTTCTATCCTACTCATACCCTAGTTCTGCCTCTCACCACTTTTTGCCTAGCTTATTACAATGGCCTCCTAATTGGTCTCCCTGTCTTAAATCTCTCCCCTTTCCGAACTTTTTCATCCGCACAGCTGCTAAAGTAATTTTTCTAAAATGTAGATCTGATCATATCAATCTTCTACTCAATAAACTCATGATTAACTCCAGGGTTAAATAATTTCATCTTTATCTCATTCTTTTAAAATTTCTATTTTTAAGTTTTATAATGTGCCTAATTATAAATATAATCACACATGGAGGAACCTGGGTAGCACAGAGAATAGAATGCTGGCCTTGGAATTAGGAAAGGGCTCAGTTAAAATTCTGCTTCAGATTCTAAATATGTGACCTTAGGCAAGTCACTTAATCTCAGGTTCAGTTTCCTCATCTGTAAAATGGGAATAATAATAATAGCTAACATTTATAAAATATTTTAAGGTTTACAAAGTGCTTTATATTCATTAACTCACGTGATTCTCATAATAATCCTATGAGGTAGATGCTATTATTACCCCCATTTTACACAAGAGGAAATTGAGGCACAGAGAGATTAATTGATTTGCCTAAAGTCACAGAGCTAGTAAGTATCTAAAACAAGATTCAAATTCAGGCTTCCTGACTCAAAATCCTGCGCTCTATCTACTGCACCACCTAGTTGCTGATAATAGCACTTATCTCAGAGTTGTGAACATCAAATTAGATGATATATCCAAAGCAATTTGCAAACTTTAATGTGCTATATAAATGTTAGCTATTATTACATGTAAATATTTTGTAAATAAGTAAAAATACACATATTGGCCACGAGTGTTCAATTTTTAAAAATTTTGTCATGGTACATAATAAAAAAAGTTTAGAGACTATTGGGTTAGACCATAGTATAGTTTGGTGGTTTTAGAACTTATTAATTGACCAGACCCCAAGGTAGTCAGTCATTAATTGTTGGATATCAGCTAGGAAGGTGGTCTCTAGCAGTGTCAAAGGGATCTATATTTGACCCTGCTCTATTTTTTTTTAACAATGTCTCAGAAAGAGGCATTTGCATAGCTTTTAAAATTTTATTCTTACAATGGTAGGAATGCAGATTTTATGACCAATAATACAAAGAGACAAAACTAGAATTTAGGAGTGGAAGAGACCTTTCCTAATCCAACTCCCTTCCCCTTTGAGAAGTGTTTCAAAACTCTTGGACCTTTGAAAAACACAGAGTTATTGCAAGGGTACTGTAAATCTACAGATACACCAAGCATTTGTCACTTTGATCTGTATTTAACTCCAACAAAATGTGAAGTCTGACTCATTGCAATAAATAAATAAGCATACATTCTGTAGACTGAATCAACAGAATACCTCAGACATACATGCATTACTATTTTTCAAATGTATGTATATACTGTTGCAATGAATAAAATACAAATTCATATAAAAGCATTGCTGGATTTATAGTAGCTTTTTATCACCAGGTATTTTCTCAGTCAACTATAGTTAGACAGTTGGAGGACCTGTGAAATTTTTTTGACATTAAAAGAAATCAGGCAGAAGTTTTTAAAGGGTGACTGAAACCAGGGCAGGTAATGTTTGTGGGCAACAGTAGATAACCAACTGTTAGTTGATTCTCCAACAAGGACATTGGACTAGAAAGAGCCCATCTGCCAGTTCCTACTATGTGTGGATCACTGTGAAAGAATTGAGGGAGATAAAAAATTCAGGTAAGACACAGGCCCTGCTCTCTCAG
This sequence comes from Vombatus ursinus, assembly GCF_900497805.2. Classification (NCBI taxonomy): domain Eukaryota; kingdom Metazoa; phylum Chordata; class Mammalia; order Diprotodontia; family Vombatidae; genus Vombatus; species Vombatus ursinus. Next base: position 18,940,086 of record NW_020950062.1, read on the forward strand.
GGCTTATTATCTATTAAGGGATATGATGAATATACAAATATTAATACAATTGTGAAAAGTACCATGAATAAACTGGAAAAATTGCAAAAGGCTAGATAGTGGCGGGTATTTGAAAACCAAGTAAAGTTGTTTAAACTTTGCTTTGTAGATAGTAGAAATCCACTAAAGAATTATAGCCTGAAAGATAAAAATGGTAAATGTTAGAAATGATATGGAAAGACAGCCATACTAATGAACTGTTAATGGATGTATGAATTGGTCCAATTGTTCTATAAAAGTATTTGGAATTATCTTAGAAAAGTCACTAACGTGTATATATTCTTCAATATGGCTATCCTATTGTTATCTGTCCCCGAAGAAGCTCAAAGGCAGAAAGGTCTCATAGATACATAAATATAAATATATATGCATATATATGCACATACATAGAGGGTTATATGCATATTATACACATATATACACATATATATAATAGCACTTTTGTGATTTAAAAAAAACTGGAAACAGTAGGGTCCCCTTTGGTGACGGACTGAACAAATTGTGGTAAAAAAATGTCATGGAATATGATTGTATTATTAGGAATAACAAATATGAAGAATTAAGATTTAAGGACAAGTCAAGAATTGGAGTTACCTACTGTGCCTTAGCCAGAAAGATGACTGTCTAGTCAATTTTCTCCTGTGTGGCTAAAATTACCAGAGCTAAAATAACCAGTAAAATTAGATTAGTTAAAACAACAACAACAACAACAACAACAATAATGATGATAATAACATATAATAGCATAAGGAATCAAGTTCAGAAATATGTGCTAGTCATACCCAGCAGAAGAAGGGGAGGAAGGGGAAATGGATAAGGATTGTTCAGTTTCTCCACATTGCATGTAATACATCTGTTTTTACCAGAGCTCCAGTCATACAGACAAGCTACAATGATAAAAGAACAATCTGTATATGTACTTCTCTAATCATCCCCAATTTTTCACTTTTCCCCTTGGACCTGGAAGGAGAACTGTATCTCTGTCACTGTTCTTGACATTGCTGCTAATAAACTGCTTCCAACTTTTTTTTTTGAGGGGAGAGTTTCTTCTCTCCCTTCTCTTTCTCTTTCCAAAACTTATTTTTCCTCAGGCTGTCTAAATCTTCTCCCATCTCCCAAACTGTGTGATATTTCCTTGCCTAGGGAAATGAACAGAAACTCCAAAATCCCAGAAATCATGAATGTGTACATTACTCCTCCCCCTTTGGGGAGCGGTATTTGCCCCCTCTCCTTCCCCTTTAGAGAGGAGTATCACACGAAGAAATTTGGGAAGTCTTTTATGAACTGATATGGAAAGATGTAGCAGAGCCAAAAGAAACATTTGCATGAATACAGTAATGTAAAAGAAGACAGCAATAGATGTCTGATCAATGAAACTACCTTTCTTTATTTCATAGAACTGAAACATACCTCCCTTCTCCTAGGTATCAAAAATGCCTAACGTTCAATTGATTTGCTTTGCTTAGCTGTATTTTTATGTTATAAGGAAGTGTTCTATTGCTGGTGGGGGTGGGAGGAATCACTGTGAAGTGCCAGAGATTTTTGTAAAAAGCATTAATACAACTTTAAATGAATTATGGTACTTCTACCCCCATGAAGATCAAACTTCTGATTGATTCTCTGCACATAAACCAAAATGAAACCTGTGGACAGTTCTAGCACAAGTGGGAAACAGAAAGATTTTTGTGCTGATTTGCTTGAATAAATAAAGATCCTCATGTAGTTCCATAGTAGAGTTCTTTAGTATGGTCAGTGGACATTTATTTACCTCTATAAAAATCTGGAAGGCTAATTCTGGACTGAGAATAAGGTATATGAATTTTTCTGGAATTGGGAGGTTGGGGAGTACATGTATAGGATGCTCAGTTCACCTCAGTGAAGCAGGAAATATTTTAATTCATTTTAAATCATGATATATTTATATTTTTCTCATAACTACTTCTAGTGTTGTGTTTATTTACATCACATATTAGATATTTGAGAAACAATGTGTGACAGGACAGATTGAATCCTGGCCTTGGAGTTGGGAAGCCCTGGGTTCAAATCTTGCTTCTGACACATTCTGGTGTTTTGATCTTGAACAAGGTATATAACCTTGCTCCAGGTCATTCTTTATGACTATAAATTGCAGGGAAAGTACTAGTTTCATTGATAGAGGAAATTACTTACTGGTAGTTCCCTCTACTGCTGAAATCATAGGTCTGGTTTAAAAATGTTATTTATTTCATATATAGAAAATATGCCTTTTCATTTAGCTTTTTCCTTTTTAAAGCATGTTCATATCTGTTACCTAATTTAATTTCTATAGAATGTCTATTGAATAGGTGGAACAAATGTGATAATTATTACTATTTTATAATTATCTTGTTTTATAGTAATTAATCAATCATTTTGCAAACAATTGTTGAGCAAACACTATGTTACAGGCATTGGGGATATAAAGTAAAAAATGAAGTGATCAGTGCCCTCAAGTAGCTTACATTCTGTTGGGGGAGGAAACAGCATAGTGAGGGGAGAAGACTCCCCCAATTTTATATAACAGTAAAACCAGGACTAGAACTCATGTCCACTGATTTTCATTCCAAGATTCTTTCCAGTGCATTGAAACATCAGTCACCAATGCTAGCCTTTCTCATATGCTCCTGCTGCTTATTTTTTCACCCTTTCTTTCACTTTCACCCACTGAAAGCAGAATTAGACTCCCTATCATCTGGCTCCCACTTCAGGTAGTAGGAAAAATAAGCATTTGTGCCTCAGGAAGACTGGGCAAACCCTCTCATCTCTACACTGTTCCACTGTACATAGTCCTTTGCTTAGAGCTTTAGATTGGCTGATGTATTTAGAGTCTAACCTCTACTGTTTTCTGGTTCAAGATGTGAAGATCTCCAATAGCAAAGAAGCAGTTGATGGATAGAAGCTAGAGGAAATACATTAATTCCAGAAGGTGAATGGCGAGGTAATATGATGATGTAATGGAAAGAACATGAATTTAGAATTAGAAAAGCTGAATTAGAATCCCAGCTGTGATCCTTACAAATTTATTTCACCCTTCTGGGTCTCTGTATTCTCATCTGTAAAATGAAGAGAGTCACCTGTAAGACATTTTCTAGAGGCATTGGGGTTAAGTACCTATAAAACTTTTTCAGCCCTAAATACCATCATACCATCAAAGCCTTCTCCATTTACAATGTATTTCACCTATGTTAAATTTCTCTTTCCTCTCAATAGGATTACATTCGGTCCTTTCTTTCATGAGAAAGAGAGTGGGGGAAGGGGGCTTTGGTGGGAGTTGGGGAGCTCTCAAGATCAGTAGAGGTGGTGGAGTGGGACTATGCTTCAGTAAAGGGAGCATCATGTTCACTTAGGGAGAGAGAGAGGACAAATGTATCCTCTTGGTCATTAAATCCATGGCTGGAGGTGGTGGTGGCACATTAGCATGTATGTTTTGGACACTGTCTATAATTATATTTTAGTTATCACTGAATATCTGCTAAGAGCTCGTAACTTTCCAAAATGCTTAAAGATTTTTATTTCACTTTATTGTGTTTCAATTCCTGTCCTTTGGCTTTGGTATAGAGTTTTAAAAAAATCAGATCTTCTGAGTCAACATAGGGGTGAATACTTGGAATGAGAATACCCAGGGATTTCTCACTCTGTTGACCTTAGCTCTGTGGCTGTTTGGTTTCTTGTTTGGTCACTGTCTCTAATCCTGAATAATGTGACAATGCAAATCCAGAAGCATCATCAGGCTAAACAAGACAAGAGACAACTTCCCCTCAATCTTCATCATCAAAATTGACTTTGTGGTAGTAAGAAAGGTATATCATCCATTAAAGAATTTAGTTCTCTTAAAGAGGGGAAGGTTTCTCTTTAATAAATAGTATGATGGGTACAGTCTGTGGAAAGACGAGTCATTCACTGATGATTGATTGTGATCATGGATTCTCTTTCAATAGTATGCAAATAAACACTCTATTTCCTCCCATGAATGGAATAGCAATCTTAGGAGCCATCATTCTTCATTCTTATGAATGGTGGCACCATGCTATAATAGCAGAAAGATCACTGTTTTTCAAGTAAGATGCCCTGGGTTCAAATCACAACTCTTCAACTTACTTGTGTGACTTCAAGCTAATCATTTAACCTCTCTGGGCTTCGCATCATTAATATGAGCTCTAAAGTCTTTTCTATCTCTGATTCCATGATTCTATGATCCTGTAATCTAATTCAGAGCCCCAGTTTTCTCATCTAAGATATGATCTCTAAGGTCTCTTTCAGCTCAAAGTCTATGGATACTATGAACTCTAAGATGAAATGGTGTCATCAGGCCTCATGTCTAAGAAGGAGTATGGTCAGAGGTGGGAAAAGGTGCATCATGTATACAGACATGAACTTCTGTGATAGTAATGTTGCCCTGAATCCTCTGAAGAAGACAGCTCAGAAGTCTTTCTTTCATTGTAGTAGTTGGTGTCACATAAAACACAGGCAAAGTATGATTGCTTCAGATTCCCCCCCTCTAGCCAGTTGTGTTCTCATACCCTTTTGCTTGGAAGAGTGAGGCTTGCTGAAGCATCAGGAGCTAGTGGAAAGTATACTATATATACAATCAGAATGTTCAGATTGTAATTCCTGCTCTGCCACTAATAAGCAATGTGACCTTGGCATGATAGGACAGAAAAAAAGAACTGCATTTAAAGTCAGAAGACTTGGATTTGAATCTTGGCTATTGGTAACTGGTAACTAGGTCAGAAATGAACTCAGGTAATCACTACTTCATCCTATGGTTACTGACAGAGGAGAAAAAATCTGGGCAAAATCTGACAGACTAGATTTTGGAAAAGCAGATTTCAAACAATAAAAGTCAATAGTCAATAAACCTTTATTAAGAACCTATTATGTATCACACATCATGCTAAGTGCTGGGGATGTGAAAAGAGGCAAAAGACAAGGAGCTCACAATCTAATAGGCTATATGATAAGCAAACAAAAATAGAAAAACACAAATAGGAAATACTTAAAAGAGAAAAGGCACTACAATTAAGAGGGGTTGGGAATTACTTCATATAGAAGATGAAATTTTAATTGGGACTTGAAGGGAATACAAGAGGTAGAAATGAGAAGGGAGTGCATTCTGGTATGGAGGACAGCCAGAGAAAATGCCCAGTACTGATGGATGGAGTGTCTTGTTTGTGCAACAGCTGGGAGATCAGTGTCATTAGATTGGAGAGCACATGACAAGAAGTAGGACATAAGAAGACTGGATAGATGGGAGGGAATTAGGTTATGAAGGACTTTGAATGCCAAACAGAGGGTTTTGTATTTGACCCTGAAAGTGATAGGGAGCAAGTGGAGTTTATTGAGTAGAGGGGTGAGATGGTTGGACCTGTACCTTGGGAAAATCACTTTGCCAACTGAATGGAGGATGGATTTGAGAAGGGAGAGACTTGAGGCAGGCAGATCCATAATCAAGCTATTTCAATAGACCAGGTATATTGATGAGGGCCTGTGCCAATGTGTTGGCAGTATCAGAGGACAGAAGGGGGTGAGATTGACAGGCCTTGGCAATAGCCTAGACCTGGGGGTGAGGAGTCAAGGATGACACCTAGGTTATGAGCATGAGGGAACGGGAGGATAATGTTATCTAAAAGGTCTTTGGATTCAGCAATTAAGAGATCTTTGGTAACTTTAGAGAGAAATTTCAGTGGAATGATGAGGTTGGAAGCTGGATTGCCAAGGATTAAGAAGTAAGTGAGAGGAGAGTGCACCTAGTGCATGTGGCCTTTTCAAGGAGTTTGGCCACAAAGGACAGAGGAGATATAGAATGATAGTTAGTGGGGATGGAAGGATCAGGTGAACAGTTTTTTTTTTTGAGGATGGGAGAGATATGGTTATGCTTATGGGCAGTAAAGAAGGAGCCAGGGGACAGCAAGAGATTGAAATTAAGTGAATGAGTGGGAATGACAGAGAAGATAATCCTGGTGGTGGAAATGAGAAGAATTGGGATCCGTTGTGTGAGTAGAGGGGTGGGCCATGGTAAGGAGTAAGACTATCTCTTCATATGAGGCAGAGAAGAAGGAAGAGATAGTGGCAGAAGACATCTGAGTGATATGAGAAGAGAAAGAGAAGAGAAGAGAAGAGCTCATGGTGAATGGCTTCAAATTTTTTTTTCTGAGGAAAGGTTCTCAGCTGAGAGTATGGGGGAAGGGGAGCAATAGGAGACTAGAAGAGGGATGAAAAGGTGTGAAAGAGCTGCTGTGGAGAGTGAGAGTGTGTTGATAAGGGAGACATAGAAGGATTGCCTAGTTGCTGTGAGGTCTCAGTTGAGGTTATATAACAAAAACTTGTAGTGAACCCAGTTATAATCGTTGCATAATTTTCTCTATGTTCAGCAGTACATGGGTAAAAGTAAAGGTGGCAGACGGTGAGAATCATATAAAGTTGAGGCTTGGCAGGGTGCAATCAGCAACAGAAGGTGGATAGGAACTGAAGAGAGGAAGACTTTGTAGAGTTGACCTGGTTCATCAAGGGATCAAAATGGGAAAAAGAGGAAAGAGTGGCTAGTGCAAGGAAGATGCCCTGGGAGAGAACTGAGGGATCAGGTGATTGGAAGTCTTGGTGTGGATGAAGAGTAGGATTTTATAAGGGAAGGCAGAGTGAGAGGTGGAAAGCCAGTAGACTATGGTCAGATAGGGGGATATTGGAATTCTTGAATGTGGAGATGGTACATTAACCTCGCCATCATCCACAAATGAACCACCTCCATGTTTAACAATTCTAAATACTACTACTTAATCTCTTTTGGCAGCACTCTGGTATTTTGTATAGACACTACAGCTACCAGGATTTTGATTAAGTGTTAGATATGAATAGCACAGACCTGAAAGGAGGAAAGATTACTTAATGATGTAGGTAGGGGGAGAACCTGAAAGTGCCCATGCGGATGAGGAGTATTCCAGCTCCCCCACCTCCACCAGTTAGCTGAAATAAGCAAAAATGAAGCCAGTACTGGAGAGGATAGCCAGGGAGGCTGTCATCAGAAGGGAGTCAGGTGTCAATGATTGCTAGAATATGGAAGGCATGAGAGAGGAAAAGTTTTAGGAGGAAGTGAAGTTTGTTGTCTATGGAACAGGCATTCCAGAGGGCATAATGAAAGGGGTATTGGTGTTTGGTTAGGACTGTGAGATGAAAGGTTTGAGGGGAATGGGAATAAGAAATTCAGAAGCAGAGAACTGAGAATCGGGTTTGGTTGATGACCTGCAGGGATGGATTCAGAATCACTAGGATATGTAGGGTATTAACAGGTATGAGAATGTTCATCACCGAGTGGAAGGTCCTCTTCCCACAGGACAATGGAGATCAGGCAGGAGACAAATGCAGGACAAGATGGAAAGCACATGGTCAGATGGTCAGATGAGAAACTCTGTTTCACTACTTCTCTTCCCTCCAAAGGTTGGAGATTGGGTAGATGGGGCACCAGGAGATGGAAGGCCTGAGGTCAGAGGGAAGGTTGCTTCTCTTTGCAGTGGAGGCTCTCCAGATTGCTCCATTGCCCACATTGCTGAGAGATTAGGCTGGCTACAGAAAGTGGAAGCTGACTGTTCTGGAACAGATGGAAGTCATTCATTCTGTAGGGCCCTAGTAGCCTTCCCTGAAGGGACACCTGGAGAAGGAAATGGAAGCAGCACAGTCAGTGAAAGGTCTGGCATCTCTTCTCATCCGAGGCTGGAAATCAGGTAGAGGGAGCATGAAGCAGAAATGGAACTGAGGGCATTTAGTAGTTACGTGGCCCCTTGCCAGCCTCCTTCAGGGAACACTTGAAGCAGGAGAAGGAAGGCATGCGGTCAGAGGAAATTCTTGCTCTTCTAACTTGAGGCTGGAATTCAGATAGGCAGTAGGAGGCAGGAGGAAAGAAGTCACATTGGGACAGATAGAAGTAGCCCCAGCCCTTTGCCTCCCTGCCTCAGAGAACATGAAAGCAACATTTGGAAGGCACAAGAAAGAGATGGAAAGCAGAGGTGATTAATAAGAGTGAGCATGACTCCATCAAGAACAGGTCATTCCAGACTAACCTCATTTTCTTTTGTGAAAGGCTAACTAAACTAGTAGGTAAGAAGGATGCTATGCATAAAGTTTGCCTAGATTTTGGCAACACTTTTGCTAAAGTAACTCATGATTTTTTGGTGAAGATGGACAGATATAGATTAGAAAATAATCCAATTATATAGATTTAGAATTAAGTTGGTGACCAGATTAAAAAAAGTACTTTTTTGTTCATTTTAAATTTATATCTTTTTTTTTTCATATTACCTACATTTCCTGCTCTCTCCTTCCTTTGAATTCCTCCCAGAGAGCCTTCAGAATAAGAAAACAAGAGAGAGGAAAAACAATTCAGCAAAACTAAACAACATATAAAAAGTCTAACTTTAGTCCTTGTTCCCTACCATGGTCATTGTTCCCTACCTCTGCAAAGCAGGAAAGAGTGTCTTATGTTATCTTTTTTTGGGGGTACCAGGTTTGATCATTATAATTTTGCCATATTCAGTTTTGATTACTTCATTGTTCTTATTATCCTTTCTATTATCAGCATTGTAGTCATTGTGCATATTGTTTTCCTGGTTGTCTTTGCTTCACTTAGCATCACTTCACATAAAGCTTGCAATGCTTCTCTGTATTTATTATATTTGTTTTTTATAATGCAGTAATTTGTTTTAGCCATTTATGAATTAACAGGCATCTATTTTGTTTTCAGTTAATTGCTACCATAAAAAGTGCTGCTAGAAATATTTTGCTATATATAGAGCCTTTATTTTTATCATTGACCTCCTTGAGGGTATATACCTCACAGCACAACAACTGAGCCAAAGAGCATGGACATTTTAGTGTCTCTATTTCTAAATTGTTTTCCAGAATGGTTGGATCAATTCCTAAAACAATGAATTATTCTGCCTTCCAACATTGACTCTTCCCATTTTTCCTTCATTTTTTCCAACTTGCTGTGTATGAGTTGAAGGCCCAGGGTTGTTTCATTTGCTTTTATTTTATTACTGGTGATGTGGAACATTCTTTCATATGGTTCTAGGTTCCTGTTATTCTTTTGAGAACTCTTTGGCCATTTGACTATTGGAGAATGGCTTTTGGTATTATGTATTCCTGTTAGTGATCTATCTATCTTTGATCTTAGAACTTTATCTGAGATAATTTATATAAAGATGTTTTTTTTCTAGTTAACCATTTCCATTCTTATCTTAATCAAGATTATTTTATCTCATAAAATCACCTCTATCCATTGTTTGTTTGAGAATTCAGTCCCTAGTCATCATTCATAAACAGTATGATGTTTGCTTCACTTCTAATTTTTCATGGTATGATCATTAATATTTAGGTCAAGTTTCAATTAGGAATTTATTGGAATATATGGTACTAGATGCTGATCTAAGCCTAATTTCTCCCAGACTGTTTACTAGCTTTTTCAGAAATTCTTATTAAATAGGAAATAATTTTCAAGATAATTTAAGTTTTCAGGTTCATCAAACATTATGTTATTGTTATATGGTTATTTTTGATTCTTCCTTGTCTGGTCTGTTCCATTGATCCACTTGTAGTTTTTTAACCAATAGCAAATGTATTTAATGATTACTACTTTGGAATAGAGCTTGCAGTGTGGAAAATGCTGTTTCTCTTTTTATTTTTTTTCTCTTGATGTTCTAGATCTTTTGTTCCTAAAAATGAATTTTGTTATTATCTTCCCTAGATCGGTCAAGTATCCTTTTGTCTTATTGATATGGCATCAAATCTTAAATTAATTTTGACAGCATTGTCATTTTTATAATATTAGCATAGCCTGGTCATGAGAACTAAATATCTTTCCAGTTATTTTGGTTGTTGTTTATTTTGTTTTAAAGAGAATGAATGAATGAATAAAGTATTTATTAAGTGCTTGATATGCGGAAAGCACTGTAGTAAGTTGTGCAATTACCCATAGAAAAGGAACACAATCCTAATGCTTACATTCTAATGGGGGAAACATCATATATGGAAGTTTTCAGCTGTAAGATGGAAACATGGTGGGAGTAAGGAATATAACACATGGAAAAATAGATTCTTATAGCAAAGTCTGTGCCAAGTGTATATTTAATCCATGATTTAAAACAAAGAGTGATTGGAAATACTAAATAAAAAAATCAAACAGAAGCTTCTGTTTGTTTAGCTCCAGCCTGACCAAAAGGTATTCTCCCAGGGATAATGATTAAATGGGTTCTGATTCACACAGCAGCTAACTGTTAAAGATTGACTTCTTAGTTGACCAAAAACAACCTGTGGTTTTAGTTGATGACTCTGCTCTCTTGGACCAAAACTTGGCATTCTTTGGACTCTGATGTTCTGTGAAGAATCTACACTTGAGATCAGTCGCTTATTTCAGATTCAAAAGCTATGTGGAAAATCACAATGAATGTTCTCTATAAAGTAGAAGGAACTCAGAGAACAGCGTTGGGATTTGCTGTTGTTGGTACAATAATTATTTGACGCTAAAAATCCAGGGCAGAAGCTTACCATGAAACAGAATAATGGAGACTTTATGGAAAGTGCAATGACTTGTCAGTCTAAATACCTGTATTCTAGGCCTACCTCTGCCACCAATATGAACTAAATTTATCTTAGGCACTTGTCTGCTCTGGGCCTTAATTTCCTTATCTTTATAATAAGGGGTTTGGATTAGATGATTACTAGTGTTCTTTCCAGACCAAATAGTCTATAACTCTCATTGAGGAAAGAAGACTGAAAAATATAAAGTGTGCAGGAATATTTATACAGATAGATAAACACTCACTATGTGTCAGGCACTGTCCCAAGGGATAGGGACAGAAATATAAGAAAGCAAAATAGCTTCTGGTCTCAGGAGTCAACATTCTAATGGGTTTAGGCCATACAAAAGGGTAGCAAGAAAGCAGAGGTGGAGGAGGAGAAATGTATATCGGAAGCAGTATGATTTGGACAGGTCTGCCAAGAGAAGAGTAGGCCTATATCTGGGCAAGATTAGGTGAGAACTCATCTATGAAACACAGGGTGGGTGGTTCCAGGGGCAGAGGTCAAATTTCTGATGGTAATAGGGCTCCAGTGGAGGCAGCAGGGCTTGGAGTTGACCTGGGAGTGTTGTTTTCCTGTACTTAATAATTTCATTGGGAAGGGGGTGGTATGGGCCCAATTACATTTATTCACTGTGTAAATTTAATCACACTGACTGAAATGTGAACTCTCCGTCCACACTCTACTCTCAATCTATATCTCATTTTTAAAACTCTTTATCTCTGAGCTCCCAGGGAATGATAAACAAACCACTATACCAGACAATGATTAGTTCTATCAGTGGACCCTCTTTTATAGCGTGGCCATGCTGCTTACATGTCGACCACCATCCTCATTCTTATTCCCTCTTTGACTAGGATCTTGGACTCTACCACCATGGGATTTCCAAGATGATTTTTCCTATCATCTTGTGTGGAATCAGGCCTCTGGGTCACTTTCAGTCATTTCTAACCCGTGTCACTACATATGACATCTTACTTTTTATGCATTGTATGATGTATTAGAATGCAAGTTCCTTGAGGGAAGGGATTGTCTTGCTTACTTGTGTTTGTATTCCCATCCCTTAGCACAGTAACTAATGCATAATAAGTCACTCAATGATTTTTCATTCATTCATTCATTCCTTTGTTCATTCATTCATTCATTCATTCATTCATTCATTCATTCACTCATTCTTTCAATGCTCAGAATTTAGTAGTGATCTTTCAGGCATGTCTCCACAATGAGGGGCAAGAGAAGGAACTACAACATAATGACCATCTACCTCACCTTCTCATAGTGAACTCCATAGTGTTCAAATAAAACCTTCATCTGGGTGAAAGCTTTTCCTCATTCATACATTCACTGGGGGTCACTTCTTCCTCACATTATTATTTTCCATCAGCTCTTCCCTTACTTCCAATTCTTTTTTTGGTATATTTGCCTATTCCTTTTCCAAACCACATTCCTCTTCATTTCCTTGGCTTTCTGTCCTCCGTCTTCTTGGCTCGCCAAATTTTTTTTGGCCTTTTGGGTCAGTTATTCTTGCCACAGCTACTCCTCAGCCTGACCTCACCAAAGACTCCTCCAACTCTTTCCTAAGCTGTTGCTGCAAACTTCTAAAATTAATATAATTTTTGCCTTTATCGTCTCTCTTAGCCCAGATTCTATCAGGGCCCCTTATTTCATTCAGAGGTTCCTTAATTGCTCTTACCCCTCCCCCTCCCCATATTTTGGGCACCAGTAGTCTCTCATCTCTAGTGACCTCAGACTCCTTACAGTGGAATCATAAGGGCTCTTTTGGTCTCATCTAGGAGCTCAATTCTGGGGATTTACATTCATTGTTCAAGTTTGTAAATATCAGACTCCTCTGTTTGTCATTTAAAGTCCTTCACAGATTGATTCTAGTGTGCTTTTTGGCCTTACACAACTTCCTTCACAACTTTTGTCTCCTTACTCTTCCTTAGTCAGGACCCTCCAACTCCCATCTCCAGGCCTTTGCACAGATTGTTGGCCATTTCTGGAATCTACTACTTCTTTCTCTGCCTCTTTGAAATACTCATTTCCTTGGGGCAGCTAGGTGGCTCAGTGCATAGAGCACCAGCCCTGGATTCATGAGGACCTGAGTTCAAAACCGCTGACCTGCTTTGGTGGAGGGAGTCCCCTCTTATAAAAACGAAATTACGGATCCAATTTCTATACTGCTTTATTCTATCCTCAGTACCTAGCACATGCCCTGGCATGTTGAATTGAACTGAGTACTAAGGAGAATAGAGATTGCTCTTATCCTCAAGGAGAACACTATATCCTGGAAGTTTGAAATATAAATTACCATTTGCTCTCAATTTAAGAATATGGTTGCAGAGTTCAGTTCTAATTTAGTGCATTTTACATTAGCACACTACTCAAATTCCTTTCCTCTCCTTTGATGCATCATTCTGTTTTAAAAAGTCCACTTCATGCTAGAAAAAAAATTGGCTTGGTCATTTCTTTTTACAAGAGCCCAAATAATCTTCCTTAATATTTTAATGCTGTCTTTGGGCTAGGTCCATAGACATCAACCTTGCTGTTGCAATCACAGGGGGGACTTAAATATCAATGGTGTGTTTTATGAAGTGATCAATGGCCCCTTTTCATTTTGGCAGATTGATTGAATAAATTGAAAAGTAAACTGGACTTGGAATAATGCAATAACTCTGAATTTAGCCAGACCTCTTCTGTGAGCTGGGGGCTTCAAGAGGAGTCTCCCCTAGAGCTTGTTTGGCTTTTGTTTGCCATGGCCATTGTAGCTGGAGGTATCACTTGCTCTCAGATGTCTGAGTGGACATTAAGAAAACATAATCCATGCAGAGAATTCTGAATATGAAAGGAATAACCTAGGGCACCATGTACTTTTAAATGAAATGAAGTACAGGACCTTGGAAAAGGTTGGGATACAACCCAAATTCATTCAAATGAATAAAAATTGGTATGATTATAGTCGTGATTGATGGTGAAAGGATTTTTGAAGCTGCTATGCCCTTCAGCATGGATTGCTTATGGCTGTCTTGAAAGGAAGCCACGAAGACTAATGCAAAAGTTCTCTTCTCTGTCAGCCAAGCACAATATAAAAATCTTTCATATTCAGGATAGCTAGTTTGCCCAGTAATGTACATTGTGTTCTTGCACTTGACCATATTAAAATTTCCATGAAAAAAACTTATCAAAGGTTAAAAATGGAAGCTCTGTAAAGAAAACGTTCACACACACACACACACATACACACACACACACACACACACCCCTGCTTACACATAAAACCTTACCTATTAGTCCTATTCCAATGTGAATTGAATTACTTGGGGATATAAAAGGTTCCTTTTTTATTAGAAGTGTTCAAGCAAAGATTGAATGATGACTTGTTGGATACATTTTAGATGGAATATTGTTTTGTTGAGGGTTGGACTAAATGATCAGTGAGGTCCCTACCAACTCACAAATTCTATGATTCTCTGCATTAATAGTGATGAGTTTAGTGAGGGTGTTGCTGGGGAATGCACAAGGGAGAGGAAAAAAAAGAGGTCATAATGCAATAGTTAAGAATGTTAAAATTTATAAAATCCTCTTACCTTCAGAGGCAGCTAGATGGTATAAAGGATAGTGCACTGAGCCTGGAGTCAGGATAGACCTGAGTTCAAATTCAGTCTCAGACCCTTACTAGTTATGTGGCTCAGGACAAGTTATTTAACCTGTCTTGCTCAAGTTTCCTCAACTATAAAAGGGGTAACAACAGCACCTATCTCCCAGGGTGGTTGTTAGGATCAAATGAAATAATATCTGTAAAGCACTTAGCATAGTGGCTGGCACTTGCAGGCACTTTATAATCGTTTGTTCTTTCTCTTTCCCTTTCCTTTGAAGGGAAATAAGTTGTCTGAATTTACTGAGAGACATCATGGTGTGCTAGAAAGGTTAATAAATTTGGAAACAGAAATGGTTTATGTTTAACATTATTATGTTATATTATGTTTGGAAACATATAATATTATTATATTATATTGTTATATTTTGTTTGGAAACAGAAATGGTTTATGTTTAACATTAATTGTGTGACTCTGGGTGCATTACTTCTCTCTGTGACTTACTTTTGTCATTTGTAAAATAGGGATAATAATATGACTCTACCTATCTCATGGGCTTGTTATGAGGTGTGCCTCTGCTGAAAAAGGGGGAAATACAGTGGTTTGCCAGGTAGGCCCTGTGTTTGGGTTAAAGGATCAAGTTTGAACCTTCTAAAGACACCAGCAACCATAGTGACTTGTGAACTTGAATATTGACTACAGAGACCTGTAAATTGTACATGATGAAAACCTAGTCCCTAGTGCTTGAATGTTTTTTCGCTCACAGGAGGCGAATATTTGAACGCATAATGAGAAGAGGAAAATGAAAAAAAACTCAGCTGGCAGAACTGGGATTCAAATGACAATATCTCAGTTTAGAAAATAAAAGACATTATGAATTCTTTCCTGAGCCCTGTAGAATAATGCTATAGTTCACTCTGCATCGTGGTGGGTTTGGTCTGGAGTATTTCCTATGGGTCTCTTCCTAGTATTACCAGGACATCATTTAAAAATGCAGCTAAACAAAATTTTCTGCCAGCTTCCTTCCTTTCCTTCCTGTTTTTTTTTGTGCTTGTGACTCTGGGCCATTCACTCTTAATAAACTCTGTACCTGAAATTCAAGAAATTTTTGGTCTCTTCTATCCTTGGGGATGGAAACTTCCTGGATGTCTATTTTTATAAAGATACTTTTGGAATATGTTTTTGAAAAGCATCTTTCCCCCTCCCTCCAGGCTGCCCTGGTTGTAAGACATTGAAAATATGGATAACCTGAGGTAGATAGGTCACTTCATTTCTCTCAGGGTCCATTTATTCATCTGCAATAAAAATGTTTGGTCCCTAAGGTTCCTAATGGTTGCAATGTTCTGTAAACATATATAGGCTCTCTCAAGTCTTACTGCAGTTTTAAGGTTTAATAGCTCGAAGAGATCACTGATGAAGAGAACTTAGCAGGGGCATGCTCATTTCAAAGAAATGAACTGGATGAGTCTTTAATGCTTATCCAGGCCAATTCCCCCCCCCCTTTTTTTAAGAGACGACTGAATCCCATAGATATGAAGTGACTTATATGAAGTCACACAGCTAGAAATTAGTGAAACTGGGTTGTGAGAAACCCAAATCTGGTAATCTTTTTTTTCTCTAACATTTGAACTGATTAATACTAACTAACATTTATATAATGTTTATGGTTTACCAAATATACAATAGCCATGTGAGGTAAGATAATAATAATAATTCAAGTATTATTATTCTTAACTTTATATTTGACCTGTACATATTTTCATATGTACTTGTCTCCATTATTAGGCTAACAAACTCATTATGAGTAGGAATTATTTCATCCTTTATACTTGTATCCCCAGTGCCTATAATAGTGTCAGCAAAGAGAAGGCACTTAATAAGTCCTTGTTGATTAATTTATTGATTGTCTCCATTTCACAACAAGAAAATTGAAGTCCAAACTTGTACACATCTCTCCCCACATCTACTAGTGGAACAGAGGTTTAAGACCAGGTCTTCTGGCGCCTAAGCCCAGTGTTGTTTCCAAGTTGTTGAAGCTAAACCACTTTGACCTTGTGTCTCAAAAACCAGAAAATCTCATTACAACTGTCACAGAGCTGAAATATTACCCAAGGTTATGCATACCTTTCCTATCTGATATAAACTAGACATCACTGACATGAAGACCCTGAGCTAGGTCATATTAAATATGCTACTGGCATGTGATAAACAAATCTTATGTGCTAATGAGCTCAAGTATAGCAAAAATACAGACTATTGGGCAGCTGGTATTCTGAGAATCTCAAAGCAATCTCAGGAAGGCTGAGAATTGTTTGTGAAAGATTATTGAGTATTCCGTTTTCCCCTAGCATTACAACTACGGATAGCAATGGATTCTCAGGAGAATTATAGTTTGTTATTCAGTGATTTCATTTATTTCTAGAAAATTTTTTTGTTAAGTTTCTTGATAACCGCTTCCATTTCAAATTGCCTCTACAATACAACTCTTAATAAATAAATGGGTTTTCTGAAAGTATGCTTTATTTCCCTTGGTACCTCTAAATAATTTTCCTTCCCTAGTCTCAATAATTGGGGTCATGTTATCCAAGTAACTCCTGATGGCTATTAAATGTGTAAAGATTCTATAGGTGGTGATCCTACCTGTCAGCATTGTAGGGCTAGATCTATAAAACTGACACCAATATCATGTTAATAGAGGCCCAATTACAATGTATTTCCTTAGCATTTCATTTAAAAATTAAAGAGATAAGGTAGTCTTGTACACAGGCATTCTGCTGCAAAATCAGGATACCTTTAGAATATGTTCTCCCTCTTTGCCTAATGACCACTAAAATCATTAGAAAAGTTAACTTATCTAGCCACCGACCAGAAGTTTCTGCATTAGGACTAATGTTGCATAATAACCCCATGACTTTTCCATTCAGTTATCTGCTATTGTTTTTTGGTGGTTTCAGTAGAGTACAGCTCTCCATGACCTCATTCAGGATTTTCTTGGCAAAGATATTGGAGTAGTTTGCCATTTCCTTCTCCAGCTCAATTTTTACAGATGACAAACTGGGGCAAACAAGGTTAAGTGACTTGCACAGGGTCAAAGACCAGCTTTGCATTTATTGAAGATGAATCTTCCTTATTGCAAACCCAATCCTCTATCCATTGCACCACCTAGCTGTTTATTTACTCATCACCCTTCTCTAAAATGAAATAACATTTCAAACTTCACTGTGACATCTATACTGAAAACCATCAATTTCCCAAATTTTACAGATGAGGAAAGTAAGCCCAATGAGATGAAATTACATCCAGTCTCTATCCTGTCCCTTTTCCCTTCTTTGAGAAATTACAATAATCTTGCTCAGACTATATTACCTCATGTATATTTGGAAAATAATAGGAGTTGGAAACAACCTAGAATCTACCTGCTTGGCAACTATAATTAAAAACAACAGGTTTAACCCCTTTCTGGATTTTAGAAGTCCACCATGTTTTGCATAACTTCGGTTGGGAAAGAAGTACCTTCTGCAGTAAACAATAATGTAGTCTAAAAAGGCAAAAGAGTTTTAGAGCAAGACAGTGATATAGAAAACTTATAAAGACAGGTAATATCTCTCATTTTTATCACTTTACTTATTCTTTGGAAGGAATGACAGCAATGTACTTCAGAAGAAACAGAAAAGTATCCAGCACCCCAGGCCCTGGTAATCTAAATTTATTACATGTTATGTGCTTACATCTTTGGGTATCATCTATTTCTTATGTAGAGAAAATCAAGAATCATGGGTAAGATGGACTATCTTAGAGCTCAGATAATTGTTTCAAGGAGAATTTTGTTTTACAGTGTTTTTAATCTGTTAAGACAAGGAAGATAATGAGGCAGTAGTGAGGCCATTTGGGGGAATAAAAAATCAACTTCATCTACTAGAAAACAGATAGTTGAGGAGACAGAAAACTAAGTGATCTTTCCTACTAGAAGCATTTCTAAAAAGCAAAGGAAGAATGATTGCTCATGAAATTGACTGGATTGATTATCTTTTTGAGTAAGGGATTTATTATTGAGAGATCCATTCTAAAATGATTTTGGAGTCAGAACTTTCTATTGCACTTTTTGCCAGTTGTAGAAATCACTTTCCTGTAGCAATACATCTCAACCATTCTTCCCTGGCCATAGGTTATATACTCTTCACTCTAAGAAGGGATCTGAAGATGAAAACATGGCATTTTACTCAGAGTCTAGGTCTTCCCATTATGAAGAATTATTCTGAGAAGCAATCTAACTAATTTTTGTTTAGCCAATACAGTACTTCCAAAGATAGCACTTGAAGTCAGTTAGTTAACAAGCATTTATTAAACTCTTATTATTTGCCAGGCATTGTGCTAAATTCTGGAGTTTCAAGCATAAGCAAGTGAGACAGTTTCTGCCCTGAAGGACTCCAAATTCTAGTGAAAGAAAACAACACGTAAAGGGGTGCTAGGAAAGGATGGGCATAACTGGAGAAGCAAGATGAGTAGGAGACAGCTAAATGGAATGGAGGCCAGTATCCTGGCAAGATAAGGCAAAAATCTCACCTATTAGAGCTGGCAGATCAAGGTGTGGAATCCAAAGTTTTGGGGAGAGGAGATAAAGATGATGATCAGCAGAAGCAATGGTATGAAGATTAACCAGAAATTGTTGGTTAAGTGTTAGCTGCCCCTAATCATCTAGAGATATGTGATTTATGAATAATATTAAGGAGGCTTATTCCACAAGTTCTTTCGTCTTATATGTACTTATTGTGGTACTGGACACATAATAGACACTCAACACATACCTATCAACTGATTGATTGATTTATTTAGTTGTTGAACATATGAGTTGAATTACCTCACTCATCTATGCTAAAATTTCTAAATTCTTTGTGTACTTATTCAACATAGGCAGAGCCATAAGTATGAATCAATTCCAGTACCTGGGGCAAATTTATTTTGTGATGAGAAGTGAGACCCAAGTAGCCTCTCCTTGTCAAGTGCAACTGTGAAGGAAGTGAAGCTGGTCCTCAAGAGAATCTGGCCTGTATCCCAGAAGATGACCCCAACTTCTAGGCAGAGATGGAGGAGATGCTCCTGATAGGGGAATGTAAACTCCAGGAGATGGTACTGATTAAGATACCCAGGGGTAGCAGCTCTGGACTAAGAAAGAACAGCAATGGTCATGCAACAGTGTGTGTGTATGGGGTCTTCCATGGCAAGGTTCGGGCAGAGGAATGGAGAAACAAGGACCTTGTGCTACAGGATTCCTACCACTTGGATGTTAGCACCACAGTGGGAAAGCCCTGATTGGAACACTATAGTTACAGCTCTGAGCATAGGATTTTCAGTCTTAAGGAGATAACCTTTTGAACATCATCATGGAAGCTTTGAGAGTCTGATGAAGCCTATGTATGGAGAGATCTCTTTTCAGAATAATGTTTTGATATCTACCTTCATAATTGAAGGGAATACTAAATTTTAGTTAGAGGTTAATGGAAATAAAGATGTAATTTTTCCCATACAAGTTCATGGACCACCTGGAATCTATCCACAAATGATCTGTGTGGTGTTCAATGAAAAGATAACTGGGGGCAGCAAGGTGGTGCAGTGGATAGAGCACCGGCCCTGGAGTTAGGAGGACCTGAGTTCAAATCCATCCTCAGACACGTAACACACCTTCGTTGTGTGACTATGGGCAAGTCACTTAACCCCAATTACCCTCATCAAAAAAAAAAAAGAAAAGAAAAGGTGACTGAATTGGGAATTAGGCCATCTAGGTTTTAGTCTCAATTCTGCTTTACGTGACTGTGAGTAAATCACATCTCTGAGCTTCAATTTCTTTTTTTTTGTAAAGTGAGGAGTTTGACCGAGTTGACCTCCAGGGTCCTTCTAGATCTAAAATCCTAATGGTGAACTCCAGATAATTTTCTTTTTCTTTTTCTTCTCAAGACTGATCATCAGATGTGAAGAGAAACATTATTTAAAAAACTGAAGGGCCTCCACAGGCCCACACAGACTTGATCAGGTAAGCCCCTATATCTTTATCCAATGAAGGGAAAAGGGGGATCCCAGAGGGCCACAAGTTAATTCCACAAGAGGAGCTCAAGAAAAGCCAAAATAGATGTCACAAAGTCAGTTAGGGTAGGAAGGAGAAAGCAAGGGGAAGAGAAGAATTCTCTGATAGCCTTACTCAAAGATCTCTCGGTGGTGGAGGGAAGCAGAAGAGAAACTCTAGCGGGAAAGAGGACCCTATGGATTGATATACAGGCAACTGGTAGCTAATAGAAGTTTTGAGCAAGGACTTGTGTACAAAGTGTTTAAGAAAATTTAATTTCTCAACTTGGAATTTAGTTTCCCATAATCTAGCTCCCATCTGGCTTTCAATCAGTCAATCAACAAGTAATCATTAAGCATGTACTACGTGCTTAATGAACTCTTAGTAACAAAGAAAATGCCTCATTTTATAGTTCTTCCCATATGTTCCAACCAAACTGGACTGTTAGTCATTTCCCAAGCTCAGCAATCTATTTTGGCCTTTATTCATTCATGAAAGCTATTCTCTATGCCTAGAATATTATTTCTCACATGTTGTGTTGTCCTAGTAAAATATAAGCTCCTTGAGGACACTAATTGTTTAAAAAATTTTGCCTTTCCATTCCTAGTACTTAATGTTGTGCTTTGCACTTAATAAATATTTGTTGATTAAATTATAGTCATTTTAAGAACTTTGCTCAGATTGGTGAATTTGTAGGAGTAGAGAATTTATTTTCTCCTGGACATTTAGGAAGGGAAAAACATTTTTCCTAGGGTTGAAATGATAGTTTATGGCTAAGGATCTAAAATTAGATGAAAACAAATGGTTTATTCTTTAACAGAAGGAAAAAAATACCCTCTTAATTGCAAGACATTTCCATCCAATCAATTGATGGAATGCATGTACAAGCTTTTCCACGTCCAGTGTGTAAATCAGAAAGTGTTCACTGTGAACAGTGTGCTGCTTTGTTTGCTGGCTGCTGTGCAAAGGTGCCATATTAACAAAGAAAATGAAAGAGCAGACAGGCAGCCAAGTACTTGGGGATCAAACTGCCTTCCTTTAAACTTGGCCATCTCTGTGTGATTGAGGATATGTTTTAAGCTAGAAACCCATGAAAAGAAAAACAAGCTTAACAGAGCAAGGAAATTCAGACCCCACGAGTTCCAATATGCCAACCCAAGTGCTATCGGAAGAGACATAATAAATTTGACAAAATTAGTGACCCTCTCTCTGTGTGAAGTGAAATGTAGAATTGTCTAATTATCTGGTGATTTAAATTTATTAAGCGTCTTTCTGGACGGTAGGGACAGATTGTAGGAGCTGAATGTGGCATATCTACTTGGGAATATAAGCTACCAACAGAGTCCACATCCCTAAAAATGGGATCTTTTTCAAAGGATAGGGAAACATAGGTCTATACTGAAAAATAACACTGATCAAAGGCTACATTCTAGTTTTATACAATCAAGTCTATACCTCAGTTTTTTCACCTGTAAAATAGGAATAAAGATAATTCTACTATCTATCTCACAGGGATATGTAAGGATCAAGTTGGGTTCAAACCCAGAGCACTAGGCTTGGAATCAGGAAGACTAATCTTCATGAGTTTGAAACTGACCTCAGACACTTGCTAACTGTGTGACCCTGGGCAATTCACTTAACCCTGTTTGCCTTAGTTTTCTCATCTGTAAAATAAGCTGGAGAAGGAAATAACACACCACTCCAGTATCTTTGCAAGAAAATCTCAAATGAGGTTAGAAGAGTCAGACATGATTGAAATGACTCAACAAAATGTTTATCTAAGGCACTGGTTAAAAAAAAGTAACTTAATAGCACATATTACAGTAGTAAATAGCACAAGGTCAGACAGATCCCTAGAGAACTCCATCAGATACCTACTTTCAAGTTAATGAGGAACAATTAATAACTACTTAGTGTCTGGCCTTTCAATCAATGCTGAATCCATGAAATCGCACTGTTGTATAGCACTTCTTACACTGTAGATTGTGACCCCATATGGGGTTGTGAGTGGAAGACGTTTAAGAAGCCCTGGACATGCACCTGTATTTTCCACAAGAATAATATGAAATGCCTTATTAACTACTTTGCTAAAACTTAATTTAATTTTATCTATAGTTTTCTCCTGATCAACCGGTCTAGTAACTCATTCAAAAAAAGGAAATGAAATTAGTCTGGAATGACCTTATTTTGATAAAATCATTATGGCTCGTTGTGATGGCTGTTTCTTTTTTTAGATATTTATTTCCCATATTTTTGATAATTCATTCTAGAACTTCGCCAGGAATGGAAGTTAACTTGCTGTCTATAGTTTGTAGATTTTATTCTCATTCATTTATTCATTCATTCATGTATTTCAAAATAAGAATAGCATATATCTTCCATTCCTGTCATATCTCTCCTGCTTTCCATGGTTGTTCAAATATCACTGACAGTAGTTTAGCAATCATATCTACCAATTATTTCAATAGAGAGGATGCAGTTCTTTTTAACCAGGTGACAAATTTATTAAGGGAAGCTACCTATTCTTTTTAACTTTTTCTTTAACTGTATACTATTTTGTTTCAGCAATTTTTATTATGGGGTTGGGTCAATACATACCTATATTCAATTCAAAAAGCATTAATTAATAGCCCACTATATTCCAGACATTTTAATAGGTATTAGGGATACAGAGATAAAAACAATGT
This sequence comes from Vombatus ursinus, assembly GCF_900497805.2. NCBI lineage: Eukaryota > Metazoa > Chordata > Mammalia > Diprotodontia > Vombatidae > Vombatus > Vombatus ursinus. The sequence goes on from NW_020950062.1 coordinate 18,963,050, forward strand.
CTTTTCTCTTAAGGAGTTTATATTTTATTATGGGAGATTGATTAAACATGTAAATATTTATATCTATATATTATATTTTGCCTGAATTCTTCAGATCGTCTTTTATAACAGACCTAATCCTTCAACTTCTCTTGGATTCTATAACTATGACTGTAGAATTCCTCTCACTTTTGGTGTTTATTACTATTATGGTTTACAGGTCAAATGCCATCCCCCAGGTGCAAAGTCACCTCTCCCACTAAGTTTTTTATGAACCCAGCCATAGCTAAAAATTGACCTCTCCTTCCTATGAATTCCCATAGTTCTTACTTTACATATCAGAGTCCACTTTGGATTACAGTTATTTGCATAGGTCTTTTATTCCCTTTATTTGATTATAAATGGAATGCAACAATTTGGTTTGATTTAACAGTCATTTAAGTGCCTACTGCCAGGAAGTTATGTTATATATCTCAACGGGCCCTCTCTAGAGCAAGACAATCCTTTTATATCTCCCTAATTAATTTGCCCTCCCCTTTACCATAGTGGCTGTTGCAAATCTTTTCATTCTTACTCAAACTTTCCACAATGCTCCCTTCCTGATCCTCTCAGCTGGTGACCTTGCCTCATACTTAACTAAAAAAATTGAGACCACAAGAACTCCATCTTCTTCTCATCTCAAATCACTTCCATCGTTATCTCCTTTACCTCTCTCATAAAGAGGGGACCCTTTTCCTTCCCAAGGCAACACTGTTTACATGCATTCTTGAACCCATTTCTTACCATCTTCTCCAAAAGATTGTCTCCTCTATCATCTCTACTTTTCTTCTAATCTTCAATCTCTCTATATCTACTGACTTCTCTCCTTCTGTCTGCAAACACATTTGTGTCTCCCCCATCTTTAAAAACTCTCACTTGATCCTACCATCTCTGTTAGTTTTCTTCTATATCTTTCTTACTCTTCTTGGATAAAGACCTTGAGAAGACTGTTTATAACTGATGCCTATATTTTTTTTATTCAATTCTAAACCCTCGCAATTTGGCTTTTGACCTCATCATTTGACTTAAGTTGTACTCTCCAAAATCATCAGTGATCTCTTAATTGCCTAATAGCCTTTTCTTCATCCACATCCTTCTTGAAACTCTCCTGAACAGTTTGACACTGTTCGTCACCATCTTCTAGATACTCCTTCTATGTAAGTTTTTGTAACACTGCTCTTTCCTCATTCTCTTCCTACCCATCTGATTGTTCCTTCTTAATATTCTTTTCTGATTCTTTATCCAAGTTGTGCCCACTAAACATGGCTATCCCTGATCCTCTTCTCTTTTACTCTTAGTTGATGAACTCATCATTTCCTAAAGGGTTAATTTACTTTCTATGCTGATGATTCCCAGATCTACATATGCAGCCCTGAACTCTAGTCTCACATCACCAACTACCTTTTGGACATCTTGAACTAGATAGCCTGTAGATACCTCAAACTCAACATGTCTAAAACAGAACTCATTATCTTTCCCCCAAACCATCCCCTTTCCTAAGTTTCCCTATTACTATTACTATTGAGTAATCAATCTTCCTAGTAATTGATGCTCACAACTTCAATGTCATTCTGGACTCTTCTTTCATACTCGCTCCAAACATCCAATCTGTTGCCAAGTCTTGTCATTTCTAATTTTAAATATCTAGCATACATCGCCTTCTCCCTAGATATACAGCCCTTATTTCCTCATGCCTGGACTATGACAATAGCCTGCGGGTTGATCTTCTTGCCTCAAATCTCTCCCCAGTCCAATCCATCCTTCACTCAGTTGTTAAAGTGATCTTCAGAAAGCACAGTTCTGATCATGTTTCTCCCCTACTCAGTAAGCTCCAGTGACTCCCTATTGCATCTAAGGTAAAATATGCTTTCTTCGACCTCTAACGCCCTTCACAGCCTGACCTTTTCCTTCTTTCCCAGTCCTTTTACACTTTGTAACCCTTCATGTTCTTTGTTTCAGTGACGCTGGCCTTTTTGCTATATGTCACACCTTAGACACCATGCCTACTTGGTGTTCTCTCCATGCCTGAAATGCTATTTTTCTTCCCTCCTGGCTTTTCTGGCTTCCTTCAAGCCAAAATTCAAATCCTATCTTTAGCTAAAGGCTTTTCCTGCCCATCCCACCTCTATACTATTGATCTACTGCTTTCCCTTTGAGATTACTTTTCAGTTACTTAACATGCACTATGACTTTTGGCACACCTTACTTAAAGAGTATATACATAAGTTTTTTTTTTTTTGCATGTAGTTTTCTCCATTAGAATATAAGCTCCTTGAGGTCAGGGACTGTTTTTGCCTCTCTTCTTAACCTCAGTGTTTAATCAGAAGCACTTAATAAATACTTTTGACTGATAGACTGGAAAGTAAGGATTATTTCCCATCATACTCATCATGGATGTGAGTGAATGTTTATTAGTGAGTTTATTTAGCCCTGTGAATGGCCATTTACTTACCCATCATACTGTGGTTAACAATTACGTAAGACAGAGGCCAGTCATAGGAATAGACAGACTTGACAGCTACATGTGTGCTACGCTGTTGAGGAAGTATTGCATGCTTCTTCTCTCTGAATTTTGGAAGGGCTGCCTATCAAGATGCTATTATAGTTTTGCTTTTCCATTTCAAGAGTTTCTTTTTTAAATACAAATACTCCTAGGAGAGGGTCATATCTTGGACTATAATCAGTTAACACCTTAGCAATAATTAATTGATCTGCAAGTGAGAGTGTGAAAGGGACACCGTGATGGTGGTGACAGTGAAAATAGAGGGAAAGTGGATAAACCAAAAAGGTGAGAAAACTTCCGGGAATGGAGAGAGACAGAATAGCAGGGGGAAATTTTACTCACTCCATGATTTTACCTAAAGTCTGTAGCGTTGTTGGTATGAATAAAAATAAGACTGCTTTTTCCTCCTATTTTTTTCTACTAAAATAGCCCCTTTGAAGAAATGTCTTGGAAACATTGATGGATACATGGATTTTCATACTGATTGAAAACATCTAGTAGTCAGTAAAGCTTATTCTAAACATTTTGCTAAGTTCTCTTGGAGTTTCTCATTTGGATAATGACACATTGTCATCACACCATTCATTCTGAGAAAAGCAAAGGAGCATTTTAATGGGTATTGGTAGAAGACAGAAGCACAAGTCTACCGTGCACAATGTCTTACTTGCTTCTCTTTATACTTAGTAGGAGGCAGATTAATTTTAAAAGTAGACATTCCTATTAGACCATAGATTTTTGAGTTGGAAGGAAAACTATAGCACACAGCAGAAGAAGGATTTGAATCCATTGTCCTCTGGATCTAAATACAATTTTTTTCTACTGCATCACAATTTGCTTGTAAACCAATATTTTTACAGAAGTGCATTCTGTGGCTGTGCTCACAACATGAAAATATCTAGTCAGATCAGTACAGAATTCAATCCACCACTGGGATGTTTTGTTTGAATAATACCAATCATTTGGATGATGTTTCAATTCATGGCTGTTTTGACCTTTGGCACATACAGTTTAAAAAATTACCAGCAAGAAAATGATTTGGAAATGATCCTGATTTCATCTGAGGTCTATATAACATCCAGACAACAAGTAGAAAAGGGGGAAAATCATTTGATTTGTTTACCTGTGATGCTGAAGGACCAGTTTGACAATTTTTTTTCATTGATTTGCTTCAGTTAACTAGGTGTTTAGGTATGACCTTTAAATGTAATTGAATCTGTTACTGTTAGGAAAAGCATCTTGCCTCCACTTTTCTCCACTGTGTACAATAATAATGTTTCATTATTTCATGGACTATTGACTTCACCAGTGGGGGCACTCCCTCTGCTAACATGGATTACAACCCTTCCATGACTTGGCATATGGTCTTGAGAATTGCTGAGGCCCAAAAGATCATTACTCAGTGGTTATGTGGCTGAATCTCATTGAACTAACCTAGACAGGTCCGCAGATGAGACACACAACAGACCTCAAAGTCTTTCTAGATTACTGGTACCTACTTGAGATGGGCTCTGATATTACAGCTTTTGAGAACTCAGGATCAATTCTACAACCATTAAGAGGCAACAGAAAGGACTCCAATGTAAGTGAATATAATAGCAATTTATAGTTAAACTGCACAAGGGACTGTGCAAAACACTTTCCTCACAATAACCCTATGAAGGACATACAGTAACTATTATTCCTGTTTCACAGGTGTGGAAAATGAGACTCTGACAGTTGATAAGTGTGACCAAAGTCACATAGCATGTATGTGTTAGAACCAGAATTCAAGCCCATGTTTCCTTATTTTTAGTCTAACATTCTTTCTACTATACCAACAACTCACTCTTTGTAGCTCCTCCATTAGATAGAAATTCATAAAAACTCCTATTTGCCCCTCACATTTCCTAGAAAGTTTTTTATGCCCTTACTTCCTTTTTGTGTAGTTCTTTAAAGTTGTGTGAAATTGGCTTTATTGTAAACAAAGAACTGACTTAGACAAGACATTTATTAAAATGTAAATTGCACTTGCCTGATAAAGGGAAAAGAAGAGAAAAGATTTAAATGAAGGTCCTTGGGGCAGTAGGAATCTGAAGTTAGAATAGTCAGAAGAGATTCAAAGAATTTTTGTTGAAAAAATAAATGAATGAATAAATTTTACCTTAGATGATTTTCTGTGGAGAAAGAAATGGCAAACCTCTTCAGTATCTTTGCCAAGAAAATGGGGTCATGAAGAGATGGACAGAACTGAAAAATGACTAAACAACAAAAAATTTCTCCACCTTGGATACAAGTGTTGGTATGGGGGGAGGAGGGAAATGGGCTTAGTGGATCCTTTATATCTGCTTTGAAATGCTTGAGTATAAAAAAAGTAACATATTCATGAAATTTGAAACATTATACTTCATTTGTTATTAGATATTAATCATGAGATAAAGGGTAGGAACTTTCAATCAATCAATAAACATTTATTAAGTACCTACTGTGTGCCAGGTACTGTGCTAAGCATTGAAGGCATTCAGACTAATGCTCATGGAATTGATAACACAATTTTAAATAGGAGTATAATTAATGAACTTCGTAATTGGTATTCTTTACTCCAGATATTAGTCCATATCATGACTTTTATCTGTGATATATGTATTTGATTTCATCTGGACTGAGGAAAATCTCCTCACCAATGCAACCTGAGTGTCTGGCACATAGTAGTTGCTTAATACATCTTTGTTTACTTGATGTAGTAGTAGATTGGTCCTAGAGACATGTCTTAGGCACAAAGATATTCAATATTTTGTTGAGGCCACACAATATCAGACAAGGAATTTGAACTCAGGCCTTTCTGATACTCAGCATGTCATCTCCTCCCCCCCATGCAGCCCTTGTTTTTACTATTTTATTATGTCAATTAATTATAGATTTGGCAGTGGTCAACCAATCTGTTCTCTACAGTTCCCCAAATCAAGTTAGGGCTTTCACTATCTCTGCCAAATGTGCTGGTCGATGCTGAAACTTTGTATTGGAAAGCACTGATGAAAAAGTTGATGTTTTCCATCCTAGTATATTCATAGGATCATAGATTTAAAGCTGGAATAAAATTCAGGCAATCTAGGCCAAAAGAGGAGGAAATTGAGCACCAGTGAGGTCTTTAATGACTTGTGTAATATCACTTAATGTCAGAACCATGATTGGAACCCAGTGCCTCTAAGTGAAGCTATTGCTCCTTCCAACTTTACATGCTGCCTCCTCCAGTCCATTCCATTCCATCCCATCTCATTCCATCCCATCCCATTCCATTCAACAAACATTTATCAGCTACCCACTGTTTCCAGTGTCTCTTTCACAGATCTGAGATGATTGGAAAGGAAAAGGATATTCTATATCTGATCATATTTACTTGTATCTACCTTAACTCCCAGCCTTTAAAAAACATGCAAAAAATACACTGTGTTTTGACTGCACATAGTAAGAACTGTATTCATCATCCAAATGTCATGACGACATTCAGCATCCATGTGAAAGCAGCAGCACTCCAGTGTTTACTTTTTTCAATGACAACACTTGTATTTACTAAGTATTGTCCCTTCAGCAAAGAGTTAAAAAAGACTGAATGTTTTGTACGTGCCCTGGCATGTACAAAAGAATAACTATATGGAAACAAGGAAAGTAGTCAAATGTAAACATATATGTACCTTATATGTAATTTGGTGGCTATTCCTCTCTCTGTCTTGATGAACATTTGCTAATTGGATAATTATGGTTATACATAACTACCCTGTAGTTTTACCATACAGTTGTGACCACATGTGCTTCTATTGCCTTTGATACAGACTAATTTGTAAGAGTCAGTTTGCAAAAATAAAAGGTAGTCACTAAAATGCAATCACTATATGCATTAGACTGGGCTTGTTACTCAGTCTCTTAAATACTATTCTTGAGAATTTCTGTTTTTCTGGGAAGAGGAAGGCAATCTATCGGCTCCTTTTTCTCTGCCTCTGTTCGTTGTAGTTTAGAGCAATAACTCTAAGAACCCAATAGAGGTTGTGAGTCTGAGTTGTAAGTTACTATAGAGAAAATTTTTTTTAATTTTCATATTTTTACTCATCCTTATGATCTTGTCAATTTCTTGACATTCAATAAAACCATACTTTTAATATCTTCAGGTGAGAGTACTTTCTTGATGTTGATCTGTATGCCATACTTAATACAAAATTTTCCAGAGAGGAATATAAAATTTAAGAGTAGATTTTTAGCATTCCTTTAAATCTTATTAGTAGCTCAACTTATAAGATCTAACATATATACTCAACACTTTATAATGTCAGGTTTTAGGTTTTTTTAGTTACTTTGGAATCAGACTTGATAATTTTAACATTAGCTGAATGTGGGAAACATGAAGATAGGAAACATGAGAAACTAGACATGTTATGTTTTTCATCAGCTGAGCACTTAAAAGAAAATCCCAACTCATTCCTGTATTCTATCCCCTATTGCTTTTTCATTTAATTGGATTTCTTACCTGCTTCCGGGAAGAAATGGTGCTATTGAAACATCTGCTGGCTGTCTTAGCATTCAAATTCTTCTTCTGGTAAGTTGGGTCATTCCTCCAAGCCTTAGAGTTCTCTTTAGGATCTGAAGGAATGGGATTCAAGAACAGTATCCTAGCTATGAGTCCATAGAGGACAGTAGCTAGAATCATTGGTACAACATAGAATATGCCAAAGTCCATCAGATAAATGGGTGAGTAGTAATTCCTAGATACTTTGTAGCCACAGGACACTACAGTGGCATCTTTGTAAGTGACCATATTGAGGTCAAGCAAGAAAAACCAAAGCATACAATAAATGGAGGTGAAAGCCCACACAAAGATGATGATCTTTTTAGCTCTTGAAAAGGTACAGAGGAACTGGGCCTTGATGGGGTGGCAGATGGCTATGTACCTCTCAATTGTAAATGCTGTGATGGAACAAGAAGAAGCATTAATGCCCAAGTACTGGAGATAGGTAATACAGAGACATCCTACGTAGCCATAGACCCAGGAACCATAGAGACTGTCAGTGATGTTGGGGAGACCTGCAGCCACCAGCACCATAAGGTCAGCTACTGCTAGGCTCACTAGGTAACAGTTAGTGGGGGTCCTCATATGTTTGGTTCTCATCACCACTAGGACCACCATGATGTTGCCTATGATGCCCAGTCCACAGATGATGAGAACTAAGAGGATAGTGACCACTTGGTATTCTAGGGATACCAATGCTCGGGCCTGAAGTTGTGTCTGGTTCAGTTCACCTCCTGTCTTATTTTCCATCTTTAGCAGCTTGAAGTTTCTCCCAAGCCCCTGGTGCTCAGAACATTTTATCTTCCAGGGTCTTCACTCTCATTCACTGTTATTCCCTCCCTGTAACAAAATGGGTACAAATGGATAATTGTATGACACACCCATTCACCTTTTTACCACTTCATAGCAAATGACAATCCCTCCCATGTAACTTTAACTTCTCATTTGAGCTCCGTCTCCCCTTCTATGGTGTTTCTGGAAGATGGACATTCAGTAACTGTATTACCCTTCTGTTGGAGACTATGACAACAGATTGGTTTAATTTATAGGAACAAAGCCTTTCTCTCCCTGGCTTCCCCCCACCCCCCCCCTTGGGGAAAACTGAATGGGAGACGAAAAGGAGAGTTCTTTATTCTGAATGTGATGCTGAAATAAGTAACTAAATATAAAGAACTAGAAATTTAAACAGTCCAACTTAACTGTTGAGGAGAAATATAAAGTGGGAGGGAAAGGCATAAGGATGGGAAAAAAATCAAAGACAAACATCAGTAATTTTAGCAATTCATTTCTTCCCCTTTTTCCTATAAAGGGATGAGGTCCCTATGCAATAAAATAGCAAATATTAGGATCCACAATTTTGCCTAATGCTTCCTGTCCCTGTGTGCCAGATAGGGATAGATGGGTTTCTTCCCTTACCTTGTTCTCTGTAGCACTGCCTTGTTTCCTTGGTAGCTGAAAAGGTAACAGGTCCAAGTTCCCAGTACGGCAGAAAATCTTGTCTGTACTTTATTTCATGAAGAGATCACTTGGCAGCTGCTCAGTCCTCAGAACTGCAGTTCCCTCCACCCTCTCCACCCTCCCAGCCCTTTCCAAGGGACGACACACCATACAGCCTCAGTAAAGCTGTCAAATGACAGACCGTCCCCTTAGTGAGAGCACCCACACACATGCACATGATCTTCCTACCCAGTATTCACCAATTCAGAATCTTTTCTTTGGAGAATTCCTTTTCTGACAGTCTTAACCAAGTGGACTTTGAAAAAAACAAACAAACAAACAAACTAACAAACAAACAACAAAAACAAACCACAAGCGAGAGACCTGGCAGAAAGCAGGGCTCTCAGCAGCTTACGTGGAGTCTGAGCAGCACTACAGAAATTCCCATTTCTAAGGTAAGCTAACCTGAAATGTGGATATGCTCACTCCTCTTTTGATGGAACTTCTGGCTCTGAGTCAGTCACCTGCTGTTTAATGCTACTTGCAGTGAGAAAGTGGCTAGCAAAACCTCCTCAGTTCAGAGTTAAAGAGATATCCAGAGCCTTTGTATCCTGAAAATGTCTGCAGATCTGAGCTGAAATCAATTTCTCGCTCTCTGCTTTAGAAACCTGTGGACTATTTTCCCTCACAAAAGAGAAATTGGCTCTTCTCACCTCTCAGATTGTAGAGGGAGAAAATGAAGATTGAGTTGATTCTGAAGCATTTTCATTTCAATCTTCCAGGGTCTGTGAAAAAAAAATTAAAAAGTGGTTTATGAAGGCATAATTTTGCGAGTAGGAATGACCTAAGTCTACTTTTAAAACTTTCTGGCCCTGGAGTACTAGTCCCTTTTGTCAAATGATTCTAACTATTCCACCCATTTCTTTTTCTTCACTTGTGCTCCTGCACCATCCTATTTACCCTGTTGTTATATTTCCATTGCACCTTGTTCCTAAGTCAGAGGATCTTAATAGAAATCAAATTCAATGCAGATTTTTGCTACCCCAGCCCTGTAAGGTTAGGTTCCTGGAGGCTGTCTTCTTCCAGAAAGTGCAACCTTCCTGCTACATTGTTGGCCCAGGGAGTTATTAACCTGACACTCACTTCTTTTTTGTAGCTCCTATGCGTATTTTGCTACTTCTACTGAAAGTCCAGAAAATAAATCCATCTTCCCCAAACTCAGTTGACCTCAGGATACTAAAGCCTCTTCAAAACCAATGGTTAACCTCCTTGGTCTTGTTAATTGATCCTGAAAAAATGCCACCTTTCAGGGATTACAGTGGAAAGTGTCAAATTCCAGTGGTGACTCCTAGGTCAGAATGTATAAGAAATGGCCCAGCCACAGTGAAATGGATACAAGAGCAGTCTATGAAATGGGAGACAATTAGAAGGTCTTTCACCACCTCCTCCCCACCCCAATCGACAGAAAGTACAGGAATAAATTAGATGTCTATTGATCTCACCCCCCCCACCCCAATCGACAGAAAGTTCAGGAATAAATTAGATGTCTATTGATCAGGTAATGTCTCATCACAAGTGGAATGGGATATTATAGCACTGTCATAAACAATAAATATGAAGAATTCAGAGAAACATGGGAAGGCTTGTATAAACTGATGTTGAATGAAAGAAACAAGATCAGGAAAACAGTATGTATTGTATTGAAACGAAAATAAAAATAATAATAACAACCACAAAATAAAGTTAACATTGTAACTATAATAAACAAGCTTTCCTAAGAAGAAGGAAAGAGAAATCGTATCTCCTTTATACTATCAAATGCAGTCAATGCATTGGTTAGGTTTGCTAAACCACCCCTTACTTTTATTTTTTTCTTCTTTTTTCTTCTTTGTTACTCAGGGATAGTCCTCTTGATAGTGGAGGGCAGAAAGATAGATTTACAAATTTAAAACGATGTAAATTCTAAAAATGTCAATAAAATTTAAAAAAAAGAAGCTTGAATTGTCATTTGCTTGGAGGGTCAGTTAGGCTGGACATGAAACATAATTTATGGTGCTTCTTTATCCACCTGACCAAGGGTAGATTCAGGGGCTCTGATATCTGGCAGTTCTCTGGTTCCCTAGGTCAATCACCTGAAGATCAACCCTCCAAAATACATTCTAGATGATTCCTGTTCTCCTGGACTAATGGTTTTTCATCAGAGGCAGCTGAGTGGCACAGTTGATAAAGTGCTGGGCATAGAGTCAGGGAGTCCCAAGTTCAAATTCACCCCCAGACACTTAGCTGCATGACCCTGGGTAAGTCACTTAAGCTCTTTTTGCTTGCCTATCATAGCTCCTAGGTCCCACCATTGCTAATGAGGTTCAAATAAGATTACAGTGCTTTGTAAAGTGCCTGTAGGTACCATATAAATGCTTATTCTCTTTCATTCTTCAACAGTCAATACATAAATAAGTGGGATGTGGGATAGAAAGAGAGATTTTTCAAGTGAATGTAATTAGATTTAGAACCACAACCTTAGAGATCACCTAGGTCAACTTTTCATTTTACAGATGAAGAACTGAATCTTAGAGATATTAAGTGACTTGCTCAAACTGGTAGTGAGTAAATAGTGCCAGGATATAAGCCCACACTCTCAGACTCCAAATCCAGCAGTCTTTCTCTTGTACCACTAATTAATTACACCCACAAAGCACATATCTGATCAGATATTATCAATTGAGTGTTTCTTTTTTGCAGGGAGGGGACACTGGGAAAACAAGGAAGGGGAGGTCTGGTTAAAAAAAAATTCTGACTACCACCTTTCTCAACCCTCTTAAAACCTGGAACACATTTCTTTGGAGCTATTTCATTAATTTTAGTACTTTCCTTATGTTATGGATTTTTAAAACAAATAAACACATTTCAGAAAATATTATTTTTTTAAATGTAAGAAATTAGATGACTCTTCCGTTGATTAGATAAAGTTAAATGGCTTTTGTTTGAAATTCTGGGACTCTTCCTTATAAACAGGTACTATTTTCAGGCATGAAAAAAAAGTCTTTGCTTAGATAGGGATTTAGAGGTCCTCAAAAATCATTTATAATCCCAGGCATCAATGAAATGCCAGGGAAGATTTTTCAATATACATTGGACATGAAGCAGATAGGTGGCAGAGTGCATAGAGTACTACCCCTGGAGTCAGAAGGACCTGAGTTCAAATCCAGCCTCACACACTTATTAGCTATGTAACCATGGCTAATCACTTAACCTGATTGCCTTTTCCCTAACTCCCCCAAAATACACATTGTGCAACTATTAAGTAAATGGCATCTATAATACAGCATATGATCATAGATAACAATTATGATAATTTACACTTAGATAATAGTTTAAGATTTCCAAAGTACTTTACAAACACCCTTATAGTAATCTTTTGGAGGTTCTATTGTTATTATACCCTTTTTACAGATGAGGTAAGTGAGCCCTACAGAGGTTAAACACTACTTAGAAAGTAAGTGCCTCCGGTGATACTCAGATCCTTCTGAACCCCAGTCTCCTACTCAATCTACTATATCATGTTACCTTTTAGCATCAAGGGTTATAGGGTTAACATTGGAAGGAAAGTTAAAGATCATCTAATTCAACTCCCTTTATTTTATTGGTGGTGAAACTGAAGCCCATCTGAGTTCATACATATATGAACAGACATGAAATTTGAATCCAATTTCTCTTATTTCACATCTAGTGCTCTTCTTTATGCCACACTGGGTTTTTTTTGGGGGGGGGGAGGGTGGTTGTTGTTCATTTGTTATGCCTTTTTCTTTTGCCAGTGGAGTATTAACCTTGATCGTTCAACTGACATCTTCAAGGGACACAGGTGTTGATTTAAGATTGTGATGAAGTTGACAGGACCCCTTTCAAATAGAACCCTGCTGTCATAGGCTGCTGTTCCTTCTGTAGTTAGCTGCTTCCTGGGGAAAATGGGTATTGGGTTTTTACTAAAAGACTGATACCTTGGTAGCATAGACTGGGCATCTGCTGCTCCTCTCTAGTATAAGTTGATCAGTCAATTAATTAATTAGTAAACACTTATTAAGTGCCTATCATGTGCTGGGGGTACAAAGAAAACAGTGAAATAGTCCCTATCCTTAGAGAGCTTATAATTAGAGGCAAAATGTATGTGTCATGAATGGAAGGATGATTATGTAGTAGTTATCTACTTCATTCTTCCACCCAGCCATCTATCCATCCACAAATACATACGTACAACTATGTGTATATGTATATATAATTTAGAAAAGCATGGAAAGGCTTACATGAACTGATACAACATGACATTCATATGATATTTATATAAACAAAATAAAGCATACCCAAGGTAAGATTGGAAAACTCCAACATATGGAGAGAGGGATGAATGGAAAAAGCCTCCTGTAGAAGGTAGAACTTCAGTTGAGTCTTAAAGAAGCCAGAGACTCCAGAGGTGAAGATGAGGAGGAGAACAATCTTTTCTCTATAGATGATTATCAATTCATCCTAAAACAAGACAGGTATGAAATACTTTGCTATAATATTAGGATCCTATGGCATAGACTAGTAGTGTCAAACTCAAATAGAAAAAAAAGATCCTTGTGGGTAATGTATTGACTTAGAAAACCATAAATTAACATTATCTACATCGTATTATATTTTTATTTATTTTGTTACACATTTCCCAGCTAAACTCAAGAGTTTTGCAGAGGGCATTTTGACACTTCTGGCATACCTAGAATAGTTACACAATCTATCTTTATTCATCCCCATACCCAATTCTGACTTTTTTCAGAAACCCTGCACTTTAGGCCAGGTATGTTCAACCTCTGATCTTTGTAGAAAGGAAGGTACTTTCTGGCTAAACTCTAGTCATAGTCATAGTGTCCAGAGTGGGGTTCTAACTGCTATCCCTATAGTGTTCTACCATTCCAGAACTTTCTGAACTTATCTCTTCCATAAATTTCCAGTCTTGGTCCAATTGCACAAGCTCCTATTCTTTTCAGCTTTGGAGTGATTTATTATCTCCTTTCTACTCTTAGAGCACACCATTCATTCTCGGCTTCTCTTCACTTTTCATTCTCCTCCCTGATATCTCCCATACTGCCTCATAACTCCTGGCTCACAGTCATATTGGCCCCAAACTGTCTGTTCTACTGTGGTCCCATGTCTATAAATCAATTTCATACCCATCTAAAATTCACATTTACAAAACAATGGCATTTACATCAAGTTATTGTCTCCAGCCCCAAACCAGCCAATATTAATTGAATAGTTATATATAATGTATCATGCCAATTCAGGGGCATAACTGTAGCATACAGAGAATTCAGGAAAGGGAATATTAAGTTCTCATCAACTAGGAGATTTTATCCTTCTAGTATTTCAGACCTTGACTAATCCAGAGAGAAATATATTTCCCAAATGTAGGCCAACAGGCGCACAAGAAAAAAAAGGATGAGAGAGCTTGAGCTGGAAAGGATATCAGAGACCATTTAGTCTAATCTCCTCATTTTAGAGAATAGGAAACTGAGGCCTTGGGAAGTAGAGTGACTTGGGCAAGATCACACAAACAGTGTCACAGGTGGAATTTGAACCCAGGGCCTTTATACTACCATTGAGAAATAAATGGGAGTGGCAATTCAGACTGTAAGCCTAAAATATTCATAGATGTTCAACTCTAGCCTTAAGCTCAGTATTTTATGGTGATGTGGTGAAGTTGAAGTGGCTTCTTCCACCTCTGCCTCCCCCTGGGCACTCCAGCTCCTGCTCTGGGGCCCTTGTAGGTGGGCTCTCACTGCTCAGAATCCTCCATACCTAGCCTAAGGCCATCCTACCAGGCTGCTTTTTGGCCATCTTTGTGCTCTGCTGCTGCACTAGTATCTTTCTCCTTTTAAGCTCTTCACCCACATCTCAGCAAGTTCCTAGCTCTGGGAAAATTAATCAAATCAACACTACCATTCCTGGAAAAGATTTCTCAGTCAATTACCCTCTAGCTCCTCTCAACATCTCTGTCACTTTCCAGACCAAACCAGGCCTTTCTGACATTCTCCCTAATTGTTTTCTTCCTCTATTGGAAGGTCAGCTCTTTGAGGACAGGAGCTGTTTGTTGGCACACAATCATAACTTAATAAATACTTTTTCATTCCTATTCACTTTTTCAAAAGCTGAGTTCTTAAAATTTGCTAGTTGTTTGACCATGGACTGCATGACCATGGTGAAGCGTGACTATTTAGCTTCTCTGAGCCTTAATTTCCTCATTAGTAAATTGAAGTTAATGCTTACACCATTTACTTCATTGTGTTGTTTAATGAAAGCATTTTGCAAACCTTGAAGGGCAATGTAAATGTGTGTGATAATTATTATATTACCAGGGCTGGCCCCCATATATACATGGAAAGGAAGGTAGGAAGTGAGGAAGGAAGGGAAGGAGGAAGGAAGGAAGAAAGAAAAGGATGAAGGAAAGAAGGAAAGAAGGAAGGGAGGGAGGAAGGAAAGAAACATTTATTAAGTCTAGGCATTGTGCTAAGCACTTTACAAATATTTCATTGGATCTTCACAAAATCCTTGGGAGGTAGGTGCTATTATGATCCCCATTTTACAGTTGAGGTAACTGAGGCAAACAAAGGTTAAGTGCTTTGCCCTGAGTCACACAGCTAGTAAATGTCTGAGGCTGTATTTAAATTTGGGTCTCCCTGACTGCAGGCGCTATACTGTATCTACTGTGCCATTTAGATACTTCTGAGCACGGGATAGTAGAATACCAGCATGGTGAGATTCTGATGCATATACTTACTCCAAAATTCCTTTACTAAGGGACAAGCACAAGGTCCACAATTTTGAACATGAAAGCTATTCTTTTAGTAAAGGCACCACATCCAAAAGGCCTTAGTTAAATAGAAATATTAACCCACTAGAGCCCACAAACACATTAGTATACTTCCATTTACCCCATTTTCTGAGTTAGCTGACAAAGGCAGAGCCTTGAAAGGACATAACTCAGAACAAGTAAATCTAAACAAAGGATAGAAAACACCCAAAGGCTATGGAATCACATGAGTAAGGTGGGCAAATTCAAATTGCTGAATGGACATGATCAGGAAAAGGGAAAAAAAAAGTGAGATTATTTCATTGCCTCAATATTTATATCTAGGAGGCTTCTTGGACATTTATTGTACCTACAATCTTCAGGTATAGCTAGGAGGTTTCACAGAATCTCAGAAATGCAAGTGACATCAGAGGTTTTCATCATTTCTTGCCTAAATTTTTGCAATCACATCCTAACTGGTCTATTGATATTTCCCTAAAGTTCAGGTATAATCATGCAATTCCTCTGCTCAGGAACTCATCTGTTACTTAAAGCCCTTCACAAGTCTATTTCCAGTCTACCTTTCCAAACTTATTCCACATTAGTGCCTTTTGTACCCTCTAGGCTCTAACCAAATTTGTTTGCTGTCTATGACATTTCATCTCCTACCTCCATGAATTTGCACAGGCTCTCTTTCATGTCTGGAATGCACTCCCTGCTCACTTCCACTTTTCTGAATCCCAATCAAGCTTGTACTGATACACTCTAGTTGGTAGTGCCACCCTCCATTAATCTATTTTAACTGTATATAATTTGTATTGACTTACCTGAGTACATGTTGTTTCTCCAGTTGAATATAAGCTTCTTGAGGCAAGGGATTGTTTTGTTTTTGTCTTTGTATCTCCAAAGCCTACCATTGTCCCTGGTACATTATTTTAAACTTATAGTAGGAGCAGATTTAATCAGTTGGTGGAGCTCTCTCTACTATTGCAGATTTGCAACTCTTCAGTTACTTATAGGTTTAGAAAGTTGCCTTAGCACTGAAAAGTTCAATGTGTTTCTGAGACAACTGGGATTTTTGAAATACATTGATGTTGTAGTTAAGTGATAGGACTCCAATATGGAGTCACTTAAGCTAAATAGTCCCAATGACCACAAACATTGAAACAATGAATTGAAGACTGTACTCTTCAACTGTCCTGACTCCTTTTGACTCTGTGTCAAACACGTAATTGATCATGGCTCTTGATTAGACCAGGCTTCTGGTTGACTGCCAGCAACTGTGCACCAGCGCCTATTTCTGATATCCTGGATTATGGATTTGGACATAGTCCTGATGAGGAAACACCCCCACATGAGTCTTGATAAGCAATCAAAGGAATTTCCCTACCACATCCAAGTCTGACTAGGAATGCTCCCATCCATATCTGGAATGGGTTACAAGTCCTCAACCAAGTTTATCTTTAAGGTATAAAACTTCCCCACTCAAGCCTCACTCTGACAGTGTAATCCCATGAAGTTCTTTGCCCTAGTCTATGTCTTCCTCACATGAGTAACTATGGCACTGTGTGGCCTAATTTCTGTTTCTGCCTTATAGTATGTGTATGTATGCTTTTTTCTTTGCCTGTTTGCTGCACCTCAATAATAAAGCTCATGCTTATACTAGTTTCCCAAATACCAGTTTTCTGTAAATCTTGACTCTAGATCTTTGCTCTACTCTGAGTTATGAGGCCAAATCAAGCAGTTTCCTAGGGTCATAGTAAGTGTCACAAGCATGTCCTGTATCTACTAGGTGACGCTGGTACCTAGTAGGTGCTTATTAAGTGCTTGAATCTAGTATAACCACACCTGAACAAGAATTTCCTCTCCAACATCTCTGGCAAGTGGTAATCTAATCTGTTCTATAAGACTTCCTGATTTCCTAAGGTATATCATTCATTCCACTTTTGTACTATGTTCCTTATCAAGATCTTTTCCTTTAAACCTGCCTAATCTCCCAAAACAAGCCTAAATCTTTCTCCATATGCCATCCACTGTCCACTGTTCTCCCCTAAACAGATCAGGTCTAATTCCTCTTCTCTATATTAGCTTTTCATATATTTGAAAATAGCTATTATTTCCCCCCTAAGTCATCTCCTCAGGTCAAATTTTCCCACTTCCTTCAACCAATCCATATAATGCAGAATCTTGAGATCTTTCACCATCAGAGCTACCCTGTTCCATACCCTTTCCAGTATACCAATTCCCTTCCTAAAATGTGATGACCTACTACTGAACACAGTACTATAAGTAAAAAAGAAAGCATGAAATATTTTTTTCAAATACTTTACTAAAATCTAAGTAAACTCTACCTACAGCATTCCTCTCATCTATTAACTTTGTTTTAAAAAAAAGGAGTAAATTAATTTGCCATGACCTGTTTTTGATGAATCCATGTTGGGTCTTTGTGTTCACTGTTTTTTTTTCTAGATAATTTGATACTTTTCTTTGATAATTTATTCTAGATTTTTTTTCCCTAGGAATCAAGCTCCCTGGCTTATAGTTTGGAGATTCTATTTTCTTTCCTATTGTCAAAACCAGATGTGCTTGACTTTGCTTAGATGATACAAGAGTTTTATCTCCCTCTCTTTCTCTCCTCTCTCTCCCTCCCTTCTTTCCTTCCTCCCTTCCTTTCTCCCTTCCTTCCTTCCTTCCTTCCTTCTTTCCTTTTTCCTACCTTCTTTTCTTCTCAGGGGGTAAGGGAAAGTAGGAGGGACAAAAATAAATGCCTGTTAATCGAATATGTGTGTGTATATCTGTTGTATATGTGTATAAAACAGATCAACATTTGCCTTCTTCCTAATCCTGTAGCACCTCTTCCATTCTGTACGATCTTTAAAATACCACTGAGTGATTTGGTAGTCACAACTGCCAGTTCTTTCAGCACCCAAGAATATAGTTCATCTGGGTCAGGTGACTTGAATTCATCAACAGTAGGTAAGCGCTCACTGCTCTCTTATTGTCTCCTTATTTATCTTGGTTATCAACTCCCTGTAGGCCATTTTTCATTCTGCACATTCCAGTTCAAAGGTCATTCTTCTTGGCAAGAAAACAAAATAAAATAAAAAGGGCTCAGGTGGTGTTCCTATCACTATTGTTGATCAGAGGTAAGGGCTTCAGATGAGAGAAGCAGATTTGTGAAGTGAATAACATGTTAAGGAGATAGTATGTGAGGGTGGGATTTGAATTTTTGGACTCCAACTTAAATTATACAAATAATGGGCTCTTAGCCAGGAATGGAGTGCATCTAACAGGGTTGATTTTTTTTCGTTTGAGCCATGAAAACCTAATTGAAAAGGCTTTAAAATGAAGATAAAGGAGGGAGAAAAATACCTATGAGACCTGGGTTTGAATCTACCACTTACTCTGGATTTCAGAATGTTGACCTCATTTTTTTTTTTAGGACTCTTAGGCTTTGTCATCTGTCTTGCTTACCTTGCATCTGAACTCTCATACACACCTTGGCTTCCCTAATTAGAATGGAAGCTCTTTGATAGCAAGGAGCTTCTCTTTGTATGCCCTAATACTTAGCACAGTGTTTGACACACAGGAAGTTCTTAATAAATACCTTTTCAGTTTCAAACACAGGGAATAACCATAAAATAAGAAGAGTTTTAAAGATGGCAAATAATTAATTAAATACAAAATCTGAGAAAGAAATCAGATATTTATACACAAATATATAAGGCATGGGTAACTAGCAAAATGAACTAGAAATGAGATGATTATAATCAGTGATGGAGTCAAGGCAAAACTCAGCTCTTATACTGCTACTTTTTTTTTCTGCCAAGGAGAACACTCTTTGGACTGGAAAAGAAAGAATAGAAATTGTAAATAAGGAATTCAATTCGATGATAAATAAGGCAATATTATGAGAGTACTCAGCTGCCCCTAAATTCAAGTCACCAGGCCAAATCAAACTATATCCTAGGGCAGACATTTGAAATACTCAACCTGAAAGCCACATGTGGCCCACAATACTCCAAGTACAGCGTGAACCAGATTAAAATATAAGCAGGAAATATTAAAAAAATAAATTGTTGTTCAGTTGTGTTTGATTCTTTGTGACCCCATTTGGAGTTTTCTTGGCAAAGATACTGGAGTGGTTTGACATTTCCTTCTCCAGTCCATTTTACAGATGAGGAAATGGAGGCAAACAGGATTAAGTGGCTTGCTCAAAGTCACACAGCTAGTAAGTGTCTGAGGCCAGATTTGAACTCAAGAAGAAGAGTCCTGCTGACTTCAGGCCTGACACCCTATTCACTGTGTCACTTACTTGTCTAAAATAAATTAGAATATAATAAAACATAGGTAATATTTAAAATGTTAACTGATTATTAATTAGATAGTAATAATAAATATTATATTAGAAGCCTAAGTAAGGGATTTTTATGTACAGAGTGGTGGTCTCCATTTCTTTTCTGAGTTTGACAACATTGTTTCAGACAATGAAATAGCTGATAGATGTGATTTCTGGGCTACTATCAGCTGATCTTTGAAAAGTCATAGAGGATGGGACAGATTTTGCAGGAATGGGGACAAACAATAATTTTCCTGATCTTCAGAAAAGCAAAAATATTGGAGCTTGATTTAAACTAGTAAGCTTGACTCTGTGGGCAAAATTCTAGAACGTATTTTTAAAGGGATGCTTCATACACATTACACCACGCTCACTCAAAAGAGCAGTGATCACAAAGAGTAGGCGTGGTTTCCATCCTAACCAGCAAAGTGGCACAATGCACAGAGTGCTGGGCCTGGAGTCAGAAAAAGTTGAGTTCAAGTCCAGCCTCAGACACTTAGTAGCTGCCTGACCCTGCGCATCACTTAATGGTTTGCCTTGGTTTTCTCAACTGCAGAATGCGGTCAATAATAGAACCTATCTCACAGATTTGTTGTGAGGATCAAATGAGACAATATTTGTCAATTTGTAAATTAGCACAATGCCTGGAACATAGTAGTCACTTAATAAAAGTTTGTTTCCTTCTTTTCTATAGTATACAGTGGTGCTATATTCAGATTATCAATATGACAGGAGCTAGCAGTCTTCATCATGCCACTGTCCCCAGCTTGCTGCACTAGAGACTTTGGGGAACTTCCCCTTTGGTGAGTTCTAGGACTCTCTTGGTTGAATTGAGTTACACCATTCCTAATGGGAGAGTGCCTTCCCTCTGGATTGTCTGGTAGATATTTTTCTACGTATATTTTCCTCTGACTTCTGTTTTGCTATGATTTGAATATATGGGTTTTTTTGAAAAAAAAATTCTTATTCCACTAGAACAGATTCATGCCAGATTAACATTACCTTTTATGACAGGATTACTTGACAGAGCAAATGCTACACATGTAGTTTACTTAGACGTCAATAAAACATTTGGAAAAAAAAATCTCTCGTGTAATCATTGTGGACAAGAGAGGGAGATAGGAGCAAGATGTTAGTAACAGCTCTCTATTAGTTATTTTTGTTCTTCATTTCCAGTCCACATAATATCTCCTCATATACTTACTAGCTGTGTGACCTTGGGCAAGTCATGTAACCTATGTTCTCCTTAAACCACTAGAGAAGGAAATAGCAAACTACTCCAGCATGGTCCATGGGGTCATGGGTTATCATTTTATTATATTGTCCTACTTATGAGCAAGTAATATTTTCCAATTGTTTAGTTCTGTCTTTGTTTATGTAAGGTTTGTTTTTGTGTGGTTTGTAGTTGTATTTATATGGTTTTTGTGAATATTTTGGAAGTTAGACTTTGAAGTATTCAACACAATATGTAGTAATCTTTTTTTTTTTTTGCTTAGGCTGTTGGGGTTAAGTGACTTGCCCAGGGTCACACAGCTAGTTAGTGTCAAATGTCTGAGGCCACGTTTGAACTCAGGTCCTCCTGACTTGAAGGCTGGAGTTCTATCCATTGCACCACTTAGCTGCCCCAATATGTAGCAATCTTAAATGGCATTTGTCTTTCTATCTCTTCCTACTGGATTTTATTGGCAATATACAAAAATGCTAATGATCTGTGTGGATTTATTTTATATTTTGCAGTTGCAAAATGTTTGCTGAAGCTATTGTTTTAATCAATTTAATTGACACTAAAATTAAATATACCTTCATTTTAAATACACCATCATATGATCTACAACAATGTAATAATTTTATTTTTCTTTATCTGTGGTTATTTCCTCAATTCCTTTTTCTTGTAGTATTGCTATAGTCAGCACTTGCAGTATTATGCCAAGTAGAAATGGTGTTAGTGAACTTTTTGTTTTTTGTTTTAGTCCTATATTTACTAGAAATGATAATAGTTTATCTCTGTTACAAATGAAGCTACTTTTTGGTATATGCATATACACATATATATATACATACATACTATATATATATTATATATATATATATATACATATTTGCCATTTTGGGAAAAGTTCATTTTTTCCTATGTTTCCTAGGATTTTAACAGAAATTGGTAGTATATTCTATCAAAAGCTTTGCATCTATTTTTTGGTTTTATATTATTTGTCCAAATTTATTAATCTTTTGTATTTTAAATATTTTTTTTGTGATAGAAGAGATAATAGTAATAGTTAGCATTTGTATCTATTGATATAGTTCTATGACTTTTGTTGATTTTGTTATTAATCTGGTTAAATTTATAGTTTTTGTGATATTAAACTAACAATGCCTTCATGGTATAAATCCAGTCTGATCATACTGTTTAATCTTAGTAATATGTTACTTTAACATCTTTTTGAATATTTTAAAATTGCTTTCCAGAAGGGCTGTAACCATTCACAGGACCACCAACAGTGCATCAATGTGTCTATTTCCTCATAATCCCTCACATTTATAATTTTCCTTTTCTTTCATATTTGCCACTCTGATGAGTGTAATGTGGTATCTTAAAAATGCTCTATTTTGTATTTCTCTTATTAGTAGTGACTGGGAGAATTACCTTGGGTTTCTTCACTTGCGAACTCTGTATTCATAGCCTTAGATTATCAATTGAAGAATAACTCTTATTATTATACATTTGCTAAGTCTATACACAAAAGGGATCAAAGGAAGAAGAAAAAGTCCTATATACACAAAAATGTTTACAGTAACTTTTTTTGTGGTGGCAAAAAAACAACTGGAGAATAAGAGAATTCCTATAAGTTGAGGAATGGCTGAGTAAGTTGTGGTTTACGAATATAATGGAAAACTATTATTCTATAAGAAATGAAGAAATGGATGATTTAAAAAAAATAGATGTGGATTCACATATGGACTGATGCATCATGAAGTAAGCAGAACCTGAAGAACAATTTATACTTCATTAATTTATAAAATCAATGTTATAAAAGTGAATATTTTTTGGAGAACTTTTAAAACCTGATGAAGGATGAAAATAGTAGGAACAAGAGAATAATTTATACAGTAACAACAGTATAAAAATAATTAACTTTCAAAGCTAAGAACTATGTTCAATACAATGACTATGTATGATTCTCAAGGACTAGTGATGAAACATGGCATCTATTTCAGAAAGGTGATGGATTTAGGATGCAGTATATCTATATCTACATCTACACCTATAGCTGTATCTGTATCTGTGTGTGTGTGTGTGTGTGTGTATGGTGTGGCACCACCACTGAAGGAGTTTATTTTGCTTGATATACATGTTTGTTATAAAAAAAGTTTTATTCTTTTCTTTTTCCAGTGGTATAAGGAGTGGGGGGGAGAGAAAATATACGTTATTTTTTTTTAATAAAGAGAAGGGGGAAATGCTGTAGATGTTGAATATATATATATGTGTGTGTGTATATGTATGTATGTATATATGTGTATATATACATATACATATATATGTGTGTGTATATATGTATATATAACTAAAAAGTACCTTTATTTGTAATAGAGATAAACTATTATTTCCAGTAAACACAGGACTAAGACAAAAAAAAGTTCACTGAAACCACTTCTACTTGGCACAATACTGCAAGTGATGACTATAGCAATACTGTAAGAAAAAGAAATTGAGGGAATAACCATAGATAAAGAAAAACAAAATTATTACTTTTTTGCAGATTATATACATTTAGATCAAGTCACTGTAATGTTAAGCTTAGTTGTTTTGTTTTCTTATAAGAGACCTCTCATGAGGAAATTGTTTGTAAATGCAATGGAAAAGCAAAACATCAATAAACCTTTTTTTTTTTAAATCTTCTCAGAAGTCTGAGGCACATGTCACTCATTCACTCACTCAACAAGCACTTATTATATGTCAATTATATGCTAGGAACTGTGGTGGACACTGAGGATACAATGACAAAAGTGAAAAATCCCTGCTCTCAAGGAGTTTATAGTCAGGGAAGAAAACAGGTACATATGAAGGTTGAAACTAAATGGATATTAGGTGATTTTGAAGGTAAGGCATAGCAGCATGTTAGACTACACTTTTATTTCTAAGAATGTTGTGATCATTTCCTCCCAACATTTTAAACCCAGGAACTACTTCCTTCTTGGCCCTCTGCTACTTACCATTTTTATTTTAAAAAAGTAGATAGTGTGCTTATCAGATTTGTAGATGCTAGAGAGATGGCAATGATGGATAATAACTTGGATAAAAATAAGTCTCCCAAAAGAGGTAGCTAGTTGGCACAGTGGAGCAGAAATAGTTTGGGGAATTCATTAATTATGGAATGGATTAAACAAATGGTGATATAAGAATATAATGAAATATTACTGCATAATACAAAATGACAAATAAGAATATATTCTTTAAAAAGTTTATGAAGACACAGAAAATGTTCCATAGCCAGAAAAACAAAATTCTAATTGACTAGAGAAATGTAAATGGAAAGAACATAAAACCTGAAACTGAAGGCTATGTAATTACAATGAACAAACTGGGACCTAGAGAAAACGTGAGTTGAGAAAATATGCCTCCTCTTCTTTGCTGTGATAGAGAACTATGGGTAGGGAATACTATAAATACTGCCAGACATAGCAGATTAGTTTAAATTGTTTTTCATAAACTACTTTTTCCCCCTCTTTCTTTTTAAATTCTGTTACATAGTATGACTTGCTGAGCATGGGAGAGGGGAAAAATGTCTTCAGAAATTATGGTGATATAAACAAAAATAAAAAAAGATAGAAGGCATATAATTCCAAAAGTCTGTGATGGTAGAGTATAAATTCATGGTATGTAAATTGTGTGAATTTTTGACTATAGATCATGGCATCTTTGAAAATATGACATAAAATTCTAAGAAAAGCATTATGGAACAAGCAGTAATTCTATATGTTATTCTTTTCCCTTCGCCTATAACTGACTATTATGTTCTTAAACCAAGGAAGTTCAAAGACCTTGGCAGAAATGCAAGTAGAAGCAATTTGCCAATGTTCTTTGGTGAAATTATCAATGAAATTCAACATTTATAAAAGGCCCAATTTACCACTGAATCAAAATAATCTTAAATGAATTTTCTACGTAGGAAAATGACTTTCTTCCTTTTTAAAATAGGGTATATATATATATAATGACATGTATATGTCATCACCTTAGCAAAAAATAAACCAGTTAAGATGGTTATAAATATTTTGATTCTTCCAAGATTATATCGTTGTCATTAATTACTCCACCAATGCAGATTACTTACTAAGCACCTGTTATGTGCAAGGCAGAGTGAAGCCAGGCATGGTGGTTGGAGGGCTTGCTTTGGAGTCAGGAAGAACTAGATTCAGACCTTTAGACGGATGCATACTAGCAATATTAATGTGGTTAAGTCACTAAGACTACAAATTACAGAGAGTAGCCGATCTCCATTGGTAGAAGTAGTTTCTACAGTGGGAATTTGTTATGCAGATAAAATTACAGGTCCAGACTGAAAAAATTCTACCCCCTTAAGCTTTGTGAACCTGATTATTGACCCCAAATATCTCCTTTTCTCAAAAATTGTAGTGTCTTTGATCCCATTTCCTCTCTTTCCCTCTTCCTCAGTGTCTTCACTAACTCCAACTTCCAATTTCCTGGCAGAGTCAGTCAAAGCTAAGATTGTAGCTATTTAGGTTAGGTAGGAGTGATTGTAAGAACACAACAAGAAACCATGGCAAGAGATGCATTCATTCTAAGTGCCCTCTTCATGCAGAGTACATGGCAGAAATGACTTGACTCCACAGCATGCCTTTATTTCATCACATTTTCCTCTAGATATCAGAGGCAGGGCTTGAACCAATCTCTTCCCTATTCCAAGGCAGACCTTCTTTCTTTCTATGATGCCAAGCTTCCTTGATGCCCAGAACATAGGGGCCAATAAATATTTGTTGAATTATGAAAACCATGAGATAAAAGAAAGTGTAGAGGGAGAGAGTCTGGGATCTGAACTGGTGGACGAATTAGAATAAAGTCATGTATTCATCAAAAAATACATAACCATCTGAACTAGTTCACTATCAGATAAAGTAGTGAAATAAACATATAACTTCACTCTTTCAAAGTAGGAAAATAATTTTCCTGTGTAAAGAATTCATTATTCCTTTAAGGTTTGCTGTGAAGATCAAATGAGATAATGTATGCAAAACACTTTGTAAATAAATGTCAGGACTAAATAAATGGCAACTGTTATATTGCAACTTCATATTTCCTCAGGTCCAGCTGTTCTCCCAAACTTCATCTTCTGAAGTGACAGTGAGACTTGAATTAAATTTGGTTTGACAATCATTTATTAAGTGTCTACTTTGTGCTAAGTACTGAGCATACAAACACGAACTAGTCCCTGTCTTAAAGAGCTTTCATTCAACAAGAGAAAAACAACATTTACACAGATAAATATTATATCTATATCAATCTCTTCATCTCTCATTTCTATCTAGATCCATCCATCTATCCATTATCTATCTATCTATCTATCTATCTATCTATTTTTCTATCTATCTGTCTAATCTCTGTGATTTCTTTGGTGTTGGCAATTCTTAGTCATGAAATTCCTCCCAATGCAGATTGGCACCTGCTGTTTAATTTAAAGCCTTGGAAAACTGCCTGGGAGAGGGGGGAACTGAATCTAGGTCTTTCTTGCTTTTTATCCATTATCTGAACACTCTGCTAATGTATTAGGCATTTAGGTAGTGCAGTGGCTAAGTGTTGGTCTTTGAGTGAGGAAACCTGAGTTCAAATCCTAGCTTAGACACTTAGGGACTGTGTGACCCTTGGCAAGTCACTTAACCTCTGACTATTAAATAGGGAATAACAGCACCCATGTCACAAGATTGTTTGTATAGACAAAATGTATATGTATGTATGTGTGTATATGTACATATATGTATACACACACACATATATATGATAAAACATATATATATATATTTATTTAGGAGATATGGAAAAATAGGTACACTAATAAACTGTTGGTAGGGTTGCACATTGGTCCAATCATTCTGGAGAACAATTTGGAACCATGCTCAAACTGTTCACACCCTTTGATCCAGCAATACCACTACTGTGTCTCTATCCCAAAGAGATCAAAGAAAAAGGAAAAGCACCTATTTGTACAAAAATAGTTGTGACAAAATTTTTTTGTGGTGCAAAGAATTGGAAACTGAGGGGATGCCCATCAATTGGGGAATGACTGAACAAGTTGTGGCATATGATTACGACAAAATACTATTGTGTTATAAGAAATGATGAGGGGGATGGTTTCAGAAAAATCTGGGAAGACGTATATGAATTAATACAAAGTGAAGTGAGCAGAACCAGAACATTGTTCACAGTAACAGCAATATTGTAATGATGATCAGCTGGGAACAACTTATTGACTCTGATCAATACAATGATCCAAGACAATTCCAAAGGACCTATAATGAAAAATGGTATCCACATCCAGAGAGAATTGAAAAATTCTGAGTATAGATTGAAGCATACCTTTTTACTTTATTTTTCTTGTTTTTTTTTGCAAGATGGCTAATATGGACATATGTTTTGCATGACTTCATATGTATAATATTGATATCACACTGCTTTTATTTTCTCAAAGGGTGAGGGAAAGGCTGAGGGGAGGAAGAGATTTTGAAACTCAAAATTAAAAAAAATGTTAAACATAAATAAGGAACTGCAGAAATCTGAAAAGTGTTACTTTCCATCATATCCTTGAGGAAAAACTGATTTCGTGATAAGTTGATGAGAGAGGTCTTGGCCAGGTATCCCTTCCTCCCAACCCTTATAGCCTGAGGAGGACTTTTCCACTTCCAAGGTTCATGAAAATGTTAGACTTCCTATTTTCCAATCAATGAACTAACTGGCATCCTTAAATTAGCTGGCAACATGTCTACATAGAGTCAAGTACCAAGTGAATGCAAATTCACCATGATTAAGGAGAAATTTCCTGAAATCACCATGAATGGGAGAAAAGAACTACTAGAAACCAGGAGTTGTGAGTTACCCTTTTGTCATAGGCGCTCTTTAAGCTTGAGCCCGCTTTCCCCTGGATGCTATATGTTTTAGTGGGAAAGTGTGTGACAGATTTTTTTTTTTTTGGTGAGGGGAATGTTTTTTTCACCAACTGTCCTTACTGTACCTTAATAAATCTCCTTTTTAAAGAAGTGCAGAGGTCAGATGGCCAGCCAGTGAAAAGTCAAATGTACTTCCTGGCATATCTCATTCCCATGTAGGCCTTGTACTTTATCAGGATTAGGTAAGTCTAGGGGGAAAAAAAAGGGTTCTTTTAAGAAGAAATCTGCAATGGAACTGAGAGAAAAATCTCAGTTCACCATTCCTGGGAATTCACATTATCAAAATTGAAGATTGCTGTCACTGCCTTGAGATACGTTGTGACCCACCTTTGTTTAGTGATTTCTTTCTTTTTTTGGCTAGACAATGGGGTTAAGTGACTTGCCCAGGGTTACACAGCTAGTGAGTGTTATATGTCTATGAGGCCGAATTTGAACTCATGTGCTCCTGAATCCAGCGCCGGTGCTTTATCCACTGCGTCACCTAGCTGACCCAGTGATTTATTTCTAATTAGCTTATTTTAACATAACTCCTTAATAAAAAAATGGTTTTGAAAACAATTAGAAATACCGACAAAATAAGGGAGATTTTAATTCCTTTTGGTAAGTTACATTGGCCTCCAGGCACATGGGCAATTTTCCTAGCAAATATCTCATAACTGATTGTCAAAGGAAGGCCACAAGCAGATAATATTATTTGGTAAGTTTATATACTTTCAGTTTATAATCCTAAATGATTCTCCAACTAACAATGCCTAGACACTATATAATTGGACCTCTTTCTATTGTGATCCTCAACATACAATCACAAGTTTGAAGTGTTGCTCATTACCTTTCTTACTTCATTTATATACATGTGTCATGTTGGATAATTCTACACAGACTTTAAACTTAGTTATCTAATAAATATCTTATGTTTTTATATGTAAAAGTAAAATAAAAGCTTCTTGAGGCTGATTGTTTAAATTGATTCTCAGCTAATAATCTTGAAGAGAAGCATACCCATGGGGATTCAAACCAGTGGCATTAGAGAACCACTCTTAACCATTTGGGGTACCCCTAAAACCTTCAGAGGAATATATAGTCAGCCAATCTCTGGGGACCAAAGTCATTGGGGGAGTAGGAGCTAAGCTAACGATCTTCAGAGCTTACATGGGCTATGTATAAGTAACTCTCTCTCTCTCTTCTCTCTCACACACACAAATACACACACAGAATTTGGTATATACACATAAACATATATATGATATTATACAACATAGATGATGTTAGTATATGGTTTTCTAAGTCAATGCAGGGATCCTTATGCATGGTTTGGTGACCTCCATTTCTATGTTTCTGACATTATTACTTTAGAACTCTAAAAGATTTTAAGTTGCAAAGAAGGATATAGCCCTGCACAAGTAGAGAGAGTTTCTTCACTAAGGAGCTCTTTGTAGCCATGAAATCACACACACACACACACACACACACACACACACACACACACACA